>NC_081826.1:177981092-178282029 GCF_030867095.1 Alligator mississippiensis
TCCCTTTTCCGGGGAGACCCATTTAAGCGCGACACCGGGGTAGGAACCAAAAAACGGGGGTAGGAACCAAAAAAACGGGCCCCCGTTTCCGGGGGGACCCATTTATGCGCGACACCGGGGGTAGGAACCAAAAAACAGGGGTAGGAACCAAAAAAACGGGCACCCGTTTCCGGGGGGACCCATTTAAGCGCGACACCGGGGGTAGGAACCAAAAATCGGGGGTAGGAACCAAAAAAACGGGCCCCCGTTTCCGGGGGGACCCATTTAAGCGCGACACCAGGGGTAGGAACCAAAAAAACGGGGGTAGGAACCAAAAAAACGGGCCCCCGTTTCCGGGAGACCCATTTAAGCGCGTCACCTGGAGTAGGAACCAAAAAACGGGGGTAGGAACCAAAAAAACGGGCCCCCGTTTCCGGGGGGACCCATTTAAGCGCTACACCGGGGGTAGGAACCAAAAAACGGGGGTAGGAACCAAAAAAACGGGCCCCCGTTTCCGGGGGACCCATTCAAGCGCGACACCGGGGGGTAGGAACCAAAAAACGGGGGTAGGAACCAAAAAAAACGGGCCCCCGTTTCCGGGGGGACCCATTTGAGCGCGACACCAGGGTAGGAACCAAAAAACGGGGGTAGGAACCAAAAAAACGGGCTCCCGTTTCCGGGGGGGACCCATTAAGCGCGACACCGGGGGTAGGAACCAAAAAAACGGGGGTAGGAACCAAAAAAACGGGCCCCCTTTTCCGGGGAGACCCATTTAGCGCGACACCGGGGGTAGGAACCAAAAAACGGGGGTAGGACCAAAAAAACGGGCCCCGTTTCCGGGGGGACCCATTTATGCGCGACACCGGGGGTAGGAACCAAAAAACAGGGGTAGGAACCAAAAAAACGGGCACCCGTTTCCGGGGGGACCCATTTAAGCGCGACACCGGGGGTAGGAACCAAAAATCGGGGGTAGGAACCAAAAAAACGGGCCCCCGTTTCCGGGGGGACCCATTTAAGCGCGACACCAGGGGTAGGAACCAAAAAACGGGGGTAGGAACCAAAAAAACGGGCCCCCGTTTCCGGGAGACCCATTTAAGCGCGTCACCTGGGGTAGGAACCAAAAAACGGGGGTAGGAACCAAAAAAACGGGCCCCCGTTTCCAGGGGGACCCATTTAAGCGCGGCACCGGGGGTAGGAACCAAAAAACGGGGGTAGGAACCAAAAAAACGGGCCCCCGTTTCCGGGGGGACCCATTTAAGCGCGACACCGGGGCTAGGAACCAAAAAACGGGGGTAGGAACCAAAAAAATGGGCCCCGTTTCCGGGGGGACCCATTTATGCGCGACACCGGGGGGTAGGAACCAAAAAACGGGGGTAGGAACCAAAAAAACGGGCCCCCGTTTCCGGGGGGACCCATTTAAACGCGGCACCGGGGGTAGGAACCAACAAACGGGTGTAGGAACTAAAAAAACGGGCCCCCGTTTCCGGGGGGACCCCTTTAAGCGCGACACCGGGGGTAGGATCCAAAAAACGGGGTAGGAACCAAAAAAACGGGCCCCCGTTTCCGGGGGGACCCATTTAAGCGTGACACTGGGGGTAGGAACCAAAAAACGGGGGTAGGAACCAAAAAACGGGCCCCCGTTTCCGGGGGACCCATTTAAGCGCGACACCTGGGGTAGGAACCTAAAAACAGGGGTAGGAACCAAAAAAACGGGCCCCCGTTTCGGGGGACCATTTAAGCGAGACACTGGGGGTAGGAACCAAAAAAAGGGGGTAGGAACCAAAAAAAACGGGCCCCCGTTTCTGGGGGGACCCATTTAAGCGCGGCACCGGGGGTAGGAACCAAAAACGGGGGTAGGAACCAAAAAAACGGGCCCCCGTTTCCGGGGGTCCCATTTAAGCGCGACACCGGGGGTAGGAACCAAAAAACGGGGATAGGAACCAAAAAAATGGGCCCCCGTTTCCGGGGGACCCATTTAAGCGCGACACCCTGGCGTAGAAACCAAGAAACGGGGGTAAGAACTAAAAAAAAACGGGCCCCCGTTTCCGGGGGGACCCATTTAAGCGCGACACCGGGGGTAGAACCAAAAAACGGGGGTAGGAACCAAAAAAACGGGCCCCGTTTCTTGGGGACCCATTTAAGCGCGACACCGGGGGAAGGAACCAAAAAACGGGGGTAGGAACCAAAAAAACGGGCCCCCGTTTCCGGGGGGACCCATTTAAGCGCGACACCGGGGTTAGGAACCAAAAAACGAGGGTAGGAACCAAAAAACGGCCCCCGTTTCCGGGGGGACACATTTAAGCGCGACACCGGGGGTAGGAACCAAAAACGGGGGTAGGAACCAAAAAACAGGCCCCCGTTTCCGGGGGGACCCATTTAAGCGCGACACCGGGGGTAGGAACCAAAAAACGGGGGTAGGAACCAAGAAAACGGGCCCCCGTTTCCGGGGGGACCCATTTAAGCGCGACACCGGTGGTAGGAACCAAAAAACGGGGGTATGAACCAAAAAAACGGACCCCGTTTCCGGGGGAACCCCTTTAAGCGCGACACCGGGGGTAGGAACCAAAAAAACGGGCCCCCGTTTCGGGGGGACCCATTTAAGCGCGACACCTGGGGTAGGAACCAACAAACGGGGGTAGGAACCAAAAAAACGGGCCCCCTTTTCCGGGGGGACCCATTTAAGCGCGACACCGGGGGTAGGAACCAAAAAACGGGGGTAGGAACCAAAAAAACGGGCCCCCGTTTCCGTGGGGACCCATTTAAGCACGGCACCGGGGGTAGGAACCAAAGAACGGAGGTAGGAACCAAAAAAACGGGCCCCCGTTTCCGGGAGGACCCATTTAAGCGCGACACCGGGGGTAGGAACCAAAAACGGGGGTAGGAACCAAAAAAAACGGGCCCCCGTTTCCGTGGGGACCCATTTAAGCGCGACACCGGGGGTAGGAACAAAAAACGAGGGTAGGAACCAAAAAACGGGCCCCCGTTTCCGGGGGGACCCATTTAAGCGCGACACCTGGGGTAGGAACCAACAAACGGGGTAGGAACCAAAAAACGGGCCCCCGTTTCCGGGGGGACCCATTTAAGCGCGACAACGGGCGTAGGAACCAAAAAACGGGGGTAGGAACCAAAAAAACGAGCCCCCGTTTCCGGGGGGACCCATTTAAGCGCGACTCCTGGGTAGGACCGAAAAACGGGGGTAGGAACCAAAAAAATGGGCCCCCGTTTCCGGGGGGACCCATTTAAGCGTGACACTGGGGTAGGAACCAAAAAACGGGGGTAGGAACCAAAAAAACGGGCCCCGTTTCCGGGGGGACCCATTTAAGCGCGACACCTGGGGTAGGAACCAAAAAAGGGGGGTAGGAACCAAAAAACGGGCCCCCGTTTCCGGGGGACGCATTTAAGTGCGACACTGGGGGTAGGAACTAAAAAACGGGGGTAGGAACCAAAAAAAACGGGCCCCCGTTTCCGGGGGACCCATTTAAGCGCGACATCGGGGGTAGGAACCTAAAAACAGGGTAGGAACCAAAAAAACGGGCCCCCGTTTCCGGGGGGACCCATTTAAGCGAGACACTGGGGGTAGGAACCAAAAAAAGGGGGTAGGAACCAAAAAAAACGGGCCCCCGTTTCCGGGGGGACCCATTGAAGCGCGACACCGGGTGTAGGAACCAAAAAACGGGGGTAGGAACCAAAAAAACGGGACCCCGTTTCCGGGGGTCCCATTTAAGCGCGACACCGGGGGTAGGAACCAAAAACGGGGGCAGTAACCAAAATAACGGGCCCCCGTTTCCGGAGGGACCCATTTAAGCGCGACACCGGGGGTAGGAACCAAAAAACGGGGGTAGGAACCAAAAAAAACGGGCCCCCGTTTCCGAGGGGACCCATTTAAGCGCGACACCGGGGGTAGAAACCAAAAAAGGGCCCCCGTTTCCGGGGGGACCCATTTATGCGCGACACCGGGAGTAGGAACCAAAAAACGGGAGTAGGAACCAAAAAAACGGCCCCCGTTTCCGGGGGGACCCATTTAAGCGCGACACCGGGGGTAGGAACCAAAAAACGGGGGTAGGAACCAAAAAAACGGCCCCCGTTTCCGGGGGGACCCATTTAAGCGCGACACCGGGGGTAGGAACCAAGAAACGGGGGTAGGAACTAAAAAAACGGGCCCCCGTTTCCGGGGGGACCCATTTAAGCGCGACACCGGGGGTAGGAACCAAAAAACGGGGTAGGAACCAAAAAAACGGGCCCCCCGTTTCCGGGGGGACCCATTTAAGCGCGACACGGGGGGAAGGAACCAAAAAAAGGGCCCCCGTTTCCGGGGGGACCCATTTATGCGCGACACCGGGAGTAGGAAACAAAAAACGGGGGTAGGAACCAAAAAAACGGGCCCCCGTTTCCGGAGGGACCCATTAAAGCGCGACACCGGGGTTAGGAACCAAAAAACGGGGGTAGGAACCAAAAAAACGGGCCCCCGTTTCCGGGGGGACCCATTTATGCGCGACACCGGGAGTAGGAACCAAAAAACGGGAGTAGGAACCAAAAAAACGGGCCCCCGTTTCCGGGGGGACCCATTTAAGCGCGACACGGGGGTAGGAACCAAAAATCGGGGGTAGGAACCAAAAAACAGGCATAGGAACCAAAAAAAACGGGCACCCGTTTCCGGGGGACGCATTTAAGCGCGACACCGCGGTTAGTTACCAAAAAACAGGCATAAGAACCAAAAAAAAACGGGCCCCCGTTTCCGGGGGGACCCATTAAAGCGCGACACCGTGGGTAGGTACCAAAAAACAGAGGTAGGAACCAAAAAAACGGGCCCCCGTTACCGGGGGAACCATTTAAGCGCTACACCGGGGGTAGGAACCAAAAAACGGGGGTAGGAACCAAAAAAAGGCCCCCGTTTCCGAGGGTACCCATTTAAGCGCGACACCAGGCGTAGGAACCAAAAAACGGGGATAGGAAGCAAAAAAAGGTCCCCCGTTTCCGGGGGACCCATTGAAGCGCGACACCGGGGGTAGGAACCAAAAAACAGGGGTAGGAACCAAAAAAACGGGCCCCCGTTTCCGGGGTGACCCATTTAACGGCGGCACCGGGGGTAGGAACCAAAAAACAGGCATAGGAACGAAAAAAAAACGGGCACCCGTTTCCGGGGGCGCATTTATGCGTGACACCGGGGTTAGGAACCAAAAAACAGTCATAGGAACCAAAAAAACGGGCCCCCGTTTCCGAGGGGACCCATTTAAGCGCGACACCGGGGGTAGGAATCAAAAAACGGGGGTAGAAACAAAAAAAACGGGCCCCCGTTTCCGGGGGGACCCATTTAAGCGTGACACCGGGGGTAGGAACCAAAAAACTGGGGCAGGAACAAAAAAAACGGGGCCATATTTCTGGGGAGGAAACGGTGAAGCTTGACACCGGGGGTAGGAACGAAAAAACGGGGGTAGGAACAAAAAAACAGGGCCCCGTTTCCGTGGGGACGAATTGAAACGCGGCACCGGCGGTAGGAACCAAAAACATGGGGTAGGAACCAAAAAACCGGGCCCCCGTTTCCGGGGGGACCCATTTAAGCGTGGCACCGGGGGTAGGTACCTAAAAACGGGGGTAGTAACCAAAAAACTGGGCCACCGATTCCGGGGTACACATTTAAGTGCAACACCGGGGGGTAGGAAACAAAAAACCGGGCCTCCGTTTCCATGGGGACCCATTTAAGAACAATACCGGGGGTAGGAACCAAAAAACGGGGTAGAAACCAAAAAACCTGGCCACCGTTTCGGGGGGACCCATTTAAGCGGGACACCAGGGGTAGGAACCAAAAAAACGGGCCCACATTTCAGGGAGGACCCATTTAAGCGCGACACCGGGGGGCAGGAACCAAAAAACGGGAGTAGGAACCAAAAAACCGGGCCCCCGTTTAAGGGGGACCCATTTAAGCGTGACACTGGGGCTATGAAGCAAAAAATGGGGGTAAGAACCAAAAACCGGGCCCCCCGTTCCCGGGGGGACCCATTTAAGCGCGACACCGGTGTTAGGAACCAAAAACGAGAATAGGAACCAAAAAACCGGGCCCCCGTTTCCGTGGGGACCCATTTAAGCGCGACACCGGACGTAGGAACGAAAAAACGGGGATAGGAACCAAATAACCGTGCCCCCGTTTCTGGGGGGACCCATTTAAGTGCGACACCGAACGTAGGAACCAAAAAACGGGGGTAGGAACCAAAAAACCGGGCCACCGTTTCCGGGCAGACCCATTTAAGCGTTACACCGGTAGTAGGAACCAAAAAACGGGGGTAGGAACCAAAAAACAGGGCCCCCGTTACTGGGGAGACCATTTAAGCGCGACACAGAGGGTAGGAACCAAAAAACCTGGCACCCGCTTCCGGGGGGTACCAATTTAAGCGTGACACCTGGGGTAGGAACCAAAAAATGGGGGTACGAACCAAAAAACCGGGCTCCCGTTTCCCGGGGGGACCCATTTAACCGCGACACTGGCGGTAGGAATCAAAAAACGGGGGTAGGAACGAAAAAACAAGGGCCCCCCGATTCCGGTAGACCCATTTAAAGGCGACATCAGGGGTATCAAGCAAAAAATGGGGGTAGGAACCAAAAAACCAGGTCCCCGTTTCCGGGGGGACCAATTTAA
Source organism: Alligator mississippiensis (assembly GCF_030867095.1). Taxonomy (NCBI): domain Eukaryota; kingdom Metazoa; phylum Chordata; order Crocodylia; family Alligatoridae; genus Alligator; species Alligator mississippiensis. The sequence continues at coordinate 177,987,703 of NC_081826.1, forward strand.
GCGCGACACCGGGGGTAGGAACCAAAAAACGGGGGTAGGAACCATAAAAACGGGCCCCCGTTTCCGAGGGGACCCATTTAAGCGCGACACCAGGCGAAGGAACCAAAAAACGTGGTAGGAACGAAAAAAAGGGCCCCCTTTTCCGGGGGGACCCATTTAAGCGCGACGCCGGGGGTAGGAACGAAAAAACGGGGGTAGGAACCAAAAAAACGGGCCCCCGTCTCCATGGGGACCCATTTAAGCGCGACACCAGGGGTAGGAACCAAAAAACGGGTGTAGGAACCAAAAAAAAGGGCCCCCGTTTCCGGGGCAACCCATTTAAGGGCGACACCGGGGGTAGGAACCAAAAAAGGGGGTAGGAACCAAAAAAACGGGCCCCCGTTTCCAGGGGAACACATTTAAGGTCGACACCGGGGGTAGGAACCAAAGAATGGGGGTAGGAACCAAAAAACCGGGCCCCCGTTTCCGGGTGGAACCATTTAAGCGCGACACTGGGGTAGGAACCAAAAAATGGGGGTAGGAACCGAGAAAACGGGCCCCCGTTTCCGGGTGGACCCATTTAAGCGTGACACCGGGGGGTAGCAACCACAAAACGGGTGTAGGAACCAAAAAAATGGGCCCCTGTTTCCGGGGGGACCCATTTAAGCGCGACACCGGGGGTAGGAACCAAAATCGGTGGTAGGAACCAAAAGAACTGTCCCCCGTTTCAGGGGGGACCCATTTAAGCGCGGCACCGGGGGTAGGAACCAAAAAACGGGGGTAGGAACCAAAAAAACGGTCTCCCGTTTCCGGGGGGACAATTTAAGCGCAATACCGGGGTAGGAACCATAAAACGGGGGCAGGAACCAAAAAACCAGGCTGTTTTTCCTATTGGACCCATTTAAGCATGACACCGGGGGTAGGAACCGAAGAACGGGGGTAGGAACCAAAAAACCGGGCCCCCGTTTCCGGGGGGACCCATTTAAGCTCGACACCGGGGGTAGGAACCAAAGAACAGGGGTAGGAACCAAAAAACCGGGCTTGGTGTCACGCTTAAATGGGTACCCAAGGAAAAGGGGTCCGGTTTTGTGGTTCTTGCCCCCGATTTTTGGTTCCTACGCCCGGTGTTGCACTTAAATGGGTCCCCCAGAAAACGGGGGCCCGGTTTTTGGTTCCTACCCACGTTCTTTGGTTCCTACCCCCGGTGTCGCGCTTAAATAGGTCCCCAAGTAAACGGGGCCAGGTTTTTTGGTTCCTGCCCCCTTTTTTTTTGGTTCCTACCCCCGGTGTCGCGCTTAAAAGGGTCCCCCCAGAAACGGGGGCCCGGTTTTTTGGTTCCTATCTCCGTTCTTTGGTTCCTACCCCCGGTGTCACGCTTAAATGGGTCCCCCCGGAAACAGGGGCCCGGTTTTTTGGTTCCTGCCCCCGTTTTTTGGTTCCTACCCCCGGTGTCGCGCTTGTATGGGTTCCCTCGGAAACGGGGGCAGGTATTTTGGTTCCTACCCCCGTAATTTGGTTCCTACCCCCCCGGTGTCGTGCTTAAATGGGTCCCCCCGGAAACGGGGGCCAGGTTTTTTGGTTCCTACCCCCGTTCTTCGGTTCCTACCCCCGGTGTCATGCTTAAATGGGTCCCCAATGAAATTTGGCCCGGTTTTTTGGTTCCTGCCCCCGTTTTTTGGTTCCTACCCCCGGTGTCGCGCTTAAATGATTCCCCCCGGAAACGGGGGCCCGGTTTTTTGGTTCCTACACCCGTTTTTTGGTTCCTACCCCCGGTGTCGCGCTTAAATACGTCCCCCTAGAAACGGGGGCCCGGTTTTTTGGTTCCTACCCCCTTTTTTGGGTCCTACCCCCGGTGCCGCGCTTAAATGGGTCCCCCCGGAAACGGGGGCCCGGTTTTTTGGTTCCTACACCCGTTTTTTGGTTCCTACCCCCGGTGTCAGGCTTAAATGTGTCCCCCCGGAAACTGGGCCCGGTTTTTGTTCCTTATCCCGTTCTTTGGCTCCTACCCCTGGTGTCACACTTAAATAGGTCCCCCCGGACACGGGGGCCCGGTTTTTTGGTTCCTACCCCCGTTTTTTGGTTCCTACCCCGGTGACGCGCTTAAATGGGTCCCCCCGGAAACGGGGCCCGGTTTTTTGATTCCTACCCCCGTTCTTCAGTTCCTACCCCTGGTGTCACGCTTAAAAGGGTACCCAAGGAAACGGGGCCAGGTTTTTTGGTTCCTGCCCCCGTTTTTTGGTTCCTACACTCCGGTGTCGCACTTAAATGGGTCCCCCCGGAAACGGGGGCCCGGTTTTTTGGTTCCTGCCCCCGTTTTTTGGTTCCTACCCCCGGTGTCGCGCGTAAATGGGTCCCCCCGGAAACGGGGGCCCGGTTTTATGGTTTCTAATTCCGTTCTTTGGTTCCTACCCCCGGTGTCGCGCTTAAATGGGTCCCCCTGGAAACGGGGGCCCGGTTTTTTGGTTCCTACCCCCGTTCTTCGGTTTCTAAACCTGGTGTGACGCTTAAATGGGTACCCAATGAAACGGGGGCCCGGTTTATGGTTCCTACTCCCGTTCTTTGATTCCTACCCCCGGTGTCACGCTTTTATGTGTCCCCCCGGAAACGGGGGCCCGGTTTTATGGTTCCTAACCCCGTTCTTTGGTTCCTACCCCCGGTGTCGCGCGTAAATTGGTCCCCCCGGAAACGGAGCCCCGGTTTTTTGGTTCCTAGCCCTGTTCTTTGGTTCCTACCCCCGGTGTCGCACGTAAATGGGTCCCCCCGGAAACGGGGGCCCGGTTTTTTGGTTCCTACCCCCGTAATTTGGTTCCTACCCCTGGTGTCGCGCTTAAATGGCTCCCCCCGGAAACGGGGGCCCGTTTTTTTGGTTCCTATCCCCGTTCTTTGCTTCCTACACCCGGTGTCGCGCTTAAATGGGTCCCCCTGGAAATGGGGGCCTGGTTTTTTGGTTCCTACCCCAGTTCTTCAGTTATTACCCCTGGTGTCACGCTTAAATGGTTTCCAAAGGAAACTTGGCCCCGTTTTTTGGTTCCTGTCCCCGTTCTTTGGTTCCTACCCCTGGTGCCACGCTTAAATGGGTCCCCCCGGAAACGGGGGCCCGGTTTTTTGGTTCCTATCCCCGTTCTTTGGTTCCTACCACCGGTATCGCGCATAAATGGGTCCCCCCAGAAACGGGGGCCCAGTTTTTTGGTTCCTACCCAGTTCTTTGGTTCCTACCCCCGGTGTCGCGCTTAAATGGGTCCCCCTGGAAAAGGGGGCCCGGTTTTTTGGTTCCTACCCCCGTTCTTCTGTTCCTACCCCTGGTGTCACGCTTAAATGGGTACACAAGGAAACGGGGCCAGGTTTTTTGGTTCCTGTCCCCGATTTTTGGTTCCTACCCCCGTTGTCACGTTTAAATTGGTCCACCCGGAAAGGGGGGCCCGGTTTTTTGGTTCCTACCCCCTTTTTTGGTTCCTACCCCCGGTGTCGCGCTTAAATGGGTCCCCCCCGGAAACGGGGGCCCGGTTTTTTGGTTCCTACCCCCGTTCTTCGGGTCCTACCCCCAGTGTCGCGCTTAAATGGGTCCCCAAGGAAACGGGGGCCCGGTTTTTTTGTTCCTACCCCCGTTTTTTGGTTCCTGCCCCCGGTGTGGCACTTAAATGGGTCACCCCGGAAACGTGGGCCCTATTTTTTGGTTTCTACCACCTTTTTTTGGTTCCTACCCCCGGTGTCGAGCTTAAATGGGTCCCCCCGGAAACGAGAGCCCGGTTTTTTGGTTCCTACCCCTGTTTTTTGGTTCCTACCCCTGGTGCCGCGCATAAATGTTTCCCCCCGGAAACGGGGGCCCGATTTTTTGGTTCCTACCCCCGTTTTTTGGTTCCTGCCCCCGGTGTGGCACTTAAATGGGTCCCCCCAGAAACGGGGTCCCGGTTTTTTGGTTCCTACCCCCGTTTTTTGGTTCCTACCCCCGGTGTCGCGCTTAAATGGGTCTCCCCGGAAACGGGGACCAGGTTTTTTGATTCCTACCCCCGTTTTTTTGGTTCCTACCCCCGGTGTCGCGCTTAAATGGGTCCCCCCGGAAACGGGGTCCGGTGTTTTGGTTCCTACCCGTTTTTTGGTTTCTACCCCTGGTGTCGCGCTTAAATGGGTCCCCCCGGAAACGGGGACCTGGTTTTTTGGTTCCTACCCCCATTTTTTGCTTGATACCCCTGATGTCGCCTTTAAATGGGTCCACCGGAATCGGGGGCCCTTGTTTTTTCGTTCCTACCCCCGTTTTTTGATTCCTACCGCCAGTGTCGCGCTTAAATGGGTCCCCCGGGAAACGGGAGCCCGGTTTTTTGGTTCGTACCCCCGTTTTTTGGTTCCTACCCCAGGTGTCACGCTTAAATGGGTACTTCCGGAAGCGGGTGCCAGGTTTTTTGGTTCCTACCCTCTGTGTCGCGCTTAAATGGGTCTCCCCAGAAACGGGGGCCCTGTTTTTTGGTTCCTACCCCCGTTTTTTGGTTCCTACTACCGGTGTAACGCTTAAATGGGTCTGCCCGTTAACGGTGGCCCGGTTTTTTGGTTCCTACCCCCGTTTTTTGGTTCCTACGTTCGGTGTCGCACTTAAATGGGTCCCCCCAGAAACGGGGGCATGGTTATTTGGTTCCTATCCCTGTTTTTTCGTTCCTACGTTCGGTGTCGCGCTTAAATGGGTCCCCACGGAAACGGGGCCCGGTTTTTTGGTTCCTATTCTCGTTTTTGGTTCCTAACACCGGTGTCGCGCTTAAATGGGTCCCCCCGGGAACGGGGGCCCGGTTTTTTGGTTCTTACCCCCATTTTTTGCTTCATAGCCCCAGTGTCGCTCTTAAATGGGTCCCCCCTTAAACGGGGGCCCGGTTTTTTGGTTCCTACTCCCGTTTTTTGGTTCCTACCCCCCGGTGTCGCACTTAAATGTGTACCCCCGGAATCGGTGGCCCAGTTTTTTGATTACTACCCCATTTTTTAGGTACCTACCCCCGTTGTCACGCTTAAATGGGTCCCCCCCGGAAACGGGGGCCCGGTTTTTTGGTTCCTACCCCAGTTTTTTGGTTCCTACCGCCGGTGCCCGCGTTTCAATTGGTCCCCTCGGAAACGGGGCCCTGTTTTTTTGTTCCTACCCCCGTTTTTTCGTTCCTACCCCCGGTGTTGCGCTTCACCGTTTCCTCCCCAGAAATATGGCCCCATTTTTTTTGTTCCTACCCCAGTTTTTTGGTTCCTACCCCCGGTGTCACGCTTAAATGGGTCCCCCTGGAAACGGGGCCCGGTTTTTTGGTTCCTACACCCGTTTTTTGGTTCCTACCCCCGGTGTCGCGCTTAAATTGTTCCCCCCGGAAACGGGGGGCGCGGTTTTTTCGTTCCAACTCCCGTTCTTTGGTTCCTACCCCCGGTGTCACGCTTAAATGGGATCCCTCGGAAACAGGGGCACCTGTTTTTTGGTTCCTGCCCCCGTTCTTCGGGTCCTACCCCCAGTGTCGTGCTTAAATGGGTCCCCCTGGAAACGGGGCCCGGTATTTTTTTTCCGACCCCCGTTTTTTGTTTCCTATCCCCTTTGTCGAGATTCAACTGGTCCCCCTGGAAGCGGGGCCCCGTTTCCATGGTTCCTACCCCCGTTTTTTGTTTTCTACCCCCCGGTGTCGCTTTTTAACGGGTCCCCCCAGGAAACGGGGCCATGGTTTTTTTGGTTCCTACCGCCGGTGCTGCATTTCAATGTGTCCCCCCAGAAACGGGGGCCCGTTTTTTTGGTTCCTACCCCCGTTTTTTGGTTCCTACCCCCGGTGTCTCACTTAAATGAGTCCCCCCGGAAACGGGGGCCCGGTATTTTGGTTCCTACCCCCGTTTTTTGGTTCCTACCCCTGGTGTCGCCTTTCAATGGGTCCCCCCGGAAATGGGGACGCGGTTTTTTCGTTCCTACCCCCGTTCTTTGGTTCCTACCCCCGGTGTCACGCTTAAATGGGATTCCCCGGAAACAGGGGCCCGTTTTTTTGGTTCCTGCCCCCGTTCTTCGGTTCCTACCCCCGGTGTCAAGCTTAAATGGGTCCCCAAGGAAACGGGGCCCGGTTTTTTGGTTCCTGCCCCCGTTTTTTTGTTCCTACCCCCGGTGTCGCGCTTAAATGGGTCCCCCCGGAAACGGGGGCCCGGTTTTTTGGTTCCTACCCCCGTTCTTTTGTTCCTACCCCTGGTGTCGCCTTTTAATGGGTCCCCCCGGAAACGGGGGCCCGGTTTTTTTGTTCCTACAACCGTTCTTTGGTTCCTACCCCCGGTGTCCCGCTTAAATGGGATCCCCCGGAAACAGGGGCCCGGTTTTACGGTTCCTGCCCCCGTTCTTCGGTTCCTACCCCCGGTGTCAAGCTTAAATGGGTCCCCAAGGAAACGGGGCCCGGTTTTTTGGTTCCTACCCCCGTTTTTTGCTTCCTACCCCCGCTGTCGTGCTTAAATGTGTGCCCCCGGAAACGGGGGCCCGGTTTTTTGGTTCCTACACCCGTTTTTTGGTTCCTACCCCCCGGTGTCGCGCTTAAATGGGTCCCCCCGGAAACGGGGGCCCGGTATTTTGGTTCCTACCCCGTTCTTCCCTTCCTACCCCTGGTGTCATGCTTAACTGGGTACCCAAGGAAACGGGGCCCGGTTTTTTGGTTCCTGTCCCCGTTTTATGGTTCCTACCCCCCGGTGTCGCGCTTAAATGGGTCCCCCCGGAAACGGGGGCCCGGTTTTTTGGTTCCTACCCCCGTTTTTTCGTTCCTACCCCCGGTGCCGCGCTTAAATGGGTCCCCCCGAAAACTGGGGCCTGGTTTTTTGGTTGCTACCCCCATTCTTTGGTTCCTACCCCTGGTGTCGTGCTTAAATGTGTCCCCCCGGAAACGGGGGCAAGGTTTTTTGGTTCCTAATCCCATTTTTGGTTCCTACATCCGGTGTCGCATTTAAATGGTTCCCCCCGGAAACGGGGGCCCGGTTTTTTGGTTCCTACCTCCATTCTTCTGTTGCTACCCCCGCTGCCACGCTTAAATGGGTCCCCAAGGAAACGGGCACCCGGTTTTTTGGTTCCTCCCCCGTTTTGTGGTTCCTACCCCCAGTGTCGCGCTTAAATGGGTCCCCCCAGAAACGGGGGCCCGGTTTTTTGGTTCCTACCTCCGTTCTTTGGCTCCTACCTCCCGGAGCCGCGCTTAAATGCGTCCCCCTGGAAAAGGGGGGCGCGGTTTTTTCGTTCCTACTTCCGTTCTTTGGTTCCTACTCCCAGTGTCGTGCTTAAATGGGTCCCCCTGGAAACTGGGGCCCGGTTTTTTGGTTCCTACCCCCGTTTTTTGGTTCCTACCCCGGGTGCCGTGCTTAAATGGGTCCCCACGGAAACGGGCGCCCGGTTTTTTGGTTCCTACACACGTTTTTTGGTTCCTACCCCCGGTGTCGCGCTTATGTGGTTCCCCCCGGGAACAGGGGCCCGGTTTTTTGGTTCCTACCCTCTTTTTTGGTTTCTACCCCAGGTGTCGCGCTTAAATGGGTCCCTCCAGAAACGGGGGCGCGGTTTTTTTGTTCCAACTCCTGTTCTTTGGTTCCTACCCCCCGGTGTCACTCTTAAATGGGATCCCGCGGAAACAGGGGCCCGGTTTTTTGGTTCCTGCCCCCGTTCTTCGGTTCCTACCCCCGGTGTCAAGCTTAAATGGGTCCAAAAGGAAACGGGGCCCGGTTTTTTGGTTCCTGCCCCCGTTTTTTGGTTCCTACCCCCGGTGTCACGCTTAAATGGGTCCCCAGGGAAACTGGGCCCTGGTTTTTTGGTTCCTACACCCGTTTTTTGGTTCCTACCCCCGGTGTCACGCTTAAATGCGTCCCCCGGAAACTGGGGCCCGGTTTTTAGGTTCCTACCACCGTTTTTTTGTTCCTACCACGGTGACCCGATTAAATGGGTCCCCCCGGAAACGGGGTCGCGGTTTTTTGGTTCCTACCTCCGTTTTTTGGTTCCTACCCCCCCGGTGTCGCCCTTAAATGGGTCCCCCCGCAAACGGGGGCCCGGTTTTTTGGTTCCTACCCCCTTTTTTGGTTCCTACCCCCGGTGTCGCGCTTAAATGAGTCCCCCAGGAAACGGGGGCCCGGTTTTTTGTTTCCTACTCCCCAGTGTCGCGCGTAAATTGGTCCCCCCGGAAACGGGGGCCCGGTTTTTTGGTTCCTAAACCCGTTTTTTGGTTCCTACCCCCGGTGTCGCACTTAAATGGGTCCCCCCAGAAACAGAGGCCGAGTTTTTTGGTTCCTACCCCCTTTTTTGGTTCGAACCCCCAGTGTCGCGCTTAAATGCTTCCCCCCGGAAACGGGGGCCCAGTTTTTTGTTTCCTACCCCCGTTTTTTGGTTCCTACCCCGGTGTCGCGCTTAAATGGGTCCCCCCAGAAACGGGGGCACGGTTTTTTGGTTCCTACCCCGATTCTTTGGTTCCTAACCCCGGTGTCGCGCTTAAATGGGCCCCCCGGAAACGGGGGCCCGGTTTTTTGGTTCCTAATCCCATTTTTGGTTCCTACATCCGGTGTCGCATTTAAATGGTTCCCCCCGGAAACGGGGGCCCGGTTTTTTGGTTCCTACCTCCATTCTTCTGTTGCTACCCCCGCTGCCACGCTTAAATGGGTCCCCAAGGAAACGGGCACCCGGTTTTTTGGTTCCTCCCCCGTTTTGTGGTTCCTACCCCCAGTGTCGCGCTTAAATGGGTCCCCCCAGAAACGGGGGCCCGGTTTTTTGGTTCCTACCTCCGTTCTTTGGCTCCTACCTCCCGGAGCCGCGCTTAAATGCGTCCCCCTGGAAAAGGGGGCGCGGTTTTTTCGTTCCTACTTCCGTTCTTTGGTTCCTTCTCCCAGTGTCGTGCTTAAATGGGTCCCCCTGGAAACTGGGGCCCGGTTTTTTGGTTCCTACCCCCGTTTTTTGGTTCCTACCCCGGGTGCCGTGCTTAAATGGGTCCCCACGGAAACGGGCGCCCGGTTTTTTGGTTCCTACACACGTTTTTTGGTTCCTACCCCCGGTGTCGCGCTTATGTGGTTCCCCCCGGGAACAGGGGCCCGGTTTTTTGGTTCCTACCCTCTTTTTTGGTTTCTACCCCAGGTGTCGCGCTTAAATGGGTCCCTCCAGAAACGGGGGCGCGGTTTTTTTGTTCCAACTCCTGTTCTTTGGTTCCTACCCCCCGGTGTCACTCTTAAATGGGATCCCGCGGAAACAGGGGCCCGGTTTTTTGGTTCCTGCCCCCGTTCTTCGGTTCCTACCCCCGGTGTCAAGCTTAAATGGGTCCAAAAGGAAACGGGGCCCGGTTTTTTGGTTCCTGCCCCCGTTTTTTGGTTCCTACCCCCGGTGTCACGCTTAAATGGGTCCCCAGGGAAACTGGGCCCTGGTTTTTTGGTTCCTACACCCGTTTTTTGGTTCCTACCCCCGGTGTCACGCTTAAATGCGTCCCCCGGAAACTGGGGCCCGGTTTTTAGGTTCCTACCACCGTTTTTTTGTTCCTACCACGGTGACGCGATTAAATGGGTCCCCCCGGAAACGGGGTCGCGGTTTTTTGGTTCCTACCTCCGTTTTTTGGTTCCTACCCCCCCCCGGTGTCGCCCTTAAATGGGTCCCCCCGCAAACGGGGGCCCGGTTTTTTGGTTCCTACCCCCTTTTTTGGTTCCTACCCCCGGTGTCGCGCTTAAATGAGTCCCCCAGGAAACGGGGGCCCGGTTTTTTGGTTCCTACTCCCCAGTGTCGCGCGTAAATTGGTCCCCCCGGAAACGGGGGCCCGGTTTTTTGGTTCCTAAACCCGTTTTTTGGTTCCTACCCCCGGTGTCGCACTTAAATGGGTCCCCCCAGAAACAGAGGCCGAGTTTTTTGGTTCCTACCCCCTTTTTTGGTTCGAACCCCCAGTGTCGCGCTTAAATGCTTCCCCCCGGAAACGGGGGCCCAGTTTTTTGTTTCCTACCCCCGTTTTTTGGTTCCTACCCCGGTGTCGCGCTTAAATGGGTCCCCCCAGAAACGGGGGCACGGTTTTTTGGTTCCTACCCCGATTCTTTGGTTCCTAACCCCGGTGTCGCGCTTAAATGGGCCCCCCGGAAACGGGGGCCCGGTTTTTTGGTTCCTACCCCCGTTGTTTGGTTCCTACCCCCGGAGTCGCGCATAAATGGGTCCACCCGGAAAGGGGGGCCCGGTTTTTTGGTTCCTACCCCCTTTTTTGGTTCCTACCCCCGGTGTCGCGCTTAAATGGGTCCCCCTCGGAAACGGGGGCCCGGTTTTTTGGTTCCTACCCCCTTTTTTTGGTTCCTACCCCCGGTGTCGCGCTTAAATGGGTCCCCAGGGAAACGGGGCCCTAGTTTTTTGGTTCCTACACCCGTTTTTTGGTTCCTACCCCCGGTGTCACGCTTAAATGCGTCCCCCTGGAAACTGGGGCCCGGTTTTTTGGTTCCTACTCCCGTTCTTTGGCTCCTACCCCCAGTGTCACGCTTAAATGGGTCCCCCCGGAAACAGGGGCCCGGTTTTTAGGTTCCTACCACCGTTTTTTTGTTCCTACCACGGTGACGCGCTTAAATGGTTCCCCCCGGAAACGGGGGCGCGGTTTTTTGGTTCCTACCTCCGTTTTCTGGTTCCTACCCCCCGGTGTCGCCCTTAAATGGGTCCCCCCGCAAACGGGGGCCCGGTTTTTTTGTTCCTACCCCCTTTTTTGGTTCCTACCCCCGGTGTTGCGCTTAAATGGGTCCCCCGGAAACGGGGTCCGGTGTTTTGGTTCCTACCCGTTTTTTGGTTTCTACCCCTGGTGTCGCGCTTAAATGGGTCCCCCCGGAAACGGGGACCTGGTTTTTTGGTTCCCTCCCCCATTTTTTGCTTGATACCCCTGATGTTGCCTTTAAATGGGTCCACCGGAATCGGGTGCCCGGTTTTTTCATTCCTACCCCCGTTTTTTGATTCCTACCGCCAGTGTCGCGCTTAAATGGGTCCCCCGGGAAACGGGAGCCCGGTTTTTTGGTTCGTACCCCCGTTTTTTGGTTCCTACCCCAGGTGTCACGCTTAAATGGGTACCCCCGGAAGCGGGTGCCAGGTTTTTTGGTTCCTACCCCCTGTGTCGCGCTTAAATGGGTCTCCCCAGAAACGGGGGCCCTGTTTTTTGGTTCCTACCCCCGTTTTTTGGTTCCTGCTTCCGGTGTAACGCTTAAATGGGTCTGCCCGGAAACGGTGGCCCGGTTTTTTGGTTCCTACCCCCGTTTTTTGGTTCCTACGTTCGGTGTCGCACTTAAATGGGTCCCCCCAGAAACGGGGGCACAGTTATTTGGTTCCTATCCCCGTTTTTTTCGTTCCTACGTTCGGTGTCGCGCTTAAATGGGTCCCCACTGAAACGGGGGCCCGGTTTTTTGGTTCCTATTCTCGTTTTTGGTTCCTAACACCGGTGTCGCGCTTAAATGGGTCCCCCCGGGAACGGTGGCCCGGTTTTTTGGTTCTTACCCCCATTTTTTGCTTCATAGCCCCAGTGTCGCGCTTAAATGGGTCCCCCCTTAAACGGGGGCCCGGTTTTTTGGTTCCTACTCCCGTTTTTTGGTTCCTGCCCCCGGTGTCGCGCTTAAATGGGTCCCCCCGGAAACGTGGGCCCGTTTTTTTGGTTCCTACCACCGTTTTTTGGTTCCTACCCCTGGTGTCCTGCTTAAATGGGTCCCCCCGAAACGGTGGCCAGGTTTTTTGGTTTCTACCCCGTTTTTTGGTTCCTACCCCCGGTATTGTTCTTAAATGGGTCCCCACGGAAACTGAGGCCCGGTTTTTTGTTTCCTACCCCCGGTGTCGCACTTAAATGTGTACCCCCGGAATCGGTGGCCCAGGTTTTTGGTTACTACCCCCGTTTTTAGGTACCTACCCCCGGTGCCACGCTTAAATGGGTCCCCCCGGAAACGGGGGCCCGGTTTTTTGGTTCCTACCCCAGTTTTTTGGTTCCTACCGCCGGTGCTGCATTTCAATTGGTCCCCTCGGAAACGGGGCCCCGTTTTTTTGTTCCTACCCCCGTTTTTTCGTTCCTACCCCCGGTGTCGCGCTTCACCGGTTCCTCCCCAGAAATATGGCCCCGTTTTTTTTGTTCCTACCCCAGTTTTTTGGTTCCTACCCCCGGTGTCACGCTTAAATGGGTCCCCCTGGAAACGGGGACCCTGGTTTTTTTTCCTACCCCCCTTTTTTGTTTCCTATCCCCTTTGTCGAGATTAAATGGGTCCCCCTGGAAGCGGGGCCCCGTTTCCATGGTTCCTACCCCCGTTTTTTGTTTTCTACCCCCGGTGTCGCTTTTTAACGGGTCCCCCCAGGAAACGGGGCCATGGTTTTTTTGGTTCCTACCCCCGTTTTTTGGTTCCTACAGCCGGTGCTGCATTTCAATGGGTCCCCCCAGAAACGGTGCTCCGTTTTTTTCGTTCCTACCCGTTTTTTTGTTCCTACCTCCGGTGTCGCGCTTCAACGGTTACCCCTGAAACTTGGTCCCGGTTTTTTTTTCCTACCCGTTTTTTGGTTCCTACCCCCGGTGTCGTGCTTCAACGTGTCTCCCTGGAAACGTAGCCCCGGTTGTTTGGTTTCCACCCGTTTTTTGTTTCCTACACTTGGTGTCGCTCTTAAATGGGTCCCCCCAGAAACAGGGCCCCGTTTTTGTGGTTCGTACCCAATTTTTGGTTCCTACCCCCAGTTTCGCGCTTAAATGGGTCCCCATGGAAATTGGTCCCCGGTTTTTTGGTTCCTAAGAAGACCCATTAAACGGAGTCCGGGGTCCCAGATCGGGGTCCGGAGAGCTGGAAAACGGTTTCCCGGGTCCTGGATCTGGGTCTGTATACCTGAAAAATGGAAAACTGACTCCAGGAGCCCAGATCCATGTCCGGAGAGCTAGAAAACCCGGGAAATGGACTCTAGGGGCTCGTATGGGGTTCTGGAGAGCTGCAAAACCCGGAAACCGGGCTCCGGGGGCCCGGATCTAGGTCCGGAGTGCCGGAAAACCCGGAAACCAGACTCCGGGGGCCTGAATCAGGGTCCGGAGAGCCGGAAAATCTGAAAAACGGACTCCGGGGGCCTGGATCTGGGTCCAGAGATCCAGAAAACCCAGAAAACTGACTCTGGGGTCCTGGTTCGGGTGCCAGAGAGCCAGAAGACCACGACAATGTACACCGGGGTCCCGGATCGGGGTCTCGAGAGCCGGAAAAGCCGGAAAAATGTACTCTGAGATCCCGTTACACCTCTGTGCTTTCAAGAAAGGAACTCCCCAGCCTGTATGTATGCTGTGGAGTTCTTCTCCCAAGGTGCAGTGCCCTGCATTTGTCTACATTGCACCCCATCCTGTTCTCATCTGCCCACTTTTTGCAGTCTGTCTAAATCTAGTTGCAGCCTCTTCTCACCCTTCAAGTGTGTCCACCTCACCCCACATCTTTGTGTCATCAGGAAACTTGGACAGCGTGCTTTCTACCCCCTTGTCCAAGTTGCTGATGATGTTAAACTGTGCGGGCCCAAGGACCGAGCCCTGGGGTATCCCACTGCTCACATCTCACCAGGTTGAGTACAACCCATCCACCCCTACTCTCTGGGTGCGCCCCATCAGCCAATTTTTTACCCATCCAACTGTACAGGCATCAATGCCGCAGTTACTTAATTTATTGATGAGTATGGGGTGAGAGACGATGTCAAAGGCCTTCTTAAAGTCTAGAAAGACTATGTCCACAGAGACACCATCATCCAAGGATTTAGTTACTTGGTCGTAAAAGGCAATCAGGTTGGTCTGGCAGGACCTGCCTTTGGTGAAGCCATGCTGATTGCCCCTGAGCATGATCTCCCCTGCAGGCCCCCCACAGTTATGCTCCTTGATGATCCTCTCCAAGAGCTTCCCGAGCACCGAGGTGAGGCTTACAGGCCTATAATTACTTGAGTCCTCCTTCCTCCCCTTCTTAAAAATTGGGACCACATTAGCCAGTTTCCAATCCCCTGGCACCTGGCCAGATGACCATGAATGCTCATACAGCCAGGCCAAAGACTCCCCGATGACCCCTGCCAGCTCCCTCAACACCCTTGGGTGGAGGGCATCTGGACCTGCAGATTTAAAAATGTCTAGCCCTTCCAGAAGATCCTGAACTACATCTGCACTGAGTAAAGGCTTGATAGAGCTATCCCCAAGATTGTCCCTACCTCTGGTAGGTGGGATATCCCAGTCCCTGTTCAGGAAAACAGAACAGGTAATGTAATAGAGCATCAAATCTGTTAAGAACGCATTACATCTGAGCTGCCCAACTGTACATCCCATGGGACGCATCCTAGGGGCCACGGATCCCTCATTGCCACGCAGTGCATGCTCCCCCCTGTAGCACCATATACCTGGTATCCCACTACTGCACCACGTGCCCAGGAGCCCATCTTCACCCAAGTTCCCTTAGTGCCTTACTCCGCTCAGATGCCCTGGGCCACAGGCAATCTCACCACTGCACATGCTGCATCACTGTGCCTCACTTTCCCGAGGTGCAGAAGGTAAAGCCAGACAAAGAGAAAGCCTGGAGCTCTTGTTTGCTGCTGCAGCCAGAACAATAGGGGAAGCAGTGGCCAGCTAGGAGCTGGGGGGAGGAGAAAGCACCAACAGTCTCATGATTTTTTTCCTAGCACACTGGTTAGCTGTATAGTGATAAAACTTATCATTTAGAGAAACTCTCTTATTTAGTAGATTTGGGAATGGGGAGATTGTCCCCCAGGTCACAACCAGTCTGAGAGACAAAGGGTTTGCAGAGACTTGCCTAGGGCTACACTTGTTGTTTAGTTCTTCTCTGTCATAGCTGACAGTCTTCACTGAACCTGCTGATCACTACAACCTGTGCTGGACAGTTGGGCAGGGTGCAACTTAGAGACAAGTTTAGAAAGGCTAATAGCTCAACATCTAACCAGCATCTACAAAACCTAATGCCAGGCTGAACTAGTTTATCTCCCAAGGTTCCACCCTGCCCTGCCTTCTTGCGTGACATTATTTTGACTCCGAGCTGATTATTTGAAACTTGAAGTGATAGTGACCATTTCTTTCAGACTGTAGAAAAAATTATGGCGCTTGGAATTCAAAGTTCTTTTTGCATATATTTGGCAGTAGGCAAGTACTACAGTGCAGCTAGGCAACTCCTACCCCACTGTGCAGGGCTTCAGCCACCCAACCGGTGCAGTAAGCAGGCACCTGCAAGAGGCCAAATGTGTAGAAGGCAGACAGGAGCTGGAGGCCCACACACTGGGACATAAGGCATCCAGCTGCAACTCCACCCGCCCAGAGCAGCACAGGAGGAGCTGGTGGAGGCAGGGGGAGCAGCAGCCCCACTGAGAACCTATGTACTTGGGGCTAGAGTGATGGTCACCTGCATTGTATCATCTGGGCAAGCTGTGCTGCACATGCCTCCTGTTTCACCCCCCATCCCCAGTTGGCTCCTGGGGACCTAGCATGTAAGCAGCGCCCACCCCCCCCCCCCACATACCCTCCCCCCCCAAAAAACCTGCAGCCCCCCACAGCACACAATAAGACTATTTTGAACCCATACAAATTGCCTCTATATACCAGTACTCAAAAAAACAAAACCAGGGCAAAAGGTATTTTTCAAAATTAATTTTTTTTTTTTTTTTTTTTAGTATATGGTATGTTTTTATCTATACTTTGTTAAAATGATATCGTCTGAAAGATTGTGTGTGCAGCCCTGAACAGCTTACTGAAACTTATTTTAGCTGGTGGGCCACTTAATTGCCCACCCTTGCTCAAGGGAGCAAACTAAAGGAAAGAAAGTAGGTTCCATAGACAGGGGATAATCTGTAAGGTATGTGGACCTGACCAGCTAAGAACTCCCATATGTGGCAGTTTACTACACCCTGCATCAGGAGGTAGGTCTATGGCGAGAAAGAAGCCATATGGGATTCTCGAAACTGACCAGCAAGAGGGAAAGGTAAATGGAAAAGGAAAACGCAAAAGGAAATTCCATCCCAACTCACCGAACAAGAGCATATAATATAGCACATTCAAGTATGTGCTATATTAGGCAATTCCTTTTAAACCCTGGAAGTCATGTCATCCATCTACACTAATAATTTTTCCAGGTATCCACTTAAATTCAACTAAAAGGTCTTCTTGTCAATAAGCACTCTTGGTTTTTTTTTTGGTAGGTCAGAGATGTGATCTTGACTTTTATTTAAAATTTAAAATTAAATTAAAATTAGTTAAAATAGGTTTAAAAAATCCCTGAGTTTTTAATAGATCTACTTCCATGGTCATATATCCCTTCCCCCTTAAATTCCTGCAAAAGGTTTCATTGTTGTCCCTCCTACCGCCTGTATGAAGCACTAACTACCGCATACTAATACTACTGACTGTAATGCAGTCCTTTGCAAAATAAGCAGTGCTGGAAATTTAACGATGAAAGCAAAACATTTGTTCTAAACTTAATTTAATAGTGCAAGGTATAACATGCAAGATATAAAGTTTCAATACACAGAACTCAAGTGAAACAAAAAACAGTACATGTATCATTGTTAGAGACCATGAACCTTCCACATCTGGGTGAGTGTGCATTTAGAATTACAGGTGTGCATGAATCAAGGGAGTGGGCTTTTACATCTGGGATGTGCCTGTCAGAAGTACCTGACACGCACCTGCCTGCATGTAAATGTGTATCCACCTTGGGGCTGAACAAAGTTGATCCTTTCAAATCCATATGGCTTAATGCAAGTTTCACACAGAGAAAGATGTATGATATTAAATACTATTAAAATAGTTCTACCTTACAAATAGGCAGCCATAATATTTTCACATTCTACCCAATATGCCACAACACACAAACTGAATCTAAAAACATAGCTTCTAGTCACCTCCCAGCAACATAGATGCTAATCCTGTACACACACGTCACTTAACACACCAAATATGACTAGTTATGCATGTGCTTAACCGTTTGTGGGATTTCGAGTCTTAGGCGCCCAAATTCAGGAAGCCACATAAGCACATGGTGAAAGTTAATTATGTGCTTCCATGCTTTCTTGAATCAGAGCCTTAGTTTAAAATCTCAGTTATGATTTTTCTATTACTTTGATGTTTAGAGCCCAGTTTTCATTATTGGTCTTAACTCTACAAATCACAATAAAAACATAAATAGCACCTGGGCTTTAATGCAAGAGATAAAAAATTAAATTGTCTCTAAAAATGCAACTGTTACACTCAGAAAAGTCAGTATTCAAACAAGGTGGACTGAATGTTCGTTATAGTAGAACACTGCAGCATTACGCTGCATGTTCCACAATGGAATTTGTACATCATCAGTTGAATGATCTCTTCACCTATTACAGATACAGTAAATTAATCGTTTAGTAACAGAGAGTACGCTTGCGTTCATACACTTCTGTGTGAACCGAGTGCTTGGAAGTCACAGTGGCATTCACCTTCCTAGCGAGCTGTTATGCTGTGTTGTGCACCACAGAAAGTAAGATGTGACAGATAAAGCAATGAAAGTTTGTTTTCATTCTGTTAATAAAGTCTTAAGCGACATTCATCTTGGTCACCTCTGGTAGCGTGAGACAAGTAATTACTGGGGTTCACAAGCAATACCAAAAAACTTATTTACAACATACAAAACAATTTGGTACACCGTGTTAAAAAAGACTTTGTTGGAACTAGAAATTTATCAGACAATATGAAAATGATTTAGGCTCCAGCATGAAAAACCATCCAGATGAAAAAGCTGGTAATAAGACTGTTTTAAAACCTGAGCGGTATTACAAGGTTGAGTATTCACTAACAGTATCAAGATAGTAAAGGGAGATAGAGATTAACAAATATCACTAACAAATATCAGTGATTATCCAATTGTTATATTATATAACAAATATCAGAAATTAGCAAAGATTAACAAAACAACACTGTAGCAAACAGATAGTGCACAAAATTTAATTTAAAAAGTGTGCGTTTCTCTCAGACACCCCCCCTCACCCCCACCCCATAGCAGAACCAGGTGGTGTAAATCAACAGAACTCCAACTTAACTCAATGGAGTTGACTTCACTTATGAGCTAGCTCTTAAGAGTCAGAAAGAACCAAAATATTTAGAAAAACAGTTTCCCGTTTGAAACTCCCTACAAAAAAAAAAAGAGCACATATCTGTAGTTTATAGGTTTCCTTTAAGAGTGAGTGCAGAAATATTTGCCTAGATCAGTTCTAAATAATTTGGGACCAAATCCTGTGGTCCTTAAAATGGACAAAATACCCAAAACATCAATTAACTTCAGTGGGTGATTGGCTCAATTAAGAGAGTCAATTCAAATTGAGACAATTTGACGTGGATCAAAACAAGAGCAGCAATCAGTCCTGTCAAACTACACTACTGCCACTTCAACATTAGGTGGCCAGCAAGAGCCTGCTGCAAGGTGGCAGTCTTGTCCCATGAACGAACTGCACTAACTGTACAGACATGGAGGAGAAAAGACTCTTTCAATGCCTCTTATTACAACATTTGTCAGTGTTGTGCATTAGAAAAAATGCAAACAAAAATAAAACCAAACCAATCCCTAGTTATCATAAAGCAAGCACAGTCTGCAAAGAAAAAAAAACAAGATAAAAATCGGCCCCTCTATGATGTGGCTGACTTCATGTAATCTTCACAGGCGATTTCTTGTGTGCAGAGAAGGGTGACATAAGGAACACCAATGAAAGGCCATTTTTCACTAGGCCAGAACTTTATGACAGGGCCTTGTTTGGGGATTTCAGAGGCAGCAACAAAGTAGGCAAGGTAGACACAACCCAGGTAAGCAGCAAGACAAATGAGAATGTGCCTGCAGAGAAGGACAAACACAAATTAGTCACATAGCACAATGCTCGTCAAGGGCATATGAAATCAATCTGAAGTTCTTCTCAAGTTCTTTGTCTTCACCTTTCTCCCATCCCTCCTGAACATGACTAGTATCAACTCGCGTCCCTTTTGGACAGGCAAGACATGCAGAGAACTATTGCCCTTCACTGCACAATCACAGCATATTTTACTTCCAAAATAGCCTCAACTGCACATACTTCTGGGCATGCAGCGAGGTACTTACTTGATGGACTCCAAGGATATGGCCTTGAATAAAAAAGGACTTTCATTCATATTTAAAATGACTATGAAGGATAGTCACAGCTTTTTCTTTAAAACAAAAAAATAATTATTCCCTCTCAAAGTTGTTATTTCAAATGGACAATGATTCACTGATTTATATTTGGAAGACTATTTTGCAGCTGAAACCTATTATTTAAAAAACAGGCTGTTCAGAATTTGAATAGGCCAGAAACCACATACATTCAGGTTTAGTAAGGCTGTGACTTCTGGCTGTGAAGTGCATGTATGCATAAGACACAGTACTAAAGGACAATTAAATTGCAGAGCTCACCTTCAGCACTTATCATACACAGTGTAAATATGGAAAGTTAAATGATGACCAGATCTCTCAAAATCCAGCAGAAAAGTGCTAACATCCAAAGATCTGAAAAAAGCCCCTGCTTGTACACACACAAGTTCTCACAACTAAAAAACCCTCCCAAAAAACCAAACAAACCTACATGGACAGATTGGGAGACCTGAACCTGTTCAGCCTTCGCAAGAGGAGGCTGAGAGGTGATCTCGTGGCCGCCTACAAACTCATCGGGGGGGGGGGCACAGCAAGAAATAGGGGATACAATGTTTACCAGAGCACTTGTCAGGGTAACTAGAAATAATGGCCACAAACTGGAAGAGAGCAAATTCAGATTGGACATCAGGAAAAAATTCTTTACAGTGTGGGTTGCCAAAATATGGAATAAGCTTCCAAGGGAGGTGGCGCTGTCCTCTCCTTTTAAACACCTCCAAAGAAGATTGGGCAGACACCTAGCTGGGGTCATCTGACCCCAGCACTCATTCCTGCCCAGGGCAGGGGGTCAGACTCAATGATCTAATGACCCTTCTGACCCTAACATCTATGAAACTATGAAACATTAAGTAGTCTCCACTGGAGAGCAGGAGGCAAGGGCTGAGGGAAACCCCTGCCCTATTTTGTTGTTCTTCTTTCTAATGGACTACAGAAGCTTCCTGGAAGATAACCAGGAAGGTACTGAGAGCTGCTCTTGGCTGTGATGCCTGCCACAACGCAGCCACTGCGTTTCTATTGCTTTTGTATTTTACCAGGAGAGGAGTGGAAGGTCCTCTTCCCTTCCCCCTTCCTTCTGGGACTGCAATAACTGGCGGTGAGCAGCCCCAAGAATGTTCCTTGGCGTCTGTAGTGAACTGTGTCGTAACACAACACTACGGAGAAACGAAACACGACTAGTGCAGCAGGAAGCACAGGGACGCTGAATACATGAGACATCAAGGCGCACTCCCAGGGGAGCAGGGGGGACCCAGGCAGAGGGAGGGCTGGCTGTAGGGCCACGAAGGGGTCTCCTTGCTGCTGTGAGCTGTGTTGTTCTGGCACTGCATCCCTTGTGCGAGGGGCACAACCCTGGAGGTGCCACCCCCACTGCTGCTAAGTAGTCAGAGGATGCATCACCAAAGCAGCATGGAACTTGCAGCATCACGCAGCTTTCCTGCGCTGCTCCACTCTTGCCTGCAGTGCCGGGCCACACCTGCCACACTGTGGCGGTGCTGAAGGAGGGCAGCAGGGTGGGACCTGGCATCCGCAGCGGGCAGCCCACACCCACCCCGCACACAAATCTGGGGAGCACAGGTTTCCCTTGCCCCCCAGGAATACATGTAGTGGTAGGGAGCCAGCCCCTCTCCCCACCCCCCAGATGAGCCTCACAGGGCCCCGTCCTGCTCTCGGCTGGGGCCTTGCAGCCACACACTGGGGCCCCGGGCCCCAAGCACTGCCCGGCTGGGCAGCAACCCCAGCCTTGCCCAAATCCCTCCCTGTGTGGGCCTCAGTCCCCCCACCCCTCTCCCCACTTACCTGCAGGAGCTGCTCTCCAGGCTGCCTGGCAGCTGTGTCTATATACATGCACATGGTACTCCCTGCCTGGCAGCCCTCCTCCCCCCAACCCTTGGCAGGCTGGACCTCTGCCAGCCTGCAGAGAGCTCTTCACAAAACTGCAAAATCTGTGGGCTTCTCTGCTAAAATTAGAAATACATATTTTCCCTTGGTAAAGGGGGAAACCCACATTTTACTCTGTTTTTCTGTGGGCAATGGAAAACCCGGATCCCTGGGTCCAACCCAGACTGCCAAACATATAGGCCCCTTCTCTCAGGCACCAAGCTCTTTGTGAATTACCCACTCCACAGGACTAGCTCTTACATTAACATCATCACAGGCAGGCCAATAGCCCACATACAAACCTGAGCACTCTCTCTCATCTCCTCCACCCACCCCAGCCTTGTCTGAAGGCCAGAGACCCATGGGCTGCCTCGAGGTCCCCACCAGTCTCTGCACAAGCGGTACTAATCAATGCTGTGGTCAGTGGCCAGGGGCTGCCATTCAAGCACCCTCCACCCGCAAGGGAATTCTAACCTCAGAGTGCATGTTCCTGTCCAGAGAGACACTGGGCCTGGTGCCAGTCATTGCCTCTCACAGACTGCATACAACTGACCCACTGGACATGGTGAGGGGGCTCCAGAGCTGACCTGCTAGCACAGGAATGGACATGGCCTGAATGAGGGAGTAGGAGAGCAGAGGGTCTCGAAGGCCTTGGGCTATTTCCCCTTCAACCCTAGTGGAATCTAGGTCTCAAGGTGCTGCTAGTGCAGGAAAGAAGAGGCACTTTCCCTCCTTCTCTCTCTCTCACACATGCACACACTTTTAGTTCCCTAAAATTCAAGGAAGGGCAACTACCTCCAGGGACAGCCTCGAGAGCCTGGTGCACTTGCAGGGGAGAACGCCAAGACCGAGGAGTTGCCTGGTGTTACTGCAGGAAAGAGCATGTGGGACCCAGCAGCCTGGGCAGAAGGCACCTGGTTACACAGCCACCCTGATTCTGCTTCAGGAGGGGGCAGCTGTTCCCAAACCAGGCAGCCCTGAGGCAAGGATGGGAACAGGCAGCTGCACAAGTCCAGATCTGCAGGAGCACTTCCTTCAGGGGTCCAACCCTGGCAACAGTTCCTTTGCTACACACAGCCCCTGGGGTCCTGCAGGGCATCGGCTGCTCTATGGCAAAAGAAATCCCGCTCTGCCCCACTGGGAAACTGCTCCCGTCTGCACCCAGCTCAATCAATTCCCATTACAAGAAGAAAACAGGATGGGGAGCATAGGGCAAGGGATATGCAAACTGGGGAGGCTGCTCTGTATAAAAATCGGTCCCGTCACATCCCCAGCTACACCCACTAGATAAATCTGGTGCCTGCAGGGTCTGTGCAGCAACCAGCCAATACCCTAGAGCTTTCCCAGCATGGGGCTTGGGCTTCCCCTGATTGGGCTGGCAGCAGCTCTGGAAGGTATTTTACCCTCCCATAGGGCAGGGCTGCACTGATGTTGTCCTGTTTCATACCTTAGTTTTAGGGTGCCTGGTCCCAGGTGCAGCTGGTGGAGTCTGAAGGGGCTGTGAGGAAGCCTGCAGGCTGTGTGCCTCTCCTGAAAAGCCTCTGGGTTTGGTTCCAGAACCTGCTGCATGACCAGGGTCTGACAGACTAATGGGAAGGGCCCAGACCCCCTGGGCAGCTGAAGGAAACAGTGTGGCTGTCTATGGTTTTCCACAACCAGGAGATGATAGCTGTAGAAGAGCGAAGGGTGTTAGAGGAAGAAAACCTGGGCTCGCTCCCTTCCCCTCAGCATCTGGAAGGCAAGCTGCCTCACCAGGGAGGGGACAAGCTGCATGAGCAGCTCAAGCAGGGCAGCTGGAGAGCCCGTCCTGAGGCAGCAAACTCAAGAAGCCCCAAGACAGGGCTGGGAGCACCAAGGAAACAAGACTCTTACCCTGACAGCTCTACCTAGCTGAGGGGCCAATTGCCAAAGCAGGGGCTGCAGGGAGGCACTACTGTGGTCCGGCCTCTTGGAAGTTCCCCTGGGAAACAAAGCCCTATTTGGGAACAATAAGGCTGGGCTAGATCAGGGGAGGAATCACCTGGTTTCAGTTCATCTCAGGTGCTACATCTCAAGGCAGGATAGACAAGCTGCACCTGAAGCCCAGAATCCTGGGCTGACAGGCTGGGAGCACCTAGCAGAGAACCCAAAGGGATGCAGGAAGCCATGAAAGGGAGGACCCTCCACTGGAGAGCAGGAGGCAAGGGCTCAGGGAAACCCCTGCCCTATTTCTTTGCTCTTCTTTTTAAAGGACTACAGAAGCTTCCTGGAAATTGACTGGGAAGGTACTGAGAGCCGCTCCTAGCTGCGATGTCTTAACAGCAGGAGCTTTTATTTACGTTGCTGTACTAGGGTTGGACAAGCCGCCTGTTAGGCCTGTGAGGCTCTACTACAGGCCATAACTAACTATTTTGGACTATTAGAGACAGATAGCTGAGCCAGTTTTCCTTCTCAGGGAGAGCATTCTTCAGCAAGCCATGGCGGGCGAGTATCCTGAGGAGGCAGTGTACCCCTTAACAGGGGGCACAGTCCTGGTCTCAGCTACAGTGACTAGCAGGGATGGCCTCCTCCTTAAGAGGAACAGCTTGTCTTACCCAGGCCTCCTGTTTTCCCCTCCCAGGCTGACTCTACTGGGCCTACCTGCCAGCAATCCAAATACTTCCAGCTGGCCCCAATCACCACATGGTTTTAAGCAGCAGCACTTTCAGTGGCCAAGTAGCTACTCAAAATGATAGATACTTCTCAGTCTAGCCCTGGGCTTCTGACTCCCTGGTTCCATTTGTTGGCTTCATCCTTGTTTCTGCCTGTCCTGCCTCCTGACCCCTTTGTTCCAGACCTTCCAGCTCCCATTTCCAACCCACATCCATCCTCTGACAGCCAGCTTCTGACTTGTGGCTTAGTTTGGCATCCGCTCATGTCCACATCCCATATAGCTATACCCATCTGGTCTGCAGACCCTGGTTAGTGACTCTGTGACTGGATCCCTGCTTCCTGTTCCTGACCTCCCCCTCCAACTCTTCCTTGCCCTAGAACTTGTGACTGACATGGTGACTACCCATGTCTTGGTCCCTTACAGGTCTTGGCCTCTGGATCTCCTGGCTCTAAGTGAAACCCTTGTTTCCTGACAAAGTCTGTTCATATTCCCTTGAGTTGTGACCCTCTAAGGTCAAGCCCTAACTGCCTGTGTCCCAGCTGTATCCCTGACAAGCATGAGTGGAAATTAGGTGCTGAATTCTCCTAAACTTTTTAGTAGGATTTAGATGCACCAGTAGACTTGGCACCTTTGAAAGTACTGCTTTATAGTGCTTCCTGTCTTACAGTCCAAGTTAGCTTTCACTGGAGACTATAATGGTCTTTTTACAGGAGTTATTTCCTTGAGAACAAATATTGGAGTGAGAAAAATCTTCCTTAAGAAACAAAGGGCCTGATTTGTCACTGTGTAGGTCGGGATGTAAAGCTAACATAAAATTAGAGCCCCCTCTACACATTATCATGCAATTAACTGGTTAATTGTGCAATTACCTTGAGACCAGCTACATGAACAAAGGAATTATCACACCATAAAAAGCTGCGACCAAGTATAAAGTTAGACTTTGAAAATGTGTTGCTATCAAGCTTCAAGTAATACATGCAAAAGAGAGTCTCCCCTCTGGACTCCCAGCTACAGGGGCATACCATGCCCACCCAGGGCTATCAATACAGCAGCTGCAGACTCTCAGCCCCAGCAGCTGTGGACCCTGGGTCCCAGCAGCACCCTAAAACTGCCAGGATCCAGAGACCCACAGTCGCAGACACTGGGTCCCTGCAGCATGCCTCCTGGAAAACCCCCGGAGAAGGAGGATTGCCGTGAGGGTGATTCCCTGATCCAGGGGTGTGATCCTCTAGGCCCAGGGGTTTCAACTGGGTGCATGGGGCTCCCAGTCACCAGAGCTTGCTTCTTGCTAGTAAAGAGGGAGCTCAGGATCAGGCTCCCCCCACACCAGCAATAAAGCATAATGGGATCTAATGCACGAGCCCACAATCGTGACTCCTGCTATGCATGTGTGGCAAGGCAGGAGGCACAACTGTGTGAATCACACATTAGAACCCATCACACCTTTACCTACAACTGTAGACGGGGCCTTAGAGTAACACAGTGCTGGTTTAGACTCCATATTACCATCCACATGGAACAAAGGAAAATACTGGCCTTGTAATTTCCCCCCCCCTACCTACCTAAATGAATTTCATATTGAAATTCCAAGTGACTGCATTTTGATTTACAGCTGGATTACAGATTACACTTGAAGAGAAAGAATCCGGTTCTGGATTTAGAACAATGCAACTCCAAAAACGCAATTTAAATCTACTAGGGATCAGCATGGCTTAAAAAAAACCCTTTAATTCTTTGCTTTTATATTTAGGAATAGATCTTAAAATGCTGCAGGTATTGCACCCCATGCTACATAAATAAAAGAGCTGTGCTTCAGCTGAGATCCTTCATAATCACCCGTTCAAAAGCAGGGTTGTCCATGCCCTTCATTCTTCTAAAGCAGGTAATTAGGAGTGTTATGCAGTTTAATGGGAAGTACTGACCTCTAAAAATGAGATGGTATTTATAGGCGTGTCTGGCACTTGACAGTATAGTATCCAAGCACACCCCAAGTTAGGGACTTCTCCTTGCAACTCCCTCAAGAGGGATTGTCTCTTAATATATATAGTTTATAGATGGGAGACCCAGGCATAACTAGTTTCAGCGACTTGCTCAAAGTCCAAAGGTATGCGTCTCCTACTTGGCTCCATATGGATGTTAACGTTAACAGTCCCATGATGATGTTCCATTAACATCCAATCCAAATAGAGTTGTAACAATCCCCACCCAGTGTTCCTGCTCCAATTTCTTCCTTCCCTGCTAGCGATGGTTCCCACACTCCTGCTACAGTGATGGCTGCATTTCAGTGATGTTTTGATCAAGAAGTATTCAAAGACCATTGGCAAACCTTGCTGTTCAGAGTGGTTTCCCACATATTCTGACACAGGGAATGGTGGGGCACTCTATGCAATATGAACACTGCAAACAACAACAACAGCGCTGGTTCCCTTGTATTTGCCTTCTGGCTATGGAACCTGTAGGGCTGTGACTCTCAACCAGGTACCATGGCACCCTAGGATGCCATGAGATACTTTTAAGGGTGCCATGGGGTGCTGTACAATATTAGCATTGGTAGATGTGCAAATGCCTACACATGATCCACAAGATAGGCCCAGAGATTCCAAAGAGAAATCCAAACCGTCAAAAACATTCTGATCTATTGTGGTCTTTCTGAAAACCAAAAAAATTCTTCTATTTTTCTGTAGTCAAGAAATTAATGAAAGTTAAGAGCTGGCATTTTCTGAGGGGTGCAAGCAAACTGCTCTAGGGGTTCCAATTTGAGGAATTTTCTCTGGAGCTACAATGACCAAAACCATACCATTTTGTTTGTTTGTTTGTTTGTTTGTTTGTTTGTTTCTGCAATGGAAGACTGATTCTCAAGTAGCTGCAACAGCTAGGGCTTTAATTGAGGCCTGCCAAAAGATTGCGAGGCTCAGTAAAAGAAGATCTGATGCTTTGCTGGTATTTTTCTACCCATCCCACCCTCCGACACCATGCATTGAGAGAAAGCAATTAGAGTGGCCTATGTGCTCCCACAACTACAAAAGCAGCTACTGCCCATGCTCTCTTTCTGGATCATACAGTTGAAAAATAAACTTGTACAACTGGAATGAAACTCTCAATGAACACATCTTAAGTTACACAGAAGAGATGCTTACCTCTTCAACTCAGCAATGAGCACAGCTGTGCAGGGAACACCCAATGTCATTATGAGATGTTGTTGATTGCAGGCTTAATGAACGCAAGGCAGGTAGTCACTCCAGAAAGCACACCCACAGCAGCTTTAAATCTGCTCCTGAATAATTTAAAAACAAGAGTACATTTTGTTTTAAAAGCTACAATAACAACATTCTAAACACAACTGTAATATAACAACTAAGGTATAACATTTCTTTCAGCATACATAAAAAGGATGCACATTCTGAGGATAACCACAAGCATAGTATACCAACCTGGAGCTCGATCTTGTAAAGTTAATCATATACAAATATGCAAAGTTACATCACATGCACAATATGTTTTTGCTATCTTCTGAATTTAATATAAAACAAGCTTTGGAACAGGAGGCTCCATTCTTACCTCTCTCCTACCAGTATAAATCAAGTGCATTTCCAGTTCCATGAATGGAGTTATGTTGGATTTTAAAAAGTGATACGTTGTCAGTTTTCATGATTTATCATTAGAGTCTTATCATGGGTATTCTTTTCTTTAAAGCCCCAGCTCCTGAAATCATGTTACTTGTGAATTTCATAAAGAAGGAAAAGAAGGAAGGTTCTAACCTTTATGGTTATGGAAAAATTAAACTTGCAAACAAGAACTTTAAAGATTTAAAATCCACAAGTGATAGGATAATATATATATATTTTTAAAGTCAAAGATAAAGCCAAACTTTATTATTTGGAAAGAGATTTCAGCTTCTGTGATTTACTTTTCAGGGCTAAGGTTTGATCAACATTAGAAGGAAGCCTTATTTGTTTACAGTACACTGCTTGACAAATTCATAAAATCAAACCCACTTAAACTCTGTTTAAAAAAAACTTTCTGTTTGGAAGACAACATGCCTTAAACATCCTGTTTCTGGGGTCTATCATCTGTAGGGGAGGAAACAGCTTCCAAACTGATGCCCTCTAGAAAATTCAGAATCTGAATGAATTTCTCTCACGTTTTCAAGAAAGTCAAAATGAAGGTGTTCTATAGGAATATACCAATTGAGCCACACTTTGTGCTACTCTTCTTAAAAGATGCAGCCTATTAGTAAGAGCCCATGCAAAGCAGGGGCTAACAGGATGTGAAACCATCTTTGTACCTTTTGTGAGACCAGTTAGGAATCCTTGGATGGTTGCCCCATAGACAAGAATAACAAAGTTTAGTCAGTCCCCACTCCCGTCTTTGACCAATCCCTGCCAGCCAAAACCACACTTTGACTGACCCTTATGAAACGTATGAGAGGACCATAGGTCTGTCAACATTGGCCAGCCCTGTATCAAAAAAATTCCCCAAAGATCATAATGCCCCCAAAAGGGATGATATAAAGGCTCTTCTACAGAGGACAAGATCTGCTTCACATAACCATAAAACTGATGCTGGCCATGCACAGCAAATTTTTTCTTTTTAAATTCTACATCTGTAGAAAAGCCCAGGTATGCTAGTGTAGCTCCATTCCCCAACTCAGATAGGCATGGCAATAGCTTGCACTGAGCTCAGCCCATCAGCACCAGAACTGCTGTTAGCTTTGGAAGACACATCTCTGTCAGTTACTTAGAAGTCTGAAATGAAGATGAATAAATGGATATGAAAATGACAACTGGCACTGTAAGAATATGCAAAATAGATAAAAGTACAACTTTCCTGCCTCTAGCCTTAGTGTCTAGAACCACTGAATGTGCAGGACACTACGTTCAGTAGTTTTAAAAAAGTTTGGAGAGCGAAGAGAAGGAAGAATTAGTATATGACAGTGATGAGGATGGAATAAATAAGATTATAATGCAGTTTGGCAGAAAACATTCTGTCCCATAAACCTGACTCTGAAAAGATAAACTGACCTCTCTAAAACTTCTACAAAAAGAAAACCTCCTTGAAATTTTGCTGACAATATCAAATTCCAAGGTAAAGTGTTGTTCTGGAAAATTCAGGGGAAACGTAACGTAACGTTATATTATCCTGATTTTGATGTCAGCCAAGATCAGTTATGCCTTGGGATTTTACTGATGTAAATTTGAACCCAGATTGCAACAGGAACAGTATTTCATATCAATAGTTTATTATTCCTTTTATTTAAATAAAGACCTCTCAGCAATGATGTTTCAAAAGGAAGCTATATTGTGAATCTAGGCAGGTAACAGTCAGTGGATGTCACACAAGGTTATATGAAGTAATGACTGAATTGCCACCCCCACACCCCCCACTTTTGGGGGAGGCAATTCTTATGTAATGATGGTTTGCACAATGACAGCAATTTGAGGTGTGTGCCAGGAGAGAGGCAAATACAGAGTCTTCTAAAAACCATTTAACCAGATTGGTAACAGAAATAAAAACACACGAGTACAGAGAAGTAGGAAGCAGTGCAATATATTAGTATTAGCAGTTTTAAAAGGAAGAACAACTTCAGTGCTCAAACTGCTTTGCTGTCACCTTCTTTACTCAACTATACTACAAAAAAAATTGCAAATATAGTTATGGCCTCATGTTCTAACAGGTTTTTTCTTGGAACCATGCCCTT
The DNA here is from genome assembly GCF_030867095.1 of Alligator mississippiensis. Taxonomy (NCBI): domain Eukaryota; kingdom Metazoa; phylum Chordata; order Crocodylia; family Alligatoridae; genus Alligator; species Alligator mississippiensis. The sequence goes on from NC_081826.1 coordinate 178,016,973, forward strand.
TTCTAACACATTTATAATTATACTCTTTTTCTAGCCACACAGGAAAGAAAAAACAAAAAAACCTGATGCAATATAATTTACCCCTAAACAATCTCTACTCCCAGCCTTTAAATACTTTGCATGCGCTTAAACTTAAATTTGAACTTGAGCCATCTCATTGAACTCAACTACTTCTCACAGGGCTCAAGTCTATGCATGCTTGCAAATACTTGCTGAATCAAGGCCTAATTTTAGACAGGATACAATAAGCAGGACTGGAGGTAACAAACAGGAGGAAGGGAAAGGGGTGAGGAAGAGGAGTAGGAATAAATACCAGTACAATGGCAAGGTTATTCAGGGTAGTCATGCACAAGTTATAACATTAGTGAAACAGGCCCAAAGATACAAACAAGAAACCATCCTTATCTTTTGTACCGAGTTATTGAAGATATATTACCTGTCATTTCGAAAAACCCTGGGCAGGTATCTTCTGGGGAACCACATGGCCAGAGCACACATCAACACCCAAAGAATGGACAACTCATCTAGCACCTGACCCAAGAAACTGTGTGGCATGGAAGTACACCAAGCCAATTCCTGGAGAAGCCAAGTAAAAGTCAAGTACGGTATTGTATGGACTGAAATACACTGCTTAGATGGATGCATTTAATAGCAGATGCTTTGACATGGAACTTGGTCTTTTTGGAAATGATTGAGCTTTAAAAAATGATGCTGTAATTCTCAAAAGGGTGATTCAAACCTGTGACAGCCTGGGTGACAGCCCAAACTTATTGCAACACAAACTATTTATAAAAGTGCACGTTACCTTTAAATAGCAAAATGGAGCAAATGTAAACATGGGGGTACCAGTATTTACTGAAATAGGAAAATGGCTTAAAAACTCTCCATATTTCTTCTAAAGCTATACACACCATCCTCCCAACCACTGAAGAAGTGAAAGGTAGCCATAGCTGGTGGTTGCAACACCATAACAAACTCATAGGTAAAACCCCCACACAGCTTCATGAAACCAGGAAGTGTGTATACCCGCTCTATTTTGTACATACAGAATCTCCAAATCTCCTGCCGTCACTGGCAAAATAATCGTTTATATACAAAATGGATGAACATGTCATTGATTTGGGAAGAAATTACCAGTACGTTGCAAACCAAGTGTTTTTGTAGAGTGCTGACATTCTCCTCAGTGTGGCTCAAACACCTTTAACTCCCAGTAAAATAACAGGACTTGATGAGGGCCAGTGCCATTCAGGATTAAGCCCAAATATAACAGGAGCAGTTACATAAATGAAAGACAGACAGGAGCCAAGGCCAGAGTTCCAGCCGATCTCTATGGTAACACTTCCTTTACAAAAGTGCTTATGCTTCAGTGTTAAGCAAACTGAAGCTGACTTTGATAGATGTCAGGGCTACTTTGTTTTTCAAAAAGATCAGTTGAGGGCAGGAAAATCTAACTTCCTCTCTCTCTTTAGGTTCATACATGAACCAAGACAAAGAAGATAAATCAACTTACCAACAACAACTAGAAGAGTCCATATTAAATATATTCCACTGTTGAAGAAAGTTGCATATTGACAGAATAAGCATATACATATGGGTGGCAAAAACAGTATAAGTAGAATTAAACGAATTTCTACGGTTTCTAGACTGTCTAAACCTTCTAGGGAAAATAGCATACAATATGATCTGAGAAAAAACTGCTTGGGCAAAACTGGTGAGGCCTCCAGGTTTGGTGGTGGGAGTCATTGCATTGAGCAACAGTACGAATGTACTCTATACTCCACTGCATCCTGAAATTACTTTGTAAATATACCCTAGGAGGAACATTGTTGTGATTCAACAATAATTTATACTATTGTAATTCAAAGGCTGTATAATGACAAAATGAGATCAAGAGCAAAGATCATAGCTGGTGATATCCTTTTTCTCTCAATGTTGGCCACCTGCGCATGGAAAGAAAGTGAAGTCTTGAAGCATTCCAGGATCAGCAATAGAGACATTCAATTCAAGTTTTACTAATGACCAGTGAGTGCAGGGATGGCTGGATTAATAATATTGACAGGATTGAAAAGTAAATCAGAGTAATAAGATGAAAGGAATTTCAAAAATGTCATCTAGTCCAACTCCCCCCTTCTCAAAACAGGATCATCCCTGTCTAAATCATTCCAAACAAATGTGTCCAGTCTGCAGTTAAAAATTTCCAATGATGGAGATCCTATAACTTCTCTAAGTTATCTGTTTAAGGTCTCAGCCAGTCCCTTAGAAAATTCTTCCTAATTTCCAACCTAAATCTACTTTGTTGCAATTTAAGCCTACTACTGCTTGTTCTGCCCCTGCAGATGCAAAGAATAATTAAGCACTACAAACTTTGTAACAGCCCTTTATCTATTCAAATACCATTATCAACTCTCCCTCAGTCTTTCCTTCTCTAGACTAAATGGTCCACATTTTTCCAGCCTTTTGTCTGGAAAATGCCTTCTTATCATGCCTTCTAGATCTCTGATTTCTATGTGCTTTCTTCCCAACTCTCTTATTCTTGAAACTGTGTTGCCCCAAACTAGACACCATATTCCTGAGGAAGAGAGAAAAAAATTACTTCCTGTGACTTGCCTATGAACACACACTTGTTAATAGGGATCAAATGCAAAAATAAATAAATAAATAATCAAATAGGTTTGGGTTAATACATATTTTATAGGGGGAAAACAATCCCCAAATATTCTGAAACCTTTGAAGTTCTTTTTATGCTTGATTTTTTTTTTCCTGGAAGGCTTCATGGATAACTGGAGAACTGTGGGATTAGGTCAGAATTGGTTATAGGACAATGAAAGATTTCAGAATACACTTATGGGTATATACTGCAAAAGTGTACCCAAAGATCATTTTTATGCATGTAAAATGCATAAAAGCAGGTAAAAGCAGAAGAGAATATATACTAAAAAGCACTAACTCGAGGGCCAGGGATACGTTCTTTCCATACAGTATGTACATGTAACTCATGGACACCAAACGACACCATTCGCAATTAGAACAGAAACTCCATCCTTGACCCTGTGGGTGAAGTTCTGGGAATGCCAGAATTGTACATTGTCAAAATTAGCTCCCTTGGAAGCTTGGAGAACTGTCCCTATACATATCACCTACTCCTACCTTAAAACAAAGGAGGGCAAGGGCAGGGGAGCTGATGGCTGCTTTTAGGCTGCACCAAGCTGATGGATAGCAACTCTACAATTCCTTCACTGTGTGGCAAGGGCAAGCAAGAGGATTACTCCTCTTGCATTTCCACTAGTTACCCAAGTGAAAGAAAGCATTGCACCTTTGCCAGGGTCCCACCAAAAGGAGGAATTATGACTGCTTTGAGGTATTCCCAATGGACTTGTGTTGAAAGTAAATGAGAATATAGGTGGATGAAGAAAGACCCACTTAATGGGTCTGTTTTCTCCTTCAACTATGATTTTGTCCATTTACTCCCTTGCATGCTGTCCCCACCCTACCTGTGAAGAGAATTCAGGGAGATTAAGATTTAAATGTCTCAATTAAAACAGCAAGAGCAGACTGTGATGCTTCTAGCATTGAAGGACATAGACACTAAAGAAGCAGCTTCGATTTGGAAGTGTGGTACGCAAGATGTGTTCAAAATCAAATTAAAGATTACTCCTCACAGAGCTGCATTTTCTTCAAAAGCCTTGGCCTCTGGATTTAAGTTACAGTAAAATATTTAGAAAAAGGCAGATCTCCTGTTCAGCTCAAAATAGCACACGCGCTACTAGAGACATTGTCAAGCTATGCCAGCCAAGCCCTGAAAACTGTACAGCTTTAAAAAGAAAGATTAAACTGAAGACATGGAAGAGACTGATATTCAACAAAATCCTAACTCCTGTCCCCAAAAGTAAAATAGCTCGGCTCCTGTAGACTAATGACAAAAAAGAAACATTCCAAGGTTTATTTAGGACTGGCCTTGAGGATTGTTACAGGCCTTGTCAAAATGGACAGGGAAGATTTTAAACAGGTTAGAAGCCACATCTCATTCTTTTAAAAACATAAATAGAAGAGCAGCCCCTGATGCTACACAAAGGCCTGATGCAGCCTTTATTTGGCTTAAGCTGCATGGCAAATTTGCAACAGACTTCAACAGTGCAATCATTTGATTTTGGTCAGCAAAAGACTTCTCCAAGTGAAAATAAGGGTACTGTCTCCAGACTGTCATGTAAATGTGCAATGCAATGATATGAGCACACATTTGCTACAGAGCGATGAGCTCTCCCACAAGCAAGATTCCATTGTAGCACTACTGCAAATGAGTCTTTTGTGGCTGCAGGATAATAAGCTTTGACGCTTGGCATTTGTCTTACTTCTGTTCTGGTTTGGGATGTAGTTTCCACCTGGATGACCAATATGAAGAAGACAAAAGGTTTATTTGTAGAGGTTTCTCTTGAAACACTATAAAAGAGGGCTACCATACTGGCCAAAGGGCTGTAACACGTTCAAGGGCTATAAATAAATTCAAATTAGCCTATTCATTGGACTAAACTTCTATCCTTAACAGAGAGCACCATTTCACCAACCAGGCGGAAGTGGCACAACCATGCTGATTTTTGGCATCTAATTTTAGTATACACCTCCTCTCTAGTCACTCCCTAGGGTGCATTTTAATTTTTTAGCCTTGCCATTTTCAAGCAGTGAAAGCATCTACCCCCTCCCCCCCCCCCCCCCCCGGCCATCTGCAATTCAAAAGACATCCAGGATAAGTGATTATGGCTCAAGACTATGCAGTCAACCTATCCTGTTACTCAGTTAGTTCCTGGTAATCCAAAAGTCAATATGGTTAACATCAGTGCACTGCAATAAATGGATGCTGAACAGGGTTGACAAGGTAGGAACGGAATGAAGTAGCAGTCCTGGAAACCAAATGCAAACCTTCCAATGGATTAGGGAAAAAGGGTCACCCTTTAAATTTACACAATCCCATATTTCTCATCATGCTTCAAATGGTCTTTGTCTATTTAATATCTATAGAGCTAGCATCTATGGAACATGGACCAGATAACAAAAAAAGACTAACATTCTCTGCTTCCTTGCCAGTCAATAACTTGGGAAGAGAAAAGAACTGTATCCCTCAAGTGAATCCTCCTTTCAACCTGAAATCGGAAAGAATGGAAACTTCACTTTAACTCAACTTGTAGAATGTCATTAATTGACACACACTGGGGAGACCTAAAGTAAAATTGCTAAATGCAGGAGGGTACTGGAAGGCATCAACAGAATGTTGGAAAATATAGCAGAACCCTACACTTTTTTTCAAATGCTTACTCACTGGAGTACCCCTTGAACCCAGTGGTGACACTTTTGTGCATGTCAGGCCTGCATCTATGACCCTATCAGTTTAATTCAAATCAGTTTTAAAAATATGTTAATTAGAACTATGCAAAACTTCTGTGTGGACATTCTTAAAACTGCTTAATGCTGATGCGTACTGACTGATTTTAAATTTCCTTTCTAGCCACGTCAAGCTAAATTTATGCATTCCAGGTTAAAAGTCAGTCAGGACTGCCCACAGGGATCTCAGCCACTCTTACTAAGCTGAATTTCAAAATACCTTTCAGAGAAATTGGTGAAAGTTCTTGTTCAGACAAGCCCTTAGTACAAGACCTGATCTGCAAAACAGTGCTGAGAGAGGCGACTTGCCTATGGCCTTGTAACATGCAGATTAGCCACAGATTAGTTGAGTCCACTGTTTCAAAGGATCTGATCCAAAGCTTCTCAAAGACAAATGGAAGTCTTCTAGTGACCTCAGCAAGCTTTGGGTCAGCACCATTTCCAAGTCAGACCAAGTTATAGAACTGTGGAGTGAAATCCCAGATCCAGCAATATCAGTGACCGAAGCAGAATTAGGATTTCATCCATAGATCTGCAAACAGCTGTGTTTTTAGGGGTTTATTTTTGTGTACCTGCATTTTGCAGGATTATGTCTTTCCCATCATCTTAAGCAAATCTGTTCAGGGTGTGCTACCAATCCCTTGTTTGGTCTGCTCCAAGGCACAGTTGATTTAAGCAAGAAATGTTCTGTTTATTCTAAACATTTCCACCCTTGGTACTAGGTTCTTGGGCAGTGACAACAAAATTGACAGGCTGCTTCCCCTCAAGTTTTCAGAAAGCCCAAGGCAGCCACAATGGAGATCCACCCATATATGCTTGGCAATAAATGGATTCTTGGCAATATATGGGGGGGCAAGACCTGCAATGCCAGGCTCAAACAGTTTGATTTTTGCTCTTTTGGGGTTTTCTTTTTTAATGCACGGAGCCAGCAAGAAAAAGGGACATTGACAAGAATTACATAATCCCTTACTGGTTTTAGTCCTTGGAGGCCTCAGTGTATAAAAGGGCTTTGGCAAGTGAATGCAACACATGTTGTTAGCATGGAAAGAAACAGAGCCAGGAGACAAAAGAAACTAAGAGTTTATAGGAGGATGAGGTTAAGGAAGAAAAAAGAGGGGGAGCTAAACTCCGAATACAGCCAATGGACTGTCCATCTAAATCAGTGGCAGCTATAGGCACAGAGTTTCAGTATCTGACATGGGCTGGGATGGCATGGACAGTAAGGCACAAGGTTGACAGCCCAGAGTTCTCAAGTTTGGGGTCACAGCACAGGGAGGGGAGGGGAGGGGAGGGGAGGGGAGGGGGGCAAAATACAGCCCAGAGGTTGAATCCAGCTCAGCAACAGATTTGATCTGGCCTGTGGGTAGACAGCCACCAACTAATTGGATCTGGCTCGTGAGCCACTAGCAGCTCCAGCCGCTGTTTGGGGCCAGGTGGGCAGGACTGAATCCACCCAGCAGCATTAGCAGTAGACCTGGGCAGGGCTTCTGCCACAGCAAGCAGGAAGCAGCATCAGCTGTGGATGTTGCTGGTAGGTTCAGGAGCTCAGACGCAGAACCTGCCAGCAGCATCCAGAGCTGAAGCCACTGCCCTCCTGGTGCAGTGGAAGCTCCCACCCAGAGCTCCGACCCAGAACCTACCAGTGGCATCAGCTGTGGACCCAGGCAGGAGCTGCTGCCATGGTGGGTGGGAGACTATGTCAGCTATGGGCACAGCCAGCAGGTTCCGGAGCCCCAAAACCAACAGCTTCTGGAAAAAGGGGGAGGAGCAGGGGCAGAAAGACAGAGAGAAGGGAAAGAAAGACAGACAGGCAGACAGAGGAAAGATGAAAGAGACATTAAGTGCCCCTCTAGCCAAAATAATTGCTCACCCCTGCCATAGGAGATGTGCTCGTGCCATGGCCTGCCAGATTCAAATGAAATTTTCAAATTCTGATAAATACCTTGTCACAAGGACATGTTCCTTTTCTGTATCCCATATAGATACTGTAACAGGGTGGCCTCTTCTTCAGGTCTCCGCTGGCCACCCTGCTCTTGGGGTAACCATCTGCTTCGCTTGCCTGCCACTTTGATGGAAAAATATGAGAGTTGTTACTAAGGCAGGAGGCTAGCCATTACTTGCCCTGCTGACAAGGGCCTAATACCCACTTGGACCCATGCCTCGCAGATATTACTCTGGTCTATAGCCTAAGGCAGAGCAAACTGGGCACACAGTTGCAGCTCTTTTCTACAGCCCCGGAGGGCCACGCACATACCACCCCTCTCCCCCCCTGGGTCCCACTCACTCCACTGGCTCTCACCCAGCCTTATTCATACTGCCCTCTCTTCTGGGCCACACACATACCACCCAGCCTCACCTGGCTTCGGGCTTAGCTCTCCTTGCCTCGGCCAGCCCTGGTGCAGTCTGTTGGGTGTCTCCCACTACCCTCACCTGAGCGTTGACCAAGTGATTCGACAACTGCCGGCCTTCTTCACTCCTAGGTGGGCCACTATGCCCCCACTGGGACTCCTCACTTGCCCCCATTCACAGGGCCACTCTGTTCGTTGCCTCTCACTCAGGGTCTCTTTCGCACCCCCAGGCTTTCCTGTGCTGCCTGGGCACGGCCCCAAGTCCCTCTTCCAGCCTGAGCTCCGTCTCTGGGCTCCTTTAATAAGCCCTGGGCTCCCCCTGCTCATTAGAATACCACCAGGGATGTAGGGCTAGGGTTATAAGGCACCCCAACCCACCTTTCACCAGGGAGATAACTAGCCTGGCATTTCCTGGGGGCTCCCACACCACTAGGAACCCCACCAGGTCACCCTTCCCCAGCAGGGTACAGTCTTACCCAGGACAAGGGCCCACCTCCACCCCATAGCCCCTGCTCTTACCTCCCGACTCTGGCTGGAGCAGCCTCTAGGCCTGGTGTTACATCCTTCCTTCCTGCAGCAAACTGCAGCCCAGCTTACATCCCTGGGTCCAAAATGGCTGCCCTCATCAGGCACCTGGCTGCTTCCTGTTTTCGGCCCTTAAAGTGGCAGGCACCCTAGGTGCCCTGCCATGGATATTCACTTTCATGGAAATCTGTGCAGAGCCAAACTGCTAGTAAGTCCAATTTATTATCTCCCTATTGCGCATATCTGCTTAGTTAACCCTGAGAAGTAATGGGAGAAGAGTTTCAATTTTAAGAAGCTCATGAAAGAATAATATGGCTGAAAGGAGTGGAAATACCTCTGGAATTCAGTTTCTTGGTGTTATTTACATCCATTCCTTCAAACAGCTGGGAGTTCATGTAGTTCCCTTTAATAATGGACTATTATTTACTGAGAACAGAAGTATTTTTGTATTAGGGCTTCCTCCTCTCTCTCTCTGAGGGGGGGTTTGATAACATGTCTTCAAATACCTGAAGGCAAGTATAGAGAGGATAAAGATGTGCTTTTCTCTGCGGCTACAGAGGATAGGACTAGGAGCAATGGCATCAAGCAGCAGCAGACGAAATTTAGACTGGAAACCAGGAGGAACTTTCTGACTATGAGGGTGGTCACACACTAAAACAGGCTGCCTAGAGAAATAGCAAAATCTCCATCCTCAGAAAGTTTCAAGAGCAGATGGGACAAACACTTCGCTGGGATGGTTTTGTCAGGGATGATCCTGTTTGGAGCTGAGGGGCTGGACTAGATGTCCTTGTGAAGTTCCTTCCAACCCTATTTTTCTATGATCCTATAATGGTCCAAAATCTAAATAACTTGTTTAGTTGTAATGATTGCAGTAAAACATTTCTACTTAAAGCAGAACTGCCCCCCCCCCCGCCATCCACACCCACACATACACACAAAATGTTGACACAGTTATACTACTATAAAGATGGTTTCCTATTGGATTATCTACTCCCAGTGATGAAGGGAAATAAATTGTGTCTGTACAAGTCATTTTCAGACCAGTATAACTGCATCTACAGTAAGGTTACATCACTACAACTATCACTATTTTCATTAAGATTATTACACCCTACTATAGTTGAATTAGTCCAAAACCTGTGTGCAGATCAGATGTACATAGATGCACTTAAACTAGTTCATCTTGTTCTAGAAACTTACTGAATTAAGTTTTCTAAAACAGACAAACCCATGGACCAGCCCCTAAATTTTGCAGATGGAAAAACCTGCTGTTGCAGAATTTAAGGTAGTTCAGTGGGTGGAAGAAAACCTTCTTTTAACAGTCACAACATCTAGTTCTTCCATATGTAACCATGAAGCTTAAAGCTACAGAGAACTAAAACCACTTTAATTCTGAATGAGAGCTTCTGGGCAAGGGCTTAACACATGTTAACTTATGCACAATAACATCAAGCCTTTTGTTATTTTGCCTTAAAATTTTCTGGTTCAGTACAAAAGCTACTAGCCCAGGCATATTGCTCACAAGCATTATATAGATAAGATATTCCCAGAAAGTAGAAATTTCCCGGAAATTAGAATCTGGGAGGATTCCCATCCATAATAAGCAAAGGCATTTAATTGGGAATGGGGATGAAGGAAGACTAAGGCCCCTGCCACATGTTACATGTAGGACTAATCATGCAATAAAATTTAGACTGGTCACATGTGTAAAGTAATTATCACACAATTAACTGGTTGTATAATACATTTAGACTGGCCACCCATACAAAGCCATGATCTCATTTTGAAAATGACTATCCAGCTATAAAAAGAGCCAACCAGCTACCAAGTTAGAGCCCCAAAATCTCTCTTGTATTTTGTTCAGCTCAGTGATGCCCAGTGGGCCAGATGGGCAATGCCTGGTCTATCCATGGGTCAGATCCAGCTGATGGTCCTGACCACTGTGGAGCAGCAAGGGGCATGGCCTGGCCCAGACGTTCCTGCGAATTTGGCAACAGGGGAGGGTAGTGGTATTCAATTGCCACTGTTCCCCCATTGCCAAATTTCCTGACCTGTGGGCAAACCCACGAACTGGATGCCACTAGGTGACCCACCATGTCGGAGGTCAAGCCCCTGGTTTAGATGTAGAGCCAGACTCTGTTCTCAGAGAAATCTAGACTTGAAACCAACAATATCACACAGGTGCAAAGCCAGAAGGGCCTGGCCCCTTTCCATTGCCTGTGGATTTCAACAGGGATGGGCAGAGACCAGGGCTCAGAAAGCATCAACAGAGCAGATACCTCTTGGCCACCTCCCTCTCGTGCCTCTTCCTATTTCAAAATGGATAATCTTAAAAGCTCAATTAAAATAAAACCCTGACAACCCTGGAAGAAGTGTGTGAAACCTGACCGGCAGATAAAAAAAAAAAAACAACAAAAAAACCTAGCTTGTTTTTCTGTTGTTTATGATTACGCTCTGGGAAAAAAACCTGATAACTTGCCTTGCAACTGGATAGGAGGAGCACAACCCTCCCCCACCCACGCTTAGCCCAGCATAGCCACATGCAGGACCTCATCTAGCCACCTGGGCAAAAGGCAAGGGCCAGCTGAACAATGTGAGAGCTGGACTGGGTGACAGGGCAAGGTGATTGGGGGCAAGCAAGACAGGGAACGGACCTGCTAAAGGCACCTGGGGCTGGCATACCACCTGCAAGGTGCAGCCCCAGCTGCCCTCATGCACTACTCCTGTGCCATTTGCCTGCCCCAGGAGCTGGGCTGCTGGTTAACCACCGCCCCACGCAGGGCAGGGGTGCCCGGGCCGGCGGGCACGCACCGTGTTGTAGAACTCAGCAATGGTGGGCAAGATGGTGTAGTTGTTCTCGCACCAGTCCACCTCGGAACTGCCGGTGCGCAGCTGCTCCCACAGCTGGAGAATGCCCATGGCTGGGCAGCAATGGCAACCGCTACTCCCATTACCCCTCCCCAACCGGATGTGAAGTGGCTGCTATATATTCGTTGCTCCCAGCCTGTTGGACGCGAGCCTCGCCTCCTGCTTCCTGCTCGGTGTGCGGGCCGGGAGCGACCCGCGGCCCATTTTGTGCACGCGGGCTGTGGCCAGCAGCCCGGGCACGCGGGGTCGGAGAAAACAGGTGGCCATCTAGAATTAGTCACAGACGCTCAGTGGTTGATTCAAGATTGTTTACTTACACCAAAGATGGTTGTGGTGTAGGCTGGACAGTTTTCCAGGCACAGCTCCACTTAAATCCTCGTTTGAGGATTACGACAAGCTCGATCTCCTACAGAGTTGTTGAAACTCCGTGGGTCTGTCTCTTTTTGCGCACAGGGAGGGATACGTCTAGGAATCTATCGGCGACGGGGAGAGGCCAGAGGCTGATCAGGCCCCTGTTGCCTTTTAAGAAATGCGTTGGGTCCGCAAGGATCCGCAGCGCTTAGAGATCTTCACGCAAGGCGAAGGTTTTTCTCTCTCTCTCGAACTCCGACTTGGGCGGTATCATAACCCAATGAGTTTGGTGCCTCGGCACTATGAAATTTTCTTGACACCTGAAAGACCTCTTGCACAGCGAGGGTTTTTGTTGCATAAAGAACCCGCGTGCAGGAGAGTGTTCCTGCCACTTTTGCAGCTGCTTTTGCAGGATGCATTTTCTCTTTGCAGCACGGAGGTGCACGGTGCAAAGAGTTCCCGCCATTCGGATGTAAATTCGTGCCCCGCAATTGGCTAGTGCTAAATTATTCACACGTGGTGGCCGGTAATTGGCTTGCTGGCTGTTTAAAAACTAGCGTGACTTCCGCCCAAGTCGAAGAACTTTGAGCACGCTGCAGAGTGCCTCTTAGAGATCCGACTTGCGGCTAGCTGATCGATAGACTGTTCACCTATCGATCCTTCTTCCCGTCGCTGAACGCAGTCCCAGACGTACCCTTTTCCCGCCGGCTTGAATTACAGACAAGTTTACTGGCATTGGCCTCGCCAGCTGGAGCAACTCACATTGTTGTCCAGATGACCAAACCGTTTCCGTCGCAGCCACCCACGACGTAAGTAAAGTTTTTTGCAACCATTAAGCTTGTCAGCCTCTCTATTCACCAGCCCGCCCTGATGAACGGGTAAATTCTGAATCACCTCGAGTCGGTTCAGCCCGGCCGAGACAGGCGGAAACCACCCAAGCTCTTTATACGGCTAGCAAGCCAATCGCTAGCTGCCACGTATGCATAATTTAATGTGAACCAATAATGTGGCTCGAATTTCAATACAAGTTGGTGGGAATTCTCCGTTTCACCGGGGTTCTCTTCTGCAGCAGAAAACTCCACCGTGCAAAGAAGCTGCAATTTAGCGGGAAAATAATTTAGCAGTGCCGAAGCACACACAAAACACAAAATCACAACTTTGGGTTGTGACACTCGGCACCTGCCCCCCCCCACCTCCCTCTGGGTACTAGTCCCAGCAGCTGCACAGCAGACCCACCCATGTCATCTTGGCAATGAACAGGGGGGTGGGGGGAAGAAACACGGGACTTGCAGTGGCAGGCCCAAGTAGTTCGGGGGCGGGGACCGGGGGTGTTGGTCTGGTCTGGTTTTAATGCACAGAGCCAGCCAGAAAAGGGACCCTGACAACAATTCTGTAGTCCTTTACTGGTTTTGGTCTCTGGAGGCCTCAGTGTGTAAAAGGGCTTCTGTACCTGCTACCAGGTGTTGCTAACAAGGAAAGGAAGAGAGAAATGGAAAAAAAAAAAAGAGAGAAAAAAAAAGGAGACAAAGGACAGACTCAAAGTTTTTAGGAGGATGGCATTGAAGAAGAAAAGAGCTGAGGGGGGAAGAGTTAGACAAACTTAGGGTACTAGTCCCAGCACCCTTTCACCAATGCCCATCCAAATCAATGGCAGCTCCAGGCATGAGGTTTCAATGTCCCATACAACACCAACTTCCTAGTATTTGGCCAACATCCTGCTGCTGCAGAGGTGGCCAAAATAGGCAGAGAAATGGTAAACTATTTTGTCAAATAATTGGAACTGTTACTCTTGAGCGGAGCTGCTTTCAGATCACTATGGGTGTCTCTCACATCGCCCTACAGTGATGCTGCGATGTGCTATGTTTCCATACAGTGCACTACGGCAACATAACCATTATGTGGGACTACACGATTGCCAGCTACGTTGCCGTAGTGGCACGTTCCCTGCTTATAGCATGCCGCTACGGTGACGTAGTGGGGAAATTTAAGCGTGCACGGCCCGTACAGCACAGTACAGGCAGTTACTGCTCCATGTACTAAAGCACGGCACAGTAACAACGTTGCAGTACAGCGACATTTGTTAAATAATTGGGAGTACCTTGTCCACATAAGTAGACATGCCCTGTCACTAGGACTCTTTACAATAGGAATATAGCCATTCAGTCAGCATGGAAACTAACAGAGGAGGAAGCTGTCTAGAGGAGAAACCTGTTCAGGTCTGTCAATGTATAAACAAATTAGATCAATGCAAATAGTAACGGTACATTCTGTTACCAGTTACTGGGCCATAAAAATGGAGAGACAAGTGTTTGCTGTAGGTAGGTCAAACCCTAGGCTAATATACAGTATCAAGACTTGCTACATTTCCATGGATTAATCACATACTTCTGTTATAGACAAAAGTATCTTTACTTGTACAGCTAGAAATAGAAGGTGCAAATATCAAAATACACAAACCATGTAGAGATTATTCAAACAAGTTTGCAAGAATTTAACTTAAAGACTAGTGTAATAGCAGAGTGAAAGGGCAATTTGCACACTTTTTCTTGCACCATTTCTCATGTCTTATACCAGAGATTTAAGTATAACGGTCCTCAATCACTTTTATTTAAGGGGGGAAGAGGGTCTCAGTTATCCTAGGTGCCCTCCAAACAAGTCTCTGAACCACAGTCTCTCTGCATTTTCATATTTCCTATCTTTTGGGTTTATCATGTTGCCATTTAAAACAGGTGTCAAATTCATTTACATATCTCTACATGCCAACCTAAGAGGGACACTTCGGTCATGCTGCAATCCCTCTCAGAAACAGGCTCAGAGAATGAAATACAAGGCATTTCAAGCAATTTAGTGCTGGTATCTCTTGTAGCTGTTTGTTTGCTCTCTCACTGGTCTTTCTTCCTTGGAAAATGCCGATTCCTGCTAAAGGACCCTGGTATGGCCAGCTCATGATTTTATTGCAAACTTTGGCTGTATGTTTTTAAAACCCTGCTTCCTAGAATTATATGATTACATGACAGTTCCAGCGTTAATATAAAAAAAATTATTGTCTGTAAGGCCAATTAAAAGCACCCAACATTAATAATTGGTAATCTTATGCTTTTGGGCATCTGACCCCTGCTCTCCACCTTTCCCGAATTCCCAGCTCCACTCACTTTCATTCTGAACATAAGAATTGTCATTTACTGGGTCCGACCATCTGTCTATCTTGCCCCGTATCCTGTCACAGTGGCAGAAAGTGGATGCTGAAAGGGAGAATGAACTGGTTATGACTAGGGTCTTTTCCACTGTTCCTCTCTCACTTGCAGCCTCCAGCATTTAAGGTCTAGGAAATTCTAATTCAGAGGCTGTATCCCTAACTTCCATGCTTAATATCTACCCATGCCTCTTTCCTCCAAGAATTTATGCAATCCCTTTTTGAATCTGGCTAAACTGTCAGCTTCCACAACATCTGGTGGCAATGAGTTCCACACTTTAATTACATGCTGTATATGAAAAATAACTTCCTGTTAGGTACAAAAATAGCTTGAAATGAAACTTTTATAACTCTGACCCTTGCCATGTGATTGAGGCCAGGAAATAAATATCCAACAGAAGTCCAGTGTTTCCCACTTACATTACAGGATTCTGAGGCCTGCAGGTCTGGGAAGGTCTGCTGTTTCAGAAGGCTATTCATGGTATATGCTATGCACAGTGGGAAATAAATAATGGAAAGTTCCCCAGCAGAATAACGAGCAAGCGACAACAAATGGTACTCCATGGAGTTTTCTATCTCCTCCTATGCGAGATAAAAGATCTCTTCCTGTCTTAGGCTGATCTGTTAAGTCATCAAGTCCAGCCTCCTGCCATAACATGCACTAAGTCACAGAATCCCTTTCATAAATTTACTAGACTCCATTCTAGAGTTGGTAGCTTTGCTACTCTCCACTCTGCTGGACTGCTGTTAAAAAAAAAAAAATCTCACTCTAATTGCTAGGACCTGTCTTCTAATTTTCAGGCCACTTAGATTCCTGGTCAGTTTATATCCATTTGTTCTTGTGCCAAAACTGTTTGTTAACTTAAATAGTTTTCTTCTCTCCCAGCTGTTTGCCTCTCTGGTGATGGCAATCATATCCCCCTCAGTCTTCATTTGACTAGGGCAAACAAGCCAACATCTTCAACCTCCTCTGCAAGATAGGTTCCCCATTCACCTATCAGCCCTTCTCCAGACATGTTCCACTTTGAGTTAATCTTTTTGAACAAGAGTGATGAAGTTTGGACACAGTACTCCAGATGTCACCAGGGCTTTGTACTATAGCACTCATAGGCAGAGGGAGAGAAAAATTATTGGGTGGGGGGGACTCTGAATGTGCAAACCCTACCCACCCCTGCCTAGCAGGTAAGTCTGTGGGGGAAAGGGAGTGGGGGGCAGATCAAGGCCCCCATGGTGAGGGAGGAAGTGGGGCAGAGGCAGGGGCGAATCAGCCCCTAGCGGGGCAGGGTAGTGGGACAATCAGAGCCCAGGCAGCTCATCCAGGGGCAGGGGAGAAGGGGGGGGGGGGGTTCCTGCCCCTGTGCTCACACCAACAGAGACTGGAGGGGGGGGGGGGGGGGCATGGGCATGTGTTCCCCAGGCTGTGAGTGGAGTGGTTCCCCAGGCTGTGAGTGGTCCATGGCTGACCAGAGAAATCCAGGGCAGCCTAAGGGCCAAAAGGGGAGCACATAAAAAGTGGAAAAAGGGTGAGATCACTAAAGATGAATATACCTCCTCTGCTCGTGCTTGTAGGGAGGCAGTTAGGCAGGCCAAAGCTACCATGGAGCTGAGGATGGCAACCCAAGTAAAGGACAACAAGAAATTGTTTTTTAGATATATTGGGAGTAAAAAGAAGGCCCAGGGAGGAATAGGACCCCTGCTAAATGGGCAGTAGCAATTGGTGACAGATAGAGGGGACAAGGCTGAACTCCTCAACGAGTTCTTTGCCTCAGTGTTCCTAAGCGAGGGGCGCGACAAGTCTCTCACTGGGGTTGTAGAGAGGCAGCAGCAAGGCGCCAGACTTCCACGCGTAGACCCTGAGGTGGTGCAGAGTCATTTGGAAGAACTGGATGCCTTTAAGTCGGCAGGCCCGGATGGGCTCCATCCGAGGGTGCTGAAGGCACTGGCCGACGTCATTGCAGAGCCACTGGCGGGAATATTCGAATGCTCGTGGCGCACGGGCCAAGTCCCGGAGGACTGGAAAAGGGCTAACGTGGTCCCCATTTTCAAAAAGGGGAGGAAGGAGGACCCGGGCAACTATAGGCCAGTCAGTCTCACCTCCATCCTTGGTAAAGTATTTGAAAAAATTATCAAGGCTCACATTTGTGAGAGCCCGGCAGGGCAAATTATGCTGAGGGGAAACCAGCATGGGTTTGTGGCGGGCAGATCGTGCCTGACCAACCTAGTCTCTTTTTATGACCAGGTTACGAAACGCCTGGACACAGGAGGAGGGGTGGATGTCGTATACCTGGACTTCAGGAAGGCCTTCGATACGGTATCCCACCCCATACTGGTGAACAAATTAAGAGGCTGTGATGTGGATGACTGCACAGTTCGGTGGGTGGCGAATTGGCTAGAGGGTCGCACCCAAAGAGTCGTGGTAGATGGGTCGGTCTCGACCTGGAAGGGTGTGGGTAGTGGGGTCCCGCAGGGTTCGGTCCTTGGACCGATACTCTTTAATGTCTTCATCAGCGACTTGGACGTGGGAGTGAAATGTACTCTGTCCAAGTTTGCAGATGACACAAAGCTATGGGGAGAAGTGGACACGCCGGAGGGCAGGGAACAGCTGCAGGCAGACCTGGATAGGCTGGACAAGTGGGCAGAAAACAACAGGATGCAGTTCAACAAGGAGAAATGAAAAGTGCTGCACCTAGGGAGGAAAAATGTCCAGCACACCTACAGCCTAGGGAATGACCTGCTGGGTGGCACGGAGGTGGAAAGGGATCTTGGAGTCCTAGTGGACTCCAAGTTGAACATGAGCCGGCAGTGTGACGAAGCCATCAGAAAAGCCAATGGCACTTTATCGTGCATCAGCAGATGCATGACAAATAGGTCCAGGGAGGTGATACTTCCCCTCTATCGGGCGCTGGTCAGACCACAGTTGGAGTACTGCGTGCAATTCTGGGCGCCGCACTTCAAGAAGGATGCGGATAACCTGGAGAGGGTACAGCGAAGGGCAACTCGTATGGTCAAGGGCCTGCAGACCAAGCCCTACGAGGAGAGACTAGTGAAACTGGACCTTTTCAGCCTCCGCAAGAGAAGGTTGAGAGGCGACCTAGTGGCTGCCTATAAGTTCATCACGGGGGCACAGAAGGGAATTGGTGAGGATTTATTTACCAAGGCGCCCCCGGGGGTTACAAGAAACAATGGCCACAAGCTAGCAGAGAGCAGATTTAGACTGGACATTAGGAAGAACTTCTTCACAGTTCGAGTGGCCAAGGTCTGGAACGGGCTCCCAAGGGAGGTGGTGCTCTCCCCTACCCTGGGGGTCTTCAAGAGGAGGTTAGACGAGTATCTAGCTGGGGTCATTTAGACCCAACACTCTTTCCTGCTTATGCAGGGGGTCGGACTTGATGATCTATTGAGGTCCCTTCCGACCCTAACATCTAACATCTATGAATCTATGGAGTGGAGTGGAGTGGAGTGGAGTGGAGGCAGCTGCCACAGCACACTGGGCTTTGTGCGCTGCTGCCGGTGCAGCTGCCCCGGGAGTGGCATGATGTCAAGTGTGTCCCACCACCGCTGGGCTGCGCTGTGCCCCCTGCCTGCCCCGCAGCAGGACACACATGACGTCCTGCCACTCTGGGGGCAGCTGCACCAGCAGTGGTGCACAAAGTGAAGTGGCAGCCGCCTCCATCCTGTGCACAGACCTATGTGCCGCCTGGACCTCTGCTGGGGTATGCACAGCAGCGGGACCTCCCCCCAACCCGATGAGCCACCTGGGCTCTGATTGTCCCACCATCTGGCCCAGCCAGGGCCCCATTCATCCCTATCCCTGCCTCAATATGGGAGCCTCATTCTGCACCCGCCCCAGCCCCTTCCCAGAATAGACAGATTGGTACTTGCCTGCCATGCTAGGCAGCCAGTCATCTACATGCCACACTGTTAGCCTGGCTGCGTGTGCACCCCTCCCACTCCTGTTGTAGCCACCTGGAGCCTGCAGCCAGGCTGCCTTGCAGCCCCCACCTGCTGACCCATGTTTGGGGGGCTGAGCCCCATTAGCCTTCTGCCACCTATAATAGCACGAACACTTCCCTATGCAAAATGCAGGTCTGTGAAAATGCAAGTGCATGGCAGCGAGGATCAGACCCATCCAGGAGAACACAAAACAGCAGCAGGCTCTCCCTATGCCTAAAGAAAGGCATTTGTAAGAAGCCTTTTTCTAACTAAGTGGGCCTAATAAAAGATATCACATTTACCTAAAGAACCTTGTTTGCCTTATTATTTCTTAAGCACACGATCTGGTACTTTGGAAAAATAAAAATGGACTTAAATTCAGTAATACAGTCTGTGGCAACATGGGAACTCCCTGACCAGCCACAGTACTAATCTCCCATCTGCCTCTGGACACGCTGCCTGCTTCACCTTCTTGTTATGCGATTAGGGTCTTAATTAGGCAGGAGGCTTCCTGGTTCTCCTGGGCCTAGGTATGCAGCTCCAACCACCCCTGTACTGCATCTCAAGCCTTGCAGGTGACCTACTGTTCAGTCGCTGGCTCAAGGCACACAGTTGTCTCTCTCTCACACTGCTGTCACAGGCCACATTCATACCACCCCTCTCACACCAGGGCCTCTTACACTCCAGCAGCTCTCACTCAGTCTCTTGCATACCACCCCACTTATCCCACCCTACTTCATAAGATCCTTGGGTTTAGGTCTCCACTCAGCCCTGGCACAGTCTCTCAGGCATCTGCTGCTACCTCACTGTGTGTTGACTGAGCAATTGCTCAACTGTGGGCTTACTTTAGCCTTAGCTCCATACCAGAACATAATGCCTGTTCCTTGGGCCCCTACTCATGCCCCTCACTCTCAGGACCTCTCCTCAGCCTCCAGTTCATGTTTGGCCTCAGGCCCCCTTGCTCTCCAGGTCTCACTTCACTCAGTAGGGTTCTACACCCCACTGGGGCTCGGGTCCCTCTCTCGGCATGCCTGGCCCCACCACCCATTCTCTGGGCCTTCTGCCCCAATGAGCTCATATACCACACCTGGGCATGCCTGGCCCTCCACTGTCTCTGGTGTTAAATAAAGCTGCCCAAAGGCAGGGGCTGGGGTTAAGGTATCCTTCACCTTTTACCAGGGGAGGTAAGTGGCCTAGCATTTCCTGGAGGCTTCCTCACCACTAGGAGCCCCACCAGTAGGCTGCACCCAGTAGGGTGCAGTTTCAAGTCATGCCCAGGACTGAGAGCCTCCTAGCCACCCCCATAAGCTTTTGCCTTTACCTCCTAGTGTTACCAGAGCAGCATCTCTACCAAGAGACATTTCCTTGGTATCAGGCAGCAGGATTGCTACCTCCAGCTCTGCTGGCCTGAATCTTAAAATGGCTGCAAGTGGGAGACACCAAAGGTGCTCTGTCACACAGTCCTCAAAGTCCTTCATTTCTTTTAATACAATATCCTGACCCTTCTCTGTACTGACAATGCCTGTTCTCCCGCACCCCACTTTTGTATCAGCAGTACATTTCATGAGCACACTCCTCATATTTGTATAAGATTATTAATTAAAGAATTGGAGATCAGTCCCAAGATCAATCCTATTGAAACTCCATTGTTAACCTCCTTGTAGCTTGTCACTTCCCCTTTCAAGAATACTCTGCTGAGCCTGGCCTATAGGAAAATATGACTCATTAGGGTTATGATGCATTGTTAGGGTTATGAGGTTGCAGATGCTAACAAAGCACTTTGCAGCCTTACTTTCAATAAAAAATGGTCACCACCAAACATTTCTTGAAGTGCAGTATTCTGCATGACAAAGTAGTCATGTCATTAGTAAATCTTTGCTATGATTGTTAGAAGTTGCATTCAGGAAATAAATCTTAGCATTCTTCACAGCATACCATCAACAGAAACAAGAAACCCTCCAGGATTTTGGATTAATGTGGAGAAGACCATAGCATTTTGCAAATCTGGCCCTGAAGAACCTGAATGGCTGTAGCACCTGCAACATTATTCCAGCTAACATCCACTAACATCTGGAATGCCATTCAGCACTGGATGCATGTTTAGCAAGATGTACAATGTCCATTGTCACCATGGGCAGAGCACTTCTGCATCTAATAACCAACAATTCTAATCAAAGGCCAAAAAGTAAAGCAAGCAAAGTAAAACCTGATGCAGAGTCCCATCAAGAAACTCCGGGTGGCCTTGGTGTTTTGTTGCCTTTTACTCACCTGTTGCTGCTACATCAAGACAAGCCTAGCTGTGCAACCTAGAAACCCAGTGACAGCCTAGCTGCATAGTGGACACACACATAGTGACACCTGAAACAGACTTGATTCTAATCCGTGGCAGCAAAAAACTAAAACAGTGAATCCAAATGGCAGTTTGAGGCAGTGGTTCTCACCTTTTCTTCGCGTCAAGGCAGCCCTTTGATGGGCTTCCAAAAAGGCCTGCTCTTAACTTTCACATGATTTGTGACTATAGAGAAAAACTAGCACAATTCTTCTGTGGGCAGGTTTATGTTGTGAATTATGCTTGCACACCAAACAGCACTGGCAGGACCCTGCAGCACCCCTGAAAGGACCCTTTTTTTTCCTTTTTCTAAAATAAGTGTTTCACGTCCCAGGTCAAATTAGCTAGATCAGGTCCAAATCCATTTGAATCGTCCAAGAACCATGTGGCCCTACTACTGGCAAGTATCTTCCACCCCAGCCTGTGGCTTCAGATATTTCCAAATCCTTTGGTAGGCATCCTACGTGCAGGCCCAAGCCCAGGTATGTGGGGTCTGGATATCCCCAAGTTGCACTTGCCCTCAGTCCTATGGCTGAGGGGCCTCCCATTTCCATAAAATTGGCATGTAGCCGAGATCCTCCCACTGGAAGCAGGCCAGTGGGAAGCTAACTATAAGGCTCTCATAGAGAGTCCTGTCTGCAAGCAGACAAGGGTGCAACCCTCCACTACACACTGCCATTTTGTTACCTCAGCCAGAGTACTTCTCCTGCCACCATTGTGGGCATGGTCTTTCTCCCAAGGACCTCAAGGTCCCCCACTTGAGAACCGCCAGCTTGATTTTAATCATGCCGCTGGCTCAAGCAAACGCGATACCCACAGGTGGGAGCTCGCACGCAGCAACACCTCTGGCACGTGTTTTTTTTTTTCCAACCTGCGTCCGTTCCTATTTGGGGAGCTGCTGCTATTGGGCCAGGCTGGGTCTGGTCTGCACCAGCCTTGAGCAGTAACAAGGAGCCAGGTTCCTGTGCCAGGGAATTATGCCCTGAATGGCGCGGGCCACCTGGATTTTACCCCCCTGCCTGCCATAGGCTCCCAGGCAGCGCTGTTCTACCGTTGCCGGGAGGTGGTCGGGGGGGGGGAGGGGGTGGTCACAACCTTTCCCACCATAGAGAACGCGGCGGAATCCGCCAAAGACTAGAGACGCTCTAACCCAGCGACGGACAAGTGAATAGAATGCCTCTTTCTAACTGGCTGACGTCGGTCACGTGGCGCCCACGTCCAGCGGTTTCTCCCTTCCCGTCTCGCGTTGTTGCAACCTCTCGCGAGATTTCCGCATGCCTATGTCAGCAGGGTTGAGCGGAAGTCTGCCCTTTTTACCCGTGGCGGACCTGAGAAGAGCTGCGTGGACAGGATGAAGGTGGGTGCTCCGGAGCTGGGTTCTGGGTCCCGCCGCAGCTCTCGCGTTCAAATGGCTTCGGCGTTGGGTGCGGAGCCGCTTGCGGGACGCGATGGCGCCGGGGCCGGGTGGGGGAGCGCGGCTGCGGCGCGGATGGAGGAGGATTCCTGGTGGTGGTGGCGGCCTTGCGTTGGGGCTGCGCGCGCAGGATGGAACCCTCGTTGCCAGACGTGTGCTGGAGGCTCGGAGGGACGGAACCCTGCAGGGCCTCGGGGCGGGGGGGGGGGCCTGGGCTGGAGTTTTAGTGCTCCTTTTGGAAGGGCAGCAAGGGAGTGCGCCTGGCTTTGCACCAGGCCAAGGGAGAAGTGTAGAAGGAAACATCCTGCCTTGGTTGCACCATTTTTCAAATGGGTGCATTAGAGCACGACCAGCTGTACGGTTGTCAGCACTAGGATCAATGCTGGTGTTGTATTCATGCATGAAAACATTAACGGATCCAGGCTGGAAGAGGGCATCAGTCAGCAAAATCTAGCAGATGTAGGCTGCACGTTTAGTTTGGGAGCCTCTTGGGCTGCGTGTCTTTAAGGGAGCTGAGCAGGAATTTGAAGAGATCCTTTTGAGATGAGCTGGAACTGGGCAGGGGGGAGCAGGTTTTGCCCTGGAAAAAGTGATTTGGGTTTAACAAGGTCCCTGTTTCATGTTCCTAGCTCAACATCTCTTTCCCGGCCACTGGGTGCCAGAAACTCATTGAAGTGGATGATGAGCGAAAACTGCGCACCTTCTATGAGAAGCGGATGGCCACTGAAGTTGCCGCTGATTCTCTTGGTGAGGAATGGAAGGTAAGAATTTGGCTAATGTAACGCAAACTTTTTTTTTTTTTTTGGCATGTGCAGTGCAAGGCAGGGGAGTGGACAACGTAAAACACTGGTATAAGTTTCACGTAAGATGTACAGAACTGGTGTAATGATGCCTTGAGAAGACCTTTTCCTAACTTAGTGAAGTTTGGGTGCTGATTGACCTTTTCTTAGGTGTAATGGAGATGTCCTTTCCCACAGATTGCCGACTGTGGCTTGACTGTTGTAGTTCTCCAGTTAAAAAGGAGTAAAAACTGTTATGCAGCAACAGAAATAAGCCTTGGTAAAGAATAGACTTAGTGGCTTTTCTAGACATAGGGTCCCTTTGTGTTGAGTGTCTTCCCTTAAACATAAGCCACACCTGGTAGTTGGAGAGGAGGTATGTAGGTTAGCTTGAGCTGGGGAAGAGCTGATGATTCATCCTCTAGAGTGAAGAAAAAAAAAAAAGGTTTGGACATGCTTTTAGGGGTTAAAAAAAACCCGTGCGTCTATAATTGTCTACTGCTGACTGCTTAGGCTACGTCTGAAAAATGTCTGACTAGTTTACAAGCCTTTTTTTTCTTTGGCATACTTTGAAACACTTGAATTTAAATTGGTGGGACAGAACCATTTTAGACACACTTGGCTCTGTTCACACTAGGTATGAGGGCTTGTCTTTAGCTATTCTGCTTGGCTGCTTTGTGCATTATTCACACTGGTGCTGTGCTGGCCTCCTAGAGCTCCCAAAAGTGATAGGTCAGTGGCCCTCAACTTTGATAGACTCGGAGTTTTCACTTTCCTTTTGAGAAAAGGAACAAAGTAATTCTTTTGTTCAGGGAATACAGAAAGACCACAACAGGTCAACTTGCTTTTGATGCCACAGGTTCTTATATGAAATTTCTAGGTTGATCTTGTGAATTGTTTGCACACCTAACAGTGCTAACACTGCATGTTACCCTGCAGCACTCTTGAAAAGATCTCCAGGCAACCCAGGATGCCACAACACCTTAGCTGAGAATCACTGTAATGAATTCTGTGTGACTTTCAAGAGCAAGACTGTTTGAACCTTTTCTGCCAGTTGTGCCTACATTCAAATACAGGCACTAAAATAGTAACTTCCACACATCTAGTTCAGTAGTGTTTTGAGTTGCATGCAAATTGTTGGATGCCTGCTTTATTACAAATGAGATAGACATTAAATTTCAAACTTTAAAAGAATATACATATAGTGATTGTATCCACAAGCAACATTGACTTAAAAAATGAATCGTCCCTCTGCTGATCTTTTTCTTAACAGGGCTATGTTGTCCGCATCAGTGGTGGCAATGACAAACAAGGCTTCCCCATGAAACAAGGTGTCCTGACTCATGGACGTGTGCGCCTGCTGCTTAGCAAGGGCCACTCCTGCTACCGCCCAAGAAGAACTGGAGAACGAAAACGCAAATCTGTCCGGGGCTGTATTGTTGATGCCAATTTAAGTGTCCTGAATTTGGTCATTGTAAAGAAAGGTGAGAATCTGTGGGCATGGTTATTAAGTCTCTGCAATAGGCAAAGGCCTTAAAACAAATTCTTCAATGAATATTACTTGATGCTCACATCTCTGGTTAGAAACTAGTATTATTTATGAAACATGACTTAAAGGAGCCTGTCCCACTAGGGACCTCCATTAAGATGGACTGATCACGTCAGATTCATATTAATAACCGATGCTTAGTTGCATACTCTTCATTTCTTAAATAAGAGGAAATAAAGTAATTGGTTAGGTCATAGCCATGCTGCACTTAGACAGCTGGAGGTCCATATATCCAGCATATGATATTCTTGATAAACTGATTTCTTTTTTTTATTGTCCTAAACGAGTGAAAATGCCTTAAACTGTGGGTATCAGAGAGAGATGGCTGATAGAACCATGTCATTTAGCCCACAGGCTCCTTGAGAGGGGCTAAATATGTGCTTTAAAGGTACTTTAGATCTTGCAGTACTTGAAAGGTAATGCATCTTAAATAGGGTGAGCTAGTCTGTTGACTAGTTGAAATGCTCTTATTAGAGGTAGCAATGCAGTATGGAATTTGGAATGGTACGTGTGCCCCAAAAATTACCTAGCTGTTGTTTTGACACTAGCACAGTTGTTTCAAGGCAGTATATTTGTAATATGGAATTTTAGCAACTGCTCAGATAACTTTGAGTTCAAGGAGGCATGGGATTAATTTCTGTGCAACTAATCTAACAATTTACCTGAAGGTGAGAAGGATATTCCTGGACTGACAGACACCACTGTGCCTCGTCGACTTGGTCCCAAGAGAGCAAGCAGAATCCGCAAGCTATTTAACCTCTCCAAAGAAGATGATGTTCGTCAGTATGTAGTAAGAAAACCCCTGAACAAAGAGGGTAAGATACTTCAGTTCTGCTGCTCTTGTTGTATTTTAGTGATTAGGAGACTTATCTAAGCTTCTGGGGAGAATCAGTTCCTCAGATCTAAATGGTGCTGCTGTAATGCCACCTAAACTTGATTGTCAGCTGCTGCTGCTAATTTTTAGATAAGTAGCCTTTCCTACTATTTCCATGGAGGTCATGGGGAGGGGAGAAGTTTGGTGTCATTTCTATATATACTTGCTGGTGCTCCAAGTCCAAAGTCATGTTGTGAATGAAGATGGCTTGAATATCAAGTCTGTGCTTCTCCCAATAGTGGGAGCAAATATTTAATACTTCTGGCATCAAAATGCTTTAAACTCAGCCTTTCCTCCTAATTCCGACTTTCTTCTTTGTTTCTGACATCAGTCCCTAGAATACTTTTAAACTACTGCTGCTTGGCAGATGCTGTTTCTAATGAGGATGCATGCCTTGCCTGGGATATTTACTTCTCCCCTATCTACTGTTCTGCATCCTACCTCTTTGCAGTAGTTAAAGGAAGGACAGATAGACTGGGAAGGGAAACTAGGCTTTAGCTAGTGCAGTGGTTCTCAACCATTTTAGACTCAAGGCATCCCTCCATAACTTTTGGAATTAAGGGGCACCCAATTTAAAAAAAAACAACTGAATTAATAGATTACAATGCTTACCTCCTTGCAGAGGGGCCTGCTCTTACCTGCTTAGTTTAGCTGTATATTTCCTAATGCCTCAGGGCACCTTTCAGAACATCAAATGTTAAATGTTGGTGCTAAAAATCACCAAGATAAGGCACTCCATGGAACTTGGGCTGAATTGAAACTTATGAAAGACTACTAACTTTCTTGGTTAAAAGGCTTTAAAGTGAAGTCAAATCTTTGGAGATGCTGTCTTTACATCCGTAGTTCTCTTGCAGCTCATCTGAGGCCTGAAGGTAGAGCAGGGTGCTGGCCCTGCCTGAACTTCCCTCTGGAGCTAGGCTGCACTAGCTCTAGCTTGGAAAATAGTATAGTAGCTTCACTGTGGATTGTAGGTGGGGTGGATTTCTAATAGTTAAGTCAGGCTCCTTGAGAGAGGGGTGTCAGACTCACCCTGTGACTTGGGCTGGCTTGTGACATAAACAGCAGTGGCCGCCTGCCAGGTGGCTGTGGGGTGAACAATACAGCCCTGGCTCGCCCTTCTGCCACTGCCCATGTCCAGCAGGGCCCCAGGTTTGTAGCAGGCCCTGCCCCTAAATACCCTGGCTCGGTGGGCTGGATAGAGCAGCACTACTGCCTGTATGTTTGATACCCCTGCCTTAAGTTTTACCATTCAAATTCCTAAGTGCCCTGTACTCCCTTAGACTCTGGCTGTTCAGTTTCTGTAGCCTTAAAGCATGCATGAATTCACATGGAATATTAAGTAGGAAGGAAAACTTGAAAGAGCTGTGAGAATTAGTTGGTGATCAGAGAATCTACCTCAGAATCTAGAAAAAATTGTGGTGAAACAAACAAACTGAGCTGGCATTAAGACATGCTTGAGATTTTTAAGGTTGTAAAAGATGACAGTAATCCAACTAAAACATCTAGGAAATAGTTTATCTTGCTTTTGACAGCCCTTCTACCAAGTTTGTTGCAACTATCAGTCAAACATTGTAGAAATGAAGCATGCAGCTTAATGTTGATTAGGGTGAAGCCTTATGCCTCTTCAGTTGGATGTATAACAGATGGGACTCCTGGGTGAGGGGGGACATACTTGCAAGCTTTTGGGAACAGTTTTGGTTCTCAGGAGACTTATGAAAAAGGAACTGGAACATATTGCTAATTTTACAAGAAGTTCTGCTAGAATGTTCTTGACAATCTCCTTCCTTCCCTACTACAGGAGAGGGAAGACTGAGTATATTGTTGGGTGTCTCAAATTGGAAAACTATTGCAAAAGTGGGGTTGGGGGGGGGGGTTTGCAGTAAATGATAGATCACATTATTTAGCTTTATATTACCTAGTTAGGAAACAAACTTGTTCAGCATTTACAGAAGGTAACACATGCTTTCCTAATCTTAGGCAAGAAACCCAGAACCAAGGCTCCTAAGATTCAACGATTGGTGACTCCCCGAGTCCTGCAACATAAGCGTAGACGTATTGCTCTGAAGAAGCAGCGTACACAGAAGAACAAGGAGGAAGCAGCAGAATATGCCAAGCTTTTGGCCAAGAGAATGAAGGTATGTCTCCTCAAAGTATTTAGTGTTTCAGTATGCATTTATTGCAGGTAATTGGACAAGTTAGCTCTAAATAGGATTTTGTCCACACATCCTGACTTAAAAAATTACCTTCTAACGAGGGTGTTACAAAACTGCTTGCATGTCTGTGCTCTCGGCTGTTAGTGCAACCATTTCCTGCAAGCACTCTTCCTTCCCCTCCCACCCTCTTCCCACATGCCCTTTCCACTTCAGCCAGTTTTTAAACAGTTTTGGAAACTTGTAGCCTAGGGCTCCATTATTAAACTCACTTCCTTTACAATGTAAAGCGCAGTATGGGTACAGTTGGATGGCCCAGCCTCTGCTAGATGTGAGAATTACTTGAGTTGCTTTTGTCTAAATGGAAAATGATTAACTCTACCGCATACATATATCAAAGTATATTTCTCCGACATAGTACAGTATTCCACCCTACATCGTGCACTGAGGTAAGGATAGAACTGTCTTGCCACTGGAAGATGCTCATACTTTCTGTCCCATATCAAACTTCAGCAGCTCTGATTTATTCTCCTTTCCAGTTAAACTGCTTAATGAGATTTTCTAGTTTTTAATTTCTCTCAGATTCAGAGGATAGGGTATGCTGGTGAGCTAATCAGTTGTACACACACATTGCTGCTTTTTTCTCTCACAGGAGGCAAAGGAAAAACGTCAGGAGCAGATAGCAAAGAGGCGCAGACTTTCCTCATTGAGAGCTTCCACATCTAAATCTGAGTCAAGTCAGAAGTAAAGATGTACATGATATTAAAATAAAATCTTTTGAACTGAATATTCCTCATAGCTTTTCTTAAAAAAAATTATTTGACTACCATAATTGCCATGTTTTAAAATGTTTTTATGACTGAACAACTCATATTGTAAATTAAATTAAATAATCCTAGATAGATTATGAAGATATGAGTTGTCAGGTTTTTTTAATTTATTAAAAACAAACCATTATACTATTTTCTTTCCTTTTCCCCAAGTGCACTTACTCAAAAGACAAACTAAGATTAAGGCTAGCCAGAAGCTACAGAATATTTCTTGTATCAAGCCTGTAACTCCTGGTAGGCTTCTCCCAGACAGTAGTGAGCCACACTGGAGTGCTGTTGTTTTTGATTATTCAACTACCTAAGCTATTTATGCGCTGTACCACAAAGATACATTAGGTCTGGTGCTAACCGCTGTCATGCAGAAGCTTGCATGACACAAAAGACATCCCAATACGATGCTAGATGATAAAGTAGTGCAGGATTAGTGATTAGGTTGTTTGCTTTACTTCTCACTTGGGGCCTTTATTCCTCTAATATGTTCATTATCCAACTGAGCATTTCCCATAATGCTTCAAGTATTTACACAATTACAAGTTTTGTTACACTGTCTTGGTTGCAAGACAAGCATTTTAATTTCTTGGAGAATTAAGTCAAGACTGTCCAACTAATGGTCCTCCAGTGCAGCCTTGCATGGTGCTGTAGGGAAGAGCTGTGCCTGCAGTATGTGGCCTGTGGCTATGTTGAAACTGGACAGCTCTGCTTCCTAGCAAATAGGAAGCTTGTGGATCGGAGGCTCTGTTCCAAGTGTATATGAAGTTATGTTACTCTAAAAACATTAACTTTAAGATGGTGATGAAACTAATACAGTAATAAAGTCAGATTTTGGCACCTAAGAATTCAAGCTTGCTTGTACAGGTATTGAACTCTACTGTGAAGACAGAATGTTCTTAGTTTTGTATATAGGTAGAAGCAAGAAGTTGAGACACCATTCAAAATCACACCATGCATCTCTTATTTCCCCAGACTCCACACACAGCACCTTTAGGAATAAAGCAGGGTAGATTGATTTAAATCATGGAGAGAACCCTGATTTAAATCATTGATTTTTTTTGGTTTTTTTTTAAATCCAGTTTCCACTGAGAGATCTTCACACACTTAAACAATGGTGCAAATCTGATCACTAACACATTAATTTACAACTCAATACAGCATTTTACAACATCTGTCCTTTACCTTTTTTCTTTTTTTTTTTTTTTTTTTTTTTTAATTTTCAAATTTTATTAACTAACAGACAAGTCATCACAACACTGACAAGTTTTCATTTTAAAAAGGGCGTAAAGCAAAACTGCAGTTTTATGGCTAGGTTCTTTCTTACTAACTGAATTTTCATTATTGCAGTAGCAAATATCTGTGCTATACTGAGCATCGAAGATGTTACAGAAGCTCAAATACATACAATAGTACGTAACATTACACTTACAGCAGGGAAGGCTATAATTTAAATTACCTGAGAGCTTAAAAAAAATTCAGCAAAGACTCTTGATTAAATGGGATAGGTGTTTGACCTTTACAAAGAAGTGTCAGTACATTATACCTTGTCATAAGCTGTACCCACAGTTGACATATTTGCTTTTTAAGAACTTTGATAAAAATAAAACCAAGAAGTTCTAGATGGCATTGTACAAATTTTATTTTAAGAAATACATTAACAAGTTATTTCTTAATAGTCTAGGATACCTATACAAAATTCAGAATACACGTTGCGCCCTTTTCAACTTGAGAAATGTACAAAAAAAACCCCATTACACAGAACATTTGTTAGATCAAAGCACAGTAAATGGATGCCATTTTAGAACAGTTCGCAAACAGTCTCCCAGTGCAAATTTACTTGTATTATTAATAGAAAGCTTTCCAACTCATTTAATAAATTGATAAAATATTCACACTACTTCCTTTTATCCTCATTAACATACACAGTTTATTTTTAAGGTCCTAAAAAGGAGCTCAATGTACTTGTAAAAACAGGAAACATAATCCCTTTGCACTGCTGATTGATGCAGAATGAAAACCAAAAAAAAAATCAAATTACTGTGTCTTTGCTATTATGCATCACAAAATATAGCACAGCAACAGAACTGTTCCCAATTCAACTGCTCCAGGTCAGCACTTAAAATTTACAAGGTTGTTGATTTTGTTTTTAAAAAGATTGATGAGGAAAAGCTGGTCTACAAAAGGCATGTTAAGGTTTCACCTTAAATGAAAAACTGCCTTATTAAAGGGCACAGATAAAATTGAATTAAAAAACCGATTTAAAGAGATGCAATTACTTGCAGTGAGGAAACTGATTAATATTCTGAAAAGATTGATAAATCCAGCTGAAATTTTGAAATGTTTTTAAACAGCTGTTACAAAAATATAAATTTCTATAGTCAAATTCATACATACTTTAATAATATAGCCAATGTGAAGGCAGTTACAGGAAAATAGAGAACTCTCAAACTAAAGTCTGGATTTTCTTTTCTACTGAGGCAGTACAGAAAAAAACATTCCGGGTTAGGATGGAATAAAACCTAGTAATTTGTTAGTGTAGTGTGAATTCAGAGTTTAGCAAACATGAAATCAACTATATGTAAGACTAATTTATTTATAAAAACATAATAATTTAGTTTCACATATTTACTAAATGTTTTCCCTCATTAAAATGTCACTGACTGAACCCACATTTATATAAAATAGTTGAGCCGAGTAGGGTCCAGCTATGAGCAATGCCCAGAGTTCTGGTGTTGTGGTATGCAGCTAGAATCTATCCCAATTACAGTCTTTTCATTCAGTTTCCTAGTCTTTGCACATCAATTTTTTGGAATCCACTGGGTTTTTACATCTTTGTAATGACCTAGAATTTTCTTACCCCCACAAAAACAAACAAATTCTGACCTCAAACTTTATGAAGTTATTTACACTTTCTATGAAACTGAAAGAAACAAGGCATATTTGGTGGATTTAAGAAATTAGAAAAACGTGGCAAAATGCATCCTATCCACACAGTTCACTGATAGTGCAAATTTTCAGGGTAGTAATTCAAAGTTTGTTCCCCTGTTTGTTAAGTTTGTTAATTAAAAAATCCTTTTAACATTTCACAAGTTCATTCAAAATACCATAAACCCCCTCAGTTTCCTTAAAGTAATTGTTTCTAGCACTTTGATTTATTTGTCCAGCTCTGTAGCAGGCTTTCCCTGCAACATCCGTCTACCACCATCATCTTTATGGCTTGTGAACTGGGTTTCCAATATACATGTACAGACAGAGCACCTCCATATCAACCCTGGCTGGGTTTTTTTTTTGTTTTTACATGCCAACGAGAACTAACTTGCTTCTCTAGACAAGAGGTTCCCAGGTAACATAGACACTTTTTTTCTACCTTTAACAGGGAGAGAGAGTAGCTGGGGAATAACCATTTATATTTTACCTTTCTGACACCTGGATAAAGCTCACTCCTATATTTAGTGTCACTATGGAACAACAATTAATAGGAGAAAAAAAGAAACCAGTTTCAGTCGGTCCTCTGTGGCCCACAGAAGTTACTGATTTGCAGAAAATCATTTATTTTGCTATTGCCTGGATTGGGACAGGAGAAAAAGCCACAAAGATTTCAAAGGCTGGTTTCCTTCCTTCTGAGCCAGACTTTCAAGCATATGGGTATTATTAAATATGCAGCAGCTAGTTGTGTGTCATGTCTGTTTTCCAAGTACAGTCTTGGTATTTTACATATTCAGATTTAGTCAGCACAAATCTCTGAAAAATCCTTTCCAGCACAACTTGCATCAGTCCCTGTCAGTTGTAGCTAATTACTCCAGAGTCGGTGGAAGCCAGGGAATGGTCCATAAAAACACACTCCTTATAGCAAATTGCTTCTAGAACCCTCACTCTCAGAGGATGCAATCTGGGGTCAGCTAGTTAATCACCTAGTACAAACCAAGAAGTCAACTGGACTTCAATGACAAAATCCTGCATTCTACATTGGAAAGTAAGTTTCAGTAGACTTTTCAGTCAATGGATTCATTTAGATTTGCATAGTACTTTCAGCTCTGGAATTCAGGTATGTGCAAGAATGATCAAGGGATCCTTTCAAGCTAATCTTTGAATGTCTTGGAGGGGTGGGTGGGGGGAGGTTGCTACGCATTCCAGGGAAGAAGGTTTAACAGTATTTAGTACCATAATAAACAAGCTACTCTGGCAGTTTACAGCAGTGTTTCTCAACCTTTTAAGTAGCAAGTATCCCCTAACTCAGAGGCAAGCAATTATTTTAGGCAGAGGGCTGCTTACGGAGTTTCAGCAAGCCATCGAGGGCCCCGTGACAGGCAGCCCAAGGCAGATTAATATTAATTTGCTAAATTTTTTATATTTACAGACTAATGTGTCCCGTATGTTGGAAGAAGGGCTGTGTACATAAGGACGTGATACGATAGATGCCTGGTCTGGTGTGGGTAGAGTTGCCACCTTTTAACACCAGGGATGCACAACTCAAGTATGCACCTGGGCTAGAGGTGATGTTGGCCAAAGCTAGGAGGGCTGAACCCAGTGTTGCGCAAAGTGTGGCATGCCAAATTATTACTGGGGAATTTAAAGTGCCGTGCAATGGGTGACGCA
The DNA here is from genome assembly GCF_030867095.1 of Alligator mississippiensis. Taxonomy (NCBI): domain Eukaryota; kingdom Metazoa; phylum Chordata; order Crocodylia; family Alligatoridae; genus Alligator; species Alligator mississippiensis. The sequence continues at coordinate 178,050,076 of NC_081826.1, forward strand.
CCAAATTTTTTGCCATAGTTTTGAGGAGGAAGGCGAGAGAGAGTGCTGGGGTACCTGCGCACCCCCTGCCTATGTCTCGTGTGCCCCCAGGGGTATGCGTACCACAGGCTGAGAAACTGGTTTACAGAAGTCCAGGGTCATATTCAATTTTTGTAACAGTGGATGAGGTGAGAGTCACTACGTAAAAGGTGCTTCAATGATAGATCCTAATCTCTGATGGTTACAGGATAGATAGGAATCGGGCTGCTACCACTCAAAGTCTTTAGCATACTGTTTTAACCTATATTTTACAGAACTGGATCAGCATAAGTGTATTCAAAATGCATTGTCATTTAAATTGTTCTAAGTAGCCACATGGTTTAGTTGCTTATTCAGGGTTACCAGTGGAGTACCAGTTACCGCAGTTGGAGTACTGCGTGCAATTCTGGGCGCCACACTTCAAGAAGGATGCGGATAACCTAGAGAGGGTCCAGAGAAGGGCAACTCGTATGGTCAAGGGCCTGCAGACCAAGCCCTACGAGGAGAGACTAGAGAAACTGGACCTTTTCAGCCTCCGCAAGAGAAGGTTGAGAGGCGACCTTGTGGCTGGCTATAAGTTCATCACGGGGGCACAGAAGGGAATTGGTGAGTATTTATTCACCAAGGCGCCCCCGGGGGTTACAAGAAACAATGGCCACAAGCTAGCAGAGAGCAGATTTAGACTGGACATTAGGAAGAACTTCTTCACAGTTCGAGTGGCCAGGGTCTGGAACGGGCTCCCAAGGGAGGTGGTGCTCTCCCCTACCCTGGGGGTCTTCAAGAGGAGGTTAGATGAGTATCTAGCTGGGGTCATCTAGACCCAGCACTCTTTCCTGCTTATGTAGGGGGTCGGACTCGATGATCTATTGAGGTCCCTTCTGACCCTAACATCTATTAATCTATGAGTGGAATATGCTAAATTAGTTTTGGGGGCTTTAAAGCTAGTGCTGAAGTATAAGGCACAATCTTTGCTATTCTTATTTGTTTAATGACTATTATAATGCTAGTATAAAAAATGCTTGGGAGAGCACTTTGTAGGAATTTTTATTTAGTTTAAAATAAAGAATTGTTTCCACGTGTCTTATCATTGTTGGGAAGAAAGATGAAAATTGAACACAATTAGAACATGAGCAGCATGGTTTCGTTGTCCCTACATCTGTGAACAATTAGCCTCCAAAGGCTAAAGTAAAAAAAACGTTCCTTTTTCTTACCCCTCTGCTTCTAAGTAGTAACAATGCATACATTTTAATGGGGGGAAATGTTTCCATCTCTACTTAACCCACTAACATAGCTAAGGATCAGCCATTTTTACTTTAAAAACAATAGATCCAGCCTACAATGCAAAAAAGTTTGCTACAAATAGTTTAAAAACCATTGCTTGAAGGGACGCATGTCAGCAACTTGTTGAAAGCATTGTGTTTTTGAGGAGGGATTTCAGCTACCTTTCAAAAACAATCAGGGGTATGAGGATCTTTTTTAAGTCAAAATCCTGGAGTGTGGGATACCAGTAAAGATGTAGCTAAGGCAGCAGTCTGAACAGAATACATTCAAGCTTAGAGTGTGATTGTGCTTTTAGTTAGTTATGCTCCTAATACTCTATGAATCCCTTCTCCTTGCTGTTTCTCCCATGAGTGAAGTTACTGGTAAAATATAGGAGAAGTTGCATCAGCGCATGTCTATGATTTCAACAGAAACAGCACCACAAATGTTGCCGTGTATCCACCTTTGGACACGTTAAAAATCCCAAATCAGTGTTTGACTGCAGGTTGCCAAGGGCATGCGTAGTGTTATCATTAAGTAGGAATAGGAGGTGAACAAGTTCTCATCTACCAGCAAGAAACTAAAGAGGGTTTTAACTCTTAAGACCATTCACTTAAGCTCTCGAATTGTTCTCTGCATACACACCTTTAAGAACACATTTATAAATATATGTGTAATAAAAATATTGAATTTGAATATTGAACAGTGCAAAGTAATTTCCCCACAGATTTAAAAAAGAGAGACCAAGACCCGGGGGGGGCAGTTATTTGAAGCTGCAAATTCACCCTAAGGGACACTTACTTGTTTTGAAACATACTCTATAAAGCTTAATTTCTAGACAATTTTTGATTTTGTTAATCCCTTTGGTACCACCCTTGTTTCACTTAAATTACCTCCCTGACTTGCAGAAAAACACCCTTCTCCAAACTGCTCAGGAAAGCAGCTCATCATTTGTTTGGAAGAATATATTCACAGTTATCTCCAAATTCACAGAGCAGGACACTATGAGTAAAGAAACTAAACAGCTTTAAACACAGTCAAAACAAAGAGTTAAAGTCTGTCAACTGATGTTTTTGATCGCCCTGGACAGGGAAATCTGTCAAAATAGTTGCATCTAACTTACTGTTTGGTATCATTACCACTGTCTAAGGGAAATGCATTGCAACTTGCAATCCAAGGGTTCCAATACATACACACTGAACAGATATACAACAGATCCCTCTCTTTACCTTATGGTCAATCGTACGGGCACACTTAAGCTGGTTCACTAGAAAGGTATTTCAATAAAATATTTTAGTACTGATGGACCTTAAGGCAGCCACCAATTAAATGGTATTTATCTCCTCCCTCTATGCAATTGGAGATGGGGGATGAGAAGGAAGAAAAACATATATACAAACAAGTAGTAAAAGGCACATCAGCAATCAAAGAGTGGAATAACCCTAGCTATAAACAAGGTCAAAGGTATTTTAGAATATTTTACACCATTGCATGAGATGACAAATAAGATGCAAAGGTTGTCCACAAGAGATTTAACACCAGCTTGCTGTTTTGCATCATCTTTTGGGAACTGAAATCCACATTTGTGTGCTCCCAGTTTTGTTCCATCTCTGCTTTGTGTTGTGAAAGTTCTGTGGTATTTCTTCTTATTTTTAAATGAGAGGGGCTCCAAAACATTTTCTGCACCACTCTACCCTGCTGCCTGGAGGTGCATCTATTTTCTGCATCTTTTCAAGCACATCTGAAGCTAGACCTTTATATGCAATTCTGTACTCACTGTCAAAGGCCTCTGGAATGGAAAGAACATAATTTAAGTCATTTACATAGAACGTTCGAATGCAAATTTAATTTTTCCTGCAAAAATTGGGTTGCCATATAAATCAATCTGCAAGTTCCAACAATTACTTTACGTACAAAGCAAGCATCACATGAGTCATACTTACAGAAGCTAGTATTCATTATTTACAATTGAAGTCAGGATGCTGGCCAATTCAACAGATGCATGGACACCTCAAGGCATAAAACTAATTTTCTGACACTACTTGCATGCCAATTCATATGCCCCAACTCTTCATTTTAATGTGCATGTACAAATGAATAATCGTGCATGTCACATTTTAACTCACCAATGTCGATGTTCTGTCTGCCAAGGGACACCAAAGACAGGAACAGGATTTCTCGGTAAAAACTTCTGTAAAATATTTTAAAGCTGAGTTAAGAGTACAAAATAACCTCAAAAAAGTCTATGCTGAAAGTATGTTTGTGTTCTATAATTCAGCTTTATGTAAGCATAATCTTATTTGTATTGTAAACATTTTTTTCCAGCACTGGTAGCTTATGATTTTACTAGCTGTGTAAATTTCAGTGTTCTTGTTTAAGCCCCAACTCTACGAAACAAGAGATTAATCCATTTAAAATGTTTTTTTGCTGTCAGTTATGGAAGAAAGGTTGAAAATTGGCCTTATTGCTATAAAAACCTACAAGGCAAATAAACCCATACATTTATTTTTAAAATATATATTTTTTAAATTTGAGGCCCGATTCATGAAGTAATATTTGGAATTGGAATTAGGATTTTAGTTTTAGAACATTTTATTACTTTTATTAGAATTGAACAATATTCAGAAAACGGTCAAGATGAATCTTGAGGTTGACACTTGCCTATGCTTTTCCGTGGTGATGAGTGCTTGAAACACCAATCAAAAAGGGCCAAGTTACTTGTAATGGTATTGTTATGATTATGTTATAATTCACTAAGATTGCATCATATTTCTACAGCATGGAATACGGTACTCTTAAATACAATACTTGAGTATGTAATACAAGTGGCCAGATGTATGAAAGGACTGTTCAGCCGGCAGCCCGTGGGCTGCACATGGCCTGCACAGAGTTTAAGTTGCAGGTCCCCAGGTTCTTGCATAGCTGTAGTTCACCCTATCATTCGCCACAACTCTGGGCTCTCCCTTCTCCAGTTTCCACTGCTTGCTCCCACCCCACAGGGTAGCACAAGGTGAGGCCAAATGTGCAGTGCAGGTGCTGCACATTCATGCTGCATGCAGCCCAGTGGCCCCATGGTTCACCCTGGTGCAGCTCCAGTGAGTGCAGACAGCCCTTCACTCCTTAGAAGATGGACAGCCATGATGTATGATATCCTCCAGATGTCTACTTTTTTTTATTTTTAATTAAATTGCTCAACATGTTTCTTCTTCCTACCATATGGAACCTGGATACATTTATATCACTGAATGTGGTGCATCTTTGTTAGATTTACAGTGAGGCACAAAGACACTGCATATTACATATCTACTTTTGCATAAATGGATGTTTAGCCTTCTAATCTGGACATCATTGCAACAACTGCACATTTGAGAATCCATACACACCTCTAAGTACTCTCACAAAAAACTGCTCCCAAGTATCTGGATACAGAATAGGAGAATTACAGTGTCTGCATAAGAAGCCTGGAAATTTCAGATAGGGCTAACCGTTCTCTAAACTACCACCATATTAAAGGCCTATTCAATTTGCGAGTTCATGATTTTCACAGAAACCACAAAAACTGATGTTCCCCATGATCTTGTGTGGAATTGCTGGAAAAAAACAACTTACTAAAAATAAAATGCTGGCTCCCCAGTAAAGCAAATGGCCACTGTGGCCAAGCTTTGCAACCAACTGGGGAGAGGGAGGTGGGGGGAACCCATGGGCATGAAGGGGAGCAGCCAAGGTGGTGGCCGCTCCCTCCTCCCCTGAGGAGCAGAGAGAGCTGCCTTTTGTATGGCCTTGCTCCTCTGCAAATCAGTGGCAGGGAAGCATGACGGGCAGCCCTCTCAGCCAATCAGCAGTGAGGGACAGGGCCGCTAGGGCCCAATGGCCAATCAGTGGCAAAGGAGGGGTGTGCACACTGCAAAAAGACCATGAAAATGGTGCTGGGTACCATGAATGGCCTGCAATTTTTATTTCACTTCCATACACTTTAAGTAGATCCCTACTTAAAATCCTTAAGTGTAATTTTATGTAAATTTTAATGTAGAGCTGGGCAGGGGGTTGAAGAAGAGAGACAGACAGACAGACAGATCCTTGTACCTTTGTCTTTTGACACCTGGTTGAACTTTCTGCAGAAGGAAGTTGATTGGTTTAAGAACATTATTGTGTTGAATACTTAGTTTGACGTTCTCTAACAAAGTGCTTATTGCCTGCTGGTCTTCTGAAGTTGTGGATGGTTTCTTCTCCACTGAGTCTGGATGAAAAACACGGCAATTCAGACCTTTTGTAACTTACAATATTTTTTTTCTCGCTAGTGAGAAATGCAGGGAGGGTGAGAAATCTATTTGCCCACATTTGCATGTAGAGTATACTTTTACACCCTCTTCTATACAGAAATTTCTACAACAGAGTAGTTTTACTTATTTACACAATTTTTGCCACACACCAAGATTAGCAGGACACAAACTACATCTATAACACCCTGGGCACTTCATCACACAGAAGCACAAGAAAAAAAAACCTGTTTTCACTTATTGAAGTATATTCTTGCCACAATATCTCCATAAAACAAAGCAGTTTTTTTCAACTTGCAATATATTAATACTAAATTTAGATTTCAAAAGTATGCCACCATAGAAGAGAAGAGTGTTATATCTGGTTAAAAAACACAAGTCCTAGGTAAGCAATGCAACTAGCTGAAGGCTACCATACTTCAGCCAAATAGCATTAGTTCATAGGCTTGAAGTGATGCAAAAAAATTAAGAAACTAAACTTGGTAACATTTATGCTATGCCTCCATCTTTGGAAGCAACACAGAAAGGAAGAAAAAAATGAAGCAGCAAGGAGAAAAGGAAACATCTACATTTTTGGGGGAATAATTTGTGAAGGCAACTTATAACCACTGTATAAAGTATAACCACTGAGCAGGTGTCATGAAGTTGGAGCAGAAGTTAGCTGGGCATCACTTACAGGATGTTCTGCTGCACTGTTGGTTTTGGAGTGACTGAGCTGAAGAAGGTCACTGAATGAAAACCAGAACATCCAGGAGAAGCCAACAAGTTCTGCTGCAGGCAGAATCAAGGCATGTCAAAGCTATGTAGTAAAGGGCAAGGAAGTGCTTTTTGTTAATGAAAGTCAATTCAGACCCAGTAGTTGCTAATTAATTTGATAGAACGTGACTATATAAACACAAAACAAAAAACAAAACCAAACAAAACCAACCCTCACCATTCACTACAGCTTGTCAACAGGTTTAACAGATATCTTCTGAACCTACTGCATGTTTGGTCAACGATATAAATTTGACTCTTTTTCATCTCATTTGTAACAAGCTTTGCTCCCTCGTTTATGTTCCAGAGTGTGTGCTGGCATCTATACCTTTAAATTAGCACCCTGCAGACAATGCACACGAATAAGCTCTTTTGAAAGGCAAAATATGTTACATTGGCACCATTCTCCGAGCTTCCCTTTGCCTTTTGCTATTCAGCCTGTCTGCTTAGATTTAAGCTATTCCTAGGGACTGACTTTTCTTCCATCATGTGTTACACAGTTTCCTAACAAATTCCTATAAGCAGCTTAAGTCCTACAAGAAAAAGTGTTTAGATTTCTTTTTGCTCTACACCTAGCTCTCGCCTGGGTTAAGCTGCTTTTAATAGTTAAAAACTACAATTGGTTCTGAAGGAAGAAAGAAGTAAAATATCTACCAAGAATGTTTCAAATTCCTCCCAGAATTCAAGCCAGGTGACTTGAAGCTGCTAGCATATGCACTGCAGCTACAAGTGATAAAAGGCAGCTACAAAAACGTGACAGCTTTTTTTAAGAAAAGAACTTTCTTATTTTAGAAAGAATCTTCTTTGTATCAGTTCTTCCCTTTCCTGACTACCTGATAAGGACTGTAACATAACAAGAAAGATCAGATACATATATATCACTACTGAAATCTATGTACAGGGTACAATAGGATCAAATCCCTTCCCAGTTTAGAAGCAAAAAAATCTGCACAGAGAATACTGTAATTTGTATACAAAATACGACAAGTGTTTTCCCATAGAGATTTTCACATGCTTTCCAAATGTGGGAAAAATTGTTCCTAAGAGGTACAGCAACTTCAGAGGCAGAAAAAATAATACAAGTCAATGACTCCTTCCCCTTTACAAGCCCTGTTCCCTCTAGCATGCATTTCACTTACTCAGATTTCTCCAGGATATATACAGAGGCTCTCCTGGCTCCTGATAGAGATTGATGTTGTCCCACAGTAGCTGAATGTACACTAACTTGCTATCTTGTGACAGAGATGACAGAGGAAGCTAGAATGAGAAGAAAGTAATGTTTTAAAAGATTAACAGCCCAAGGACTGCTATTTTTTGCGTGCTGCAGACAAAATCTTCGTGCTCTTTATCTTGAGTCTAATAAAATGGACAGGTTCTGTTACAGCGTTGTTTTTGTGGGAGCAAAATCTGAATTGAGGTATCAGGTATCTTTTAAATTCTTTTCCAAGAAATGCAAGATTAAATTGAGGAAAACCCAGTCTTAGCCTGGATAAAATATCTATATAGGAGTTATATCACTATACAGTCATCCTCCTATTGAGGAACTGCTGACAACAATATCAGTTTAACTGTATCATTGTTGTTTGTACTTCAATATTTACTGGCAGCCTCAGTCAATATTTCCAAGGCCTCAATATGCTATGCACTCAATATGCTATGCACTGTACAGCGAACAGAAAGATGGCAATGCCCCAAACAGCATAAGATGTCCGAGCTTCCCTGAAACACCCCAGCTATCTTTAGCAGATGATGGTCTTGCTGGAAAAGACTGCAGCATAGCTTTCTGTTGATTTCCAGATTCTAGGTAGAGGGAGCATTTTGACTTAAATGCGTATTAGTTAAACAAGTAGGAAAGGCAGCTGCTCATAAAATATTTACAGAAAACACAAAAATATCATAGTACCAAACCTGCCGAGTGTGAATATCAATGACAGAAATCTCAATTACAGCTCAGCTCTCATAGTTAATTCACAAGCTAGAAACAGTGCCCTTGCTATATAAATCAGAAGGTGAGGGAAAGAAGAGGAAGAACGTTAGTCCATCCCTAGCTATGGCAGGACTTTCACTGACTGTACTGTGTCTCACCCCCCACCATGCAGCTTTTAAAATTTTTTCAGGTGATGTCAATATAGCCATGTCTCTTGGTAAACTATTCTAGGATATGTTCTTTGCTCTTGAAAAGTTATGGACAGAACTTCAAAGGTACATGCATACAGACAAAAGATGTGGAAATACCAACTGGTCACATACATTATGCGAGAATGCCTGGTGTATATATCTGGCATATCCCACAAATCTAATGTAAACCTTACCAAAAAATTCTAGCCCTTAAAGGTAATTCCCCACATATAGCCAATTCTCTATTGTTTAACTCCATTTTTATACTGATAACTCAAAGGGAGATATGCTGACATAAACCTAGTAGACTGAAGAAGAGAATCCATCCCAGATTTCATAGCCAGGTAGGGAATCCACCCTGCTGTATGCTAGAGATCCCGTTCATGAATCACTAGAAAGCTCCCTAAATTCTTTCCACCCCCTTCCAGCAGTACTCTAGGAAAACCTCACTTACTTGCTTCCAAATATTTATTCAAAATGCTTTTTAGAGCTAGAAAATAACCTGCTCAGGATACAGGTGTTGGTTGCACTATCACTCATGATCATTCATACAAAAGACAGTAATGTATTTCCTAGTATTAGAAGCAAAAACCTACATATTGTTATTCAGGCCAGATTTTGATTAAAATAATTTTTATTAAATGCTGCCAGCCAAGGATTTGTTGACCTTTTCTATGAGCAAAAATAATCTTATTCAACATGCTGTAACATCTGCATATTACAATTGCTCGGAAGGCACTTACCTGCACTCCCTCGTTACAATGTTCTGAGGTTAAAATGAGCCCAGGCAAGTTGCTAGGTAGATCCAAGCGCCGGAAATACCAAACCAAGTTCCAGAAAATGATGGGGTGCTGGTTGATGAATGTGGATGTATGTATCACTTGTTCCCCTTCATTCTCCAACAAGGATTCAAGCTCTTTACGCAGCACCAGAGGACTCAAATAAGGTACAGAAACGGGAAGAGGATTGGGCCTTTTTCTTAAGGGATCCTAAAACAGCAGCAGCAGCAGTTACTATATAAACAACAAGCACTTTTGCTCCCAGAAAATACTTTATGACAGTGATTCGCAACCTTTTTTGTATCAGGACCCAATGCCCCTCACTCCTGACCTGCTGCCCCCATCCCCAGGTCCCAACCCTTCAGTGTGTGGGGCAGGGACTGGGTATGTGGGGTGGGAGGACCCCAACAGCCCCTTGCAGACTGGAACTCTGTCAGCCTGTAAGGGAAAAGCCAGTTTCCCACATTTTTCTTCTTTAAAGGAGAGCCCATTTTTTAAGTTTATTGATCCATTTTTAAGTTTCTTCATGACCCTTTTATAAATTCTTGCGACCCACATTTGGGTCACAACTCACAGATTGAGAAACACTGCTTTATGAGATCATTTCTCTTGACAATAGAGAGACTGGCAGCACTGGCAGCATATTGCACTGCTGCCAGTGAACATTTCTATGCATCTAGTAGCAGTGCACACACATTAGCTTTAACAAGACTGTCAATTTTGATTGCTGAGCTTTTCCTTCTCTTATTTTAAAAAAATACAAAAGTGAAACTAGTTACAGCAACTGTTCTGCTAAGAATCAGCATTTCAATATATTATAATAACCATCCATCAGAAACCTCTCAAGTGGAAAACAGCCTTCAACAATAGGCAGCAGCAGCTCTGCGCTCATCAGGTGGAGAGACTTTATTGCACAAAGAGGGACCTACCAACATTTATAGGTACTTTGAATTTATTTTATTATGGTGATTGAGGCACTGGTAGGCTTCCAAGTTGCTTTAAAATTGCAAATATCTCAATAAATATTGCGTTCAACTGATATATATGAGTGGTGCTTCATTTTAATAATGGAAAAACACAGATTTGGGGGGGGGGGTAATCAGATAATTTTGGTTGTTTTTTGGGGAGTTTTTTTGTTTTTTAATCACAGAACTCCAGAATCCCTGCTTATCACCCTATACTTACAAAGCTACATATATTGAACATCCTTTTTTTTTTTTTTCTTACCAAGACTTCACGGAACAGAAACAGCTACATATATTAAACCCTTAAACAACATACATCAACTTCCCACAGGAAAAAAAACACAAACCTTTACAAAAATCTCTCTCTTCAATCAAAACCCCATAAAAAAAACTGTTAACTCAGTAACCACCTAAAACTCTCCATCCCTCCCACTGGTCCTGTTTATTGGTTTAGTGAAACAAGTATGTCCAGTCCTTTTTTCTCCACTTCTTCTCTCCCTCTTCCCCTCCAATCTCTTCCTTGTCCCAACAGATGTAGTATTTCAGTTCATGCAGCCCCAGCTTCAGTCACTCAGTAAAAGCCAACCCTTTAAACACCCAGAGGTTTCTTACTTTCCATAAATTAGTTTAGCATATGCTAATAAAGTCCTTGATAACATTGCCTCCAGTCCCCTTGGTATGAGTCCATCTCCCACCATCTCTAACGACAAGTTTATTTTGGTGACACTCGGACAGTGATGGACTCTTTCCCACACCCACTTTGCATATGTACACTCCCAAAACACGTCCCACTGTTCCTTCTTCCCTGTACCTCTTGGGCACCTTGATGAGCTTGTCAAGCCCTATCTGTGTTGCACTTCTATCACCAGCAAGATATTGTTTTAAAACAAGTGCACCTGTTCCATCTGTGCTACTGTTCAGGATGGTTGACCTCTCCTCCCTCCCTCACCTTCCTGTAGCCTTTGCAAGCTGAGAGATCATTTTTGCATTTAGGAAATCTCACATATTTCCACCTCTGCACCATTTTCCACCTTCTAGTCTCCACTCCAGGCTGGAACCCAGAGGCATCAGTGGCAGAAAACTGGTCTCTGGCTCTTCCTCCAACTCACCTCCTCCATTATCAGGTTTATTCTTCCTGATCTTCAGTCCCTGCATTTTCTTTCTTTTCCCAGCCTGTCTCTCTGGTTCTCTCTCTTGCTGTTTCCACTTCTGTTATCTATTCTTTCTTCCCCACCTCCACATCTGAGCTGTTTGCTGTACCCACCACATGTATTCCATCTCCTATCCCCTCCTGTTCTGCCTTAATCACAGAAATTTTGCCCCCCTCCTTCTCTGTTTCACTCTTCTGCGGAGTTTCTTCCACCATTTCCATCTCAGTGTCCAACTTGTCTCCTCTGCTCTTCTTCTCCAGGTTTTGCTGTTCCGCAAGGGGTCTGACTATACTTGCAAAGGCTTTGAGGCACCTATGATACAAGTGTCCCACTCTCGTACAAAGTGAATTTTATGGACTCCTGGTACTCTGCTGCTTTATGCCCCATTCCTTCACATCTGTAGCACACCATGAGAAGACTGTGCAGACATGTGCCCCACTTTTCTGCATTTGCGGCAACTTTTTAGTTGCCTGTGGTACACTATAAAACTCCAGTGCGCCCCAATCTGGATCACTGACAGGAGATGTAGCACCTCACCTGGGCTCCACTCATCTGCTTATAACACTATTCATGCCCTCCAAGTCCCCATCCAGATGCCATATTTGTCCCTTACTTTCTCTAATGATGTAGTCCTTTGGACATACTTTTCCATCCATCTTTCTATGTCTTCTGGTTCTATTAAATCCACGTACATTCAAATTATAATCACTCTCTCTCTTGACTTTTCCCCTGCTGTGAACTAAATCTATTCCACTTAATTCTGCCCTCCCACAATTCTCTGCATATTTCTTCCAAAAGTTGTCATACTCTTTTCTGTCCTCAATAAGTCAATTCCCAAGTCTTTTGGTTTGAGAAAGCAATCAGGCTGGTGAGATGCTCTGCCTACATCTCCAAAAAATCTCAAACCATACCCTTTCCAGGAAATCATATTTGTTCATCATCGATCCCATCTGCCTCCTGTCACCAGTTAAAGTTGCCTTTATCTGCAGCCTCTACTCCTCTAGCTTCTCTCGGTGCTTCTTCCATGTTTTTCTACTGTGCCACTGCTGGTGGGCTGGCCTCCTGTCATGTTCCAACCATCCTCTGCTTCTCACCTGACGTACCTTTTCCTGCTCTGTCTTTCACTCTCCTCTGCTCCCTTCTGCCTTTTGGCATCACTGCTTTAATCATTTGCTGCCTCCACCACTGCTTCTGATGTCATCTTTTTTCTTTTCATCTCCACCTTTGTCCATTCTCCATCTGTCTCCAGATCTTCATTTCCACTCTTCAACTTTTTCCATTTCATGCTTATCTCATGCTTACCACTGCCATTGTTTTGAGCTTTAAGTCTCCCTCCTCCACTCTTTACACCCTAATGCTCTGTTGATCCTTTTTTCTGTCTTTAAGGCATAGATCTGTTTCAATGCTATTGTGAACCTGCTACAAGTAAAGGTTAGTGCAGCCCATCTGAATAAGATATATTGTAGTGCCCATTGTATGCAGTCCCCCTTAGTGCAGACTTTTTTTAAATCATGGTGAGCCACTACACTGAACGAATTTTTACTTCCTCTTCACCCCCGCAGCTGAACTTTGCCTTTCTTTCTGATCCTTATTTGTTCACCAGCCTTAAATGTCTAGCAAACTTCACCAAACAGGGCCCCAAACAGGGCTTCTCAGAGCCTGTCGCACATGCTTAGTGTGGTCCCATCCTCCATGAGGTTGAACCAGAGCAGGCTGCCCTGTGCCTCATCTGCATATAGATTTTTAGACGATACCAGGACTCGTGACAAGAACACCTGGTTCCAGTCATGAGTCAGGGGCTAATTAACACATGGATCCTTTGTGAGGGGTATCTGGAATACATACACATGCTGAGCAATGCTGAGCTGCGGGGTCACCATGGCTTGAAGTCCTGTTGACTCTGCTGGGGCCCAGTATGGTAAATCATGAGCCTTTGGCTTTGGACTAATATCACGCATAGTTTGTATTATATATTATGTATTATGTAGGTACCAAAGTGGTGCTTAAAAGTGTGTTTATGGAGTACCTGTGCTAAATCTTGTAGCAGTTTCAGGGCTGTCTTATGGTTGAGTAAATACAGTATTTCAAACCAAGCAGTACTGTTCAAAATGCCTGGAGACAAGGGGAAATCCTTTTCTCTTATTAGAAGATAATATTTCACTTTCCAGGCAGTAAATAGAAGGATGAAAATGAGGGTATACATTTGAGCTGGACAGGACCCCAAGCAATCAAGAATGGCAAGTTGCAGTCAGACTCAGAGAATGTTGTTTATACTGCAATTCACTAACTTACATCAGGTATCACGGGAATTATTAGCAAACATACCACAACTTCTTGCAAGCTGTTTGGAAGGCTAACTGTTGAAATTCCATGAGATGGTCTCTGTGACAGATCAATATTTTGCAGGGGGCCCCCCACACTATGGCTCCGAGTCAAAGATGCTCCTGGTTTTGGTGGATTGTTGCCAGATGTTGTCACTGCTCTGGGGCCCTTACTCTGTTCTTCAGGCATATTACTGTTTAAATTTCAGAAAAGAACATGTCAATATATTACTTTTCAGCAACAGCTGGTGAAAGGAGCTAGAGGAAGACTATCAGATAGGCATCCCCAAACTATTTTCATCTACTGAAAGGAAAAAAACCCAGTCATTTGGGTGAATGCAACACAGAAAACCTCAGCACAATACACATGGGAAAACACATGGGAAAAAATGCGTGCAACAATAGAAAAAGGAACAGGGGGTATTTTACTTTCATTTTAACTCTTAAAATTTACCATTAAGGAGCCTCTATCTTGTCTACATATTTGGCACAGAAATGGATCCAGGCAAAGACTGAAAGGTGCTCTTTTGTCAGCTCAAACAAACCCCCCCTCCCCCCACACCTGAACACATTTCATATCCTTTGACATGCATCTAATCAGTGAACTAAAGCAAGATCTTGCCATTGACTAGTCATAATTATTGAGTGCAACTCACATAGTAAATAGCACATTATGAACACTCTCAGGACTGTCTGTAGGCAATGCATTTAAAACTTGAATTATTTAAAAAAATTAAATTGCAGAACAAGAAGTCTGCTCTGAGATGATCTGCAAGTAAGAAAGACAAAATACACAGCATAACATTTTAGATGGAAATATGATGCTTGGGTCTCTTTAAGAGACACGTGACACGAGAGTTCAGCAAGAAGAACAGATCAAAACTGGTTTACTACATTGTGTAAAATAAAAATAAAAGTAAACCTGTTCTTATCAGTTTACTTGATCTTGAGGCTCAATAACAAGAATGACTCCTGTGCCCTCTCTTACAGGCTATCATTTAACATGCAGTGGGATAAGGCTATGCCAAGTGTACATTTTTCTAGAAATGAAACAGTTTTGAAAATGCTGTTAAGTTTCTAAATTAAACCAAGAACACATACATCCCTTTCTCTTCCTTACCTCTGCTCAGGTGTAGAGCTTGTTTCTTCAACTATGATCTCATTGGAGTTTGGATGATCTGAAAAACTCATCAAATCAGCAACAGCAGAGCTGGATGCAGGTTTCAGCTCCAGAGGATCAGTAGTTATTGGAATGTTACCACTGTGTAAGCTATCTCCAGAGATACTTGGTTTCAGAAAAAAGCTAAATGATAATAAGGGAAGATTAAGAAAATGGTGAGGAGGAAGGTTAATGTTATACAAGTATACAAACACTGAACTGACTTTCCAAATATTTGCAATAGAAATTATACAAGGGCAAAGAAAAAACTGGCATTCTATACAAAAAAACACAAATCCAATATTAAAACTTGGGGTAAGCTCTAGAATACAAATAAACTGCCACTCCTCACTACAAGAATACATCAAGGAACAACTAATATTAGTCAACAGAATATTCTGTCTTGGTGAGTACATAGATGGCCAAACAAGAAAAAGATTTAACCAAAATACTGTTGAGGATGGGTATTTTAAATTAATAATAAGATTGTAAAAACAGAAAGATGACATATTAAGGGTCCAATACATCAGGAATGGATCTGATTTTCCAAGGATCTTTTAAATGTAAGTTTTATTTATATTTTGGCTTTTCTGGCCTGCTGACAGACACAGATGCAAAAATGAATGCTACCTGATAGTACTAAGATGAGCCAACAAAAGTCACAATTATCTTAAGAGCAATGACAAAAGTTATTGAGACAGAACACAAAAATGCTGGTGACATCATAGGCAAATAGGCTCTTCACTATCATTTGGTCCTTCAAACTGGCCAAACTAGACAGTGACTTATCATGAACCCTGCAGAACCTTCTTAAACCTGGTCATGGAAGAAACCTTATTTGCTGAAGTTTAGACAAATATTCTAACAACAGAGCTCTTCTGCAATTTTTGTTTATTTTAAAATCATTATACATTAGTTTAGGTTTTTTTGTTTGTTTTTTTAAAGGACATACAATCTTCTAAACAGCAACATTTATGTGGGAAATGCTTCAGAAAATGAGACATTTGAAGGCATAATCAAGTATTTGCCTTGATTATGCCTTAGGCCAGCCTAAGTATTTATTGTTTTCTGGTTACTATACCATAAGGCTCAGTGGTTCAGGATCTTTTTAATTTGCTTTTTCTGTTTGTACAACCACAAGTAAAACAGCTAGTGATTTGTAATGGCTACATAAGCAGTAAAAAGTATCTTTATTTTTCCAAGTTCCCTAATAAGTCCTCATTACCAAAACAGACAAAATGAGCATGCAAAATCCATGTGCAGAATTTAATGGAAAAAGGCAAAGCACTTAGAAAAATCTACCAACCTAGCAGAGCCACGAAAGTCTTTAAATTCCACATTAAGAAGAGGTAAGAAAGTGCTTTTACAGAAGGGACAAGTGGTGTTCAAGTTGGAATCATCTGCAGTCCATCCAGCCATAATTTCTTCATCGTAAACTAAAGCTTCACATGCCCGACACTGAGAGCAACTTGACATCAACACCTGCAACAGAAAACAAGGAACATAAACGTTTTAAAGCCTTTTAAAACCCAGCTGTGTCAGTATAATGCCCACCCTGTCCTGACAAAGAGGTGTCAGAACAGTCTGGAGACCTTGGTTTTGTTTTCATCACTGTCACCTTATCATGGTGCTCAAGGTTACACATTATCCTTTTTTGTGCATCTCTTACCTATAAAATGATAGTAATGATGATCATCATATATTAACTGCACTGATCTTTATGAAAAGCATGTGAGTGCTAAATACACTAAATACACTGCTAAAGTGGTAGTCACATACCACTGTAAAGCTTTTAAAGTACATGATGCATAAAAACATTAACCCCTAAAATGCATCTCCTGCATGTATATTATAAATCTGTACACTTCTGCTTTTACTAAAAAGTCTGTATAGGGAATAGTAGCAAAATGTATTCTTCCCCAGTAGAAGTGCCATGCTTTGATTGTTTTGAAACTGGACTAGAGAAAGCGCTAGAACATCCTGACACGCTCCAAGAGCAGTGCGAGACACGCGGGTGCAAGCCCGCTGCGCCCCCGCTCTCCCAAAGGCCCCAGCGACCCCCAACTGGTGCAGGGCGCTCCCACCAACCCCCAGCAGCAGCCGGAGGTAAGTGGGGCCCTTGGTGGGAGGTACTAGCCCCAGCCTAGCCACAGGGAGGCAGCTACGCTGGAGCCGAGAAGGGTCTCAACCTGCCCCGGCTCCCATTTCACCCAGCCCCCCAGGGAGCCACGCAACCGGAGCCTCGCGAACAGGCCGTGCAAACAGGTGCGCTTGTCTGCCTGGCACGTGAGTTAGCATGGAGTTTGCGCAGGAGGGCAAGTGGAAGGGCCCACGGCCCTGCCTGTGTGCCCCCGCCCTAGGAAAGCCAGCCCCAGCTGTAGCCAGCCCACCAGTGGCATGCCACGAATGGGCATGTGTCACAACCCAAGGGTCCCCACCTCTGGCACCTCAGAGACCGCCACCCAGATGGAGCCCATGGTTCCAGGCTCCACACAGACAGAGCCTCAGGGGCACAATGGTGGGAGTCTACTACAGACCTCCCACCCAAAGTCAAGAGCTTGACCAGGAGTTCACCATGGAATTGGCTGAGGCCCGCATGCTCCAGTTCCATGGCTGTCATGGGAGACTTCAACAACCCAGACATCTCGTGGGAAGAGCGCTCGGCTAAATCCGAGTGGTTGCAAAGCTTCCTCTTGCGCGTAGATGACCTCTACCTGACACAAGAGGTCTACGGTCCAACGAGAGGTAAAAGCACTTCTCAACCTGGTACTGGCAACCGGGGATGACCTAATCAGCAACCTAATGATCTAAGGGAAGCTGGGTGACAGCGACCACGAGCTGATCACCTTCACCATCTGCTGTAAAGCTGGCAAGTCAGTCAGCAATACAGAAGTCCTTGACTTCAGGAAAGCTGACTTTGACAAGCTCAGGAAACTTGTTGGTGAGGCCCTAAGGGACCATGACTCCAAGGGGAGGGGAGCTCAGGAAGAGTGGTTGCTCCTCAAGGGATCGATCCTCGAAACACAAGATAATGCTATTTCATCTCAGAGGAAAGGCAGCAAAAGAGCACAGCAGCCCCCTTGGCTCTCCAGGGAACTAGCGGACCTCCTGCAGCAAAAAAGAAAGGCCTACAAAGGATGGAGGATGGGATCCACCTCCAAGGAGGAATATTCCGCACTGGTCTGGTCCTGAAGGGAGCAAACCAGGAAAGCCAAGGCTGCAATGGAATGCCAACTAGCTACAAGTATCAAAGACAGTAAAAAGTCCCTTTTTAGATATGTGGGGAGCTGGCAACATTGGACCTCTGCTAAACCAGATGGGACAACTGACAACTGACGCCCAGGAAAAAGCCAACCTATTAAATGGGTACTTTGCATCCGTCTTTCATCAGTCCCATGGGACGCCCCTGCCCACTATGGGACAGAGGGCCTGGGTGAGGGAGATTCCCTGCCCTCCATCAATGCTTACCTCATGAAGGAACACCTTGAGAGGATGGACACCTTCAAGTCAGCTGGCCCTGACAATCTACACCCCAGGGTACTCAAGGAGCTGGCTAGCATCATAGCCCAGCCTCTGGCATTCCTGATGCTATGGTGAAGTGCCTGAAGATTGGAAGAAGGCCAGTGTGGTGCCTATCTTCAAGAAAGGCTTATCAGCCTGACATCTATCCTGGGGAACGTCTTAAAAAAGATTATTAAGGAGGCCATTCTCAACAGACTGGCCGATGGCAACTTCCTGAGGAATAGCCAGCACGGGTTTGTTGCGGGTAGGTCTTGCTTGACCAATCTTATCTCCTTCTACGACCAGGTGACCCATCACCTGGACAAGGGGGAGGAGATTGACGTCATATATCTTGACTTCAAAAAAGCCTTCAATCTGGTATCTCATGATCACCTCTTGACAAAACTGGCCAACTGCGGCCTCAGGTCCATCGTGATCTGCTGGCTGGGGAATCGGCTCCGTGGTCAGACCCAGAGGGTGGTGGTTGATGGAAGTCAATTGTCATGGTGCCCTGTGACCAGTGGGGTCCCTCAAGCCTCTGTCCTTGGACCCATATTGTTCAACATCTTAATTAATGATGTGGACATTGAAGTCAGAAACAGACTGGCCAAGTTCGCCGATGATACCAAACTCTGGGGTAAAGAATCCACACCTGAGGACAGGAGGGTGATCCAGGCTGACCTTGACAGGCTCAAGAAATGGGCAGACGAAAACCTGATGGTGTTTAACACTGAAAAATGCAAAAATTCCTTCCTTCCTTGGAAGAAAAAACCTGCAGCATCCTTATAGGCTTGGCAGTGCTACATTGGTTAGTGCTACGGATGAAAGGGACTTGTGGGTCATGACTGACCACAAGATGAACATGAGCTTTCAATGTGATGCTACGGCTAGTAAAGCAAGCAAAACACTGGCTTGCATCCATAGATGCTTCTCAAGCAAATCCCAGGACATCATTCTCCCATTGTACTCAGCCTTGGTAAGGCCGCAGCTGGAGTACTGCATTCAGTTTTGGGCTCAATTCAAAAAGGATGTGGAGAAGCTTGAGAGAGTCCAGAGAAGAGCCACACGCATGATCAGAGGTCAGGAAAACAGACCTTACGATAACAGGCTGAGAGCTATGGGACTCTTTAGCCTGGAAAAGCACAGGCTCAGGGGTGATCTGATGGCCATCTATAAATTTATCATCAGTGGTGTTCACCAGGATCTGGGGAGATGATTGTTCACCAGAGTGCTTCAAGGGATGACAAGTTTGAACGGTTATAAACTTCAGCAAGACCGTTTCAGGCTGGACATAAGGAAGTATTTCTTCATTGTCCGAGCCCCCAAGGTCTGGAATAGCCTGCCACCGGAGGTGGTTCATGCACCTACATTGAACACCTTCAAGAGAAATTTGGATGCTTATCTTGCTGGGATCCTATGACCCCAGATGAATTCCTGCCCCTTGGGCAGGGGGCTGGACTCTTCCGAGGTCCCTCCCAGCCCTAATGTCTATGAAATCTATGAAATCCTGGAGAACAATAATTCTGCAATGGGTGGAGGAATGATCGGACTATGGGCCTGGACAGATATAATGTTTTCAGTGGCATAACTGATACTGCACCATTGTAAAGAAGTAGCTAGTAGACAAAGCACACCCTTAAACCAAGCTAATTTTGCTCAATCTAGTGAAGAATTACCCTTGAAAGAATGAGTGGTGAAATAAACTACAAGTATAAGTCTTGCGAGGTTAGATTTTCTTTCCATATCCATTGTGGCTAAGTACACACATTTGGGGGCATTAGGAGGAGGTTAAATCAGTTCAAAATGGCTGCCTGATATCAGGTAAGTCAGGATAGGGGGCTTAGTGGCGGGGGAGGGGGTTGGGAATCCAGCAGGCTGGAGGGAACTGGGGGTCCACCAATGGATTGGGGGCAGGTGCTACCCACGGGTGGGCTGGGGGAGGGGCAGCAATGACCTGCAGGTGTGGTGGGGGAGCAGGTGCAACCTGCAAGGAGTAGGAGGGCAGGTATGACCTGCAAGTGGGGGGAGGGGCAGGTATGACCCCTCCCACCCATTTTTTGCTGGGGTCTGGGAGTGTCTGGCAGGGTTAGTGGCACTCGTGGGGTCCATGGGGGAGCTTGAGAAGATCAGGGACTACTTGTAACATCCTGATCCCCACTTCCTGGTGAACCAACACCCCCATCCCTCCTGCCCTTCCCTGCACCGGGACTTATTTGCTTGGCTTCGGCAGCAGCATACACTGATAAACATGGCTGCACCTGCAGCAGCTTGTGGGATGGGAACTGACAGGGCTGGCCGGCCCAGAGGGTGGGAGGGAAGGGCCTGTGCAGGGAAGGGGGGGGGGGGGAAGGGGGAGTTAAAAGAGCAGCCCCAGGGCTGGACCCAGTGGCTAGGTTTTCCCCATAGGGAAAGTGTACAGAATTTTCATGCACTGGTTTGACCCAAATCACATAAATTTGATACTACACAGATCCAGGTCTATCTTAAACTGGATTCTGCAATTTTTAGACCAGTTTGTGTGCATGGAACTTCTGTACCTGTAACTATACAGAAGTTAAGTATAAAGATGTCAGTCACTGAGATTGGGTCTGTAAGCGTAAGACTGGCACTGGGACGAGCTAAGTTGAAATTGGAAGGCCATTTTGAACCCACTTTAACTTCCCCAAAAGTAGAACTTTCCCTATACTTAGCAAGTGGGGTCAACAGGTTATTACTTGCTCCCCTGTCACCTGGTGAGGGACTATATTAACTACCTACTGCGTGAGCTGCACATCTGTACAATCTCAATACTGGTGCAACTAATGATGTTCATGTATTATTCATGTACAACATCTAGCCACATCCCAAGTAACCTTAGGTCTTTCCATCAATATTTTCTGTAACTCCCTTCACCTGCCTTTTCAAGTTCACAACCAAAGAATGCAAGAGGTCTCATTCTAAAGTATTTTCTTTTACCATTACCATCTCCTCACATCTCATGATAAAAGGAAGATTGGGGAGTCTACATAACAAAAATATTAAGAAGAATATTTAGAAGATAAACTATTTGGGTCCTAGATACCCAAAATGAAACAACTGCAAAACTGCTATTTTGATGCAAAAGCTGTTTTCGCATTGGTCACAAAGCCAATACCAGAAGCCTAAAAGCACCAACTGGCAACCAGAAAAAGGAGCATGATAACTCAATTATCAATTAAAAAGCCATTTTTCAAGGAAAAAAGCTTGAGAGGACTTTGTCTTGTCCGTGATGTTCTGCTACCTCCCCTTGCACTACATGTTTTGAGTTACTATTCTGTTCCTTCCAAGATTATGATAACTACTGAAATCAAAAGAATAAAAGCACTTTGTACTAGGGCTGTGTGAAACGGCTATGTTTCATTTCAGTTTCAGATTCAGTGTTTTGGAAGGACAGTGATTCATTTCAGTGTTTCGGATCATGGTCCCGTTTCAATTCGTCCGAATCTGTTTCGGAGTTTTGACAATGTTTCGGCCATAGGCTATAACGGGAATCACAAAACTGCCTATAATTTTGTCATTTTTTACCTGATTCAGATGAAAGTTGCAGAGATTGTAGTCCCTTCTGAGGGCATGAAACCTGCCAAGTTTCAAGGAGATAGGTGCAAGGGGGTTTGTGAAACGTCACCTCAAACTGTTAAAAGCAATACTTGTATCACTTGCCGGCAGCAGCAGCATGCTGTCATCTTGCACGGAGATCTGGGGGTCTGTGCCCCCCAGGAGGGCTGCGGGGCTGTGCCAGACTCCTCCCAGGGGGTGTGGACCCCCAGACCTTTGCGCAGGCTGACAGCAGGCTGCTGTTCTTCCCTCAGAGCACTGGGATTGGAAGGGACCTCAGGGACAGATCGCAGACACTGGTCAACTACAGATGTCAATCAAAGCAGTCCTTCTCCCCCCCCACCTCCTTCCCCCTTTCCCATGAGTTTTCGTTTCCCCACTAGCCCACCTCCAAAACATTTCAGATGGTTTCGTTTTGGAGCCTTCTGTTTCATTTCAGATTCGATGTTTCGGGTGCCAAAACACCTCCGAAATGAAACTGCTGCCAAAATTTTGCACAGCTCTACTTTGTACCCTAAAAATCACAGGTACTCTACTTTGTACCCTAAAAATCAACCTATACACAGGTTTCCCTCGATTTATGTGGGTTTTTTATATGCAAATTCCCTCTTATGCAATGAGAATATTTAAACCATAATTTGTTATATGCAAGGTAAATTCACTCTTACGTGATCAGCACAGATGCCCCCCTGCCCAAGCAGGTAAGTCTGTGGGGGGAGGGGAAAGGGCCATGGCCCCACTCAACCCAGTTCCAGCTGCAGCAGCCCCGAGAGCAGCCAATACCAGCTGCCTGCAACAGGGCACAGCGCAGCCCAGGAGCAGGAGTGAGTAGGGACAGGTGGAGCACAGTGCAGCCCAGTGGGGCCGCTGCAGCTGGGGCTGGGGTGAGTGCTGTTCTGTTCCCTCTACTTTGCTACCTTGTGCAGCCCTGGGAGCAGCACCCCTCCCCCTGCACCTTCCCTAGTCCCAGCCTTACTCTGTCCCTCCCTCCCTCACCACCATGGGAACCTATTCCTATTTGTTACATTGTAAAGTGGGTTCGCTTTATGCAAATTTGATTTGTGCACCGTTCTCCAGGAAGGCATGTACAGCATAAATCGAGGGAAACCTGTACCATATTTTCTCAACATATAACCACACCTTTTTCTCCATAACCAGCTAAGGGAAATTGGAATGCTCACTGTATGCAAGGAAAAGGGACCCCCACGAGTCCAGAAATTTGGTGCAGGGAAGAGCAGTAGCAGTGTTAATTGCCATGGCTTTGGGAGCCATGGCCACTAACATAGCTTTGAACCTAAGGGACAGGTCAGGCCTAGCATGTCATGTCTGGGACCATGTGCTAGCACGTGGCTCCAGAGGCAGTACCTGGTCCTGGACTTGGCATGCAGCTCTAGAGTCAGCATGTGAGGTTGGACCCAACACATTGGGTCTGGGGTCACATGCCATGTGCCAGGTCAGAAATGGCACATGGCCCAAGTCCCACCACAACAGGTCATATCCATCATATGGCCCCTGACCCAGCATAGTACAGAGCCCCAGACCCAGATACAGTACACATGCAGGGTCATTCCATGCCTAGACCTGGACCATGCCTGCGCCAGGAGAAGAGGAAGGTTTGCAAGGGAAGTGTCAAACTGCAGCTGCCACTACCTGCCTCCCCCCAGGACCTACACCTGCACAGCCAAAGAGACGGTGTCAGAAAGAGCCCGCAGCCCCAGACTGCAAGTGAGTGTCAGCCTCAGATCACTCCATAGCTACAGGCTGGTTCTGTTTGCACATTCATGAGGAAGTGGGGAGATAAGAGTGCTGCTCCTTCCAGCCATGCTGCTGCGCAACAACTTCCCAGATGCTGTCTGGAAAATTTCAGAGGAAGCCTCCTACCCACCTCTCTCTTTTCCCTACCTGCTGCTACTTAGTTACTTAATTAAGGTAAAACCTTTTTCCTTTCACGTTGCCTTTCTAAAACAGTTCATATTATATTTGGGGTGTTTTGCATGCAAGAAAATATGGATCTGGTATGCCCAAAGGCACCTAAAAAAGCATTTACATCTTACCAGTGTATAAGTGTATTGGTCTTACCTCCATTGCACAGTTCTGGAAGATGCTAGATAAACTGGTATTGTGGGAGGAGCCATGTTCTGACTTCTCAGAATCCAGACCTTTCATGCTTCTTGGGAATGAAATTTCACCTGCACCAGAGTAGAGAGACTCTTTACTCAAAGTATGTGCAATTTGATGCTGTTATTTTAAGTGACGTCAACAGTACAGAAGAATTTCAAGATTACACATAAATATATAATGTTTATGGGATATTACTGATGCAACATAAACATTCCTGTGTTTTGGTTAATGTTTTCAAGTTGTTTCTGTATGTTCATTTATGATACTGACACAATGAAACTGGGGGAAAAAAAATGATAAGGAGGCAGTGTAGTACTGATATATTTTATAGAGTTCAAGGAAAAGATAAAGGAAAAGAGGGTAGTAATGAGAACAAAAGGAATCACCTAGCTAGCTATTCTAGGACAATACCTAGTTCTCTGCAATCACGCTACAGAACTCCACAAAGAAGAAGAAAACAAAAGTAGTAGATGAGAAGGGCCAACTACAAATACAAGTGTTATGTTAGAATGCTCTCTGGCCAGGGCTCAGCCCAAAACAGGAATACAGCTGTGACTGATGTTGGGAACAGGGAAATCTAGCTTTTATCCAACAAAAATTCAAAAAAAAAAACAAAGTACCACTGCTAGGATATAATACAGGTTGGGCTGGTTCCAGAGGAAATAAAAACCTGTATGTTCAATTTCCTCAAGAGTCGTAGTCATCCTCTCACACTTACAAGTGGTCAATTGACAGAGTCCTTCTCAGAGTCTTAGAAGAAAAGCAAGTTTCTTTCTAAGAACATCCATTCCCCTCATCAGGGTAGCTGCACTCTAAGCCCAACTCCTCCTGTTCATTTACTATTCTCCTCCAGCTTAAACTTGGCTAGGAATCCCCAGGATGGACTTTAACCCTTTCCCACCCTGACAGAGTACAAGGTTAGCATTCCTTAGCTATTAAGATTAATTTGGTTTTAGAATTGAGAAGACACCAACAATTTATGTATGCTCTTTTATCAACCACTTACATCCTCGCACTCAAAATAATTCAGCACAGTTCCTATTTATTCTAAATAGGTACTGTGTACTGGTCACTTCATTTAGGTACTTAATTGGGAGTTCTTTTGAAAATCTGGTTGCTATGTTATGGATGATAGATTCATTAATAGCTGTTGAACAGAACGTTTGGAGATGTTTCCTCTGGCATCTCTAAACTAATAATGGTGGATGCCAGGGAGAGTAACTGATATGGGACAGATCACTTTAGTTCTATCCAGTTCAATGCTCTCCCTCTAATATCCATTTCTGCCATTGTTGGAGATAGGATACTGGGCTAGATGGACCATTGGTCTGGCCTGGTATGGCACTTCTAAAAATGAACAGAAGAACATCAGTTTTAATATTTTAAAGAGACTTGTTTATAGGAAGCTGATATTACATGAATAGGCAAATTCTGCGTAGCTGTAAGAGCTAAATAAAAGAGTAAGCTATGGCACTTAGATGGAAGAATTCCTTTTCTACCTGACCATCTTGTACCAAGAATGTAGAATAATCAAGTAATGCAGATAATCAAGAAATGCAATCATTATATTACACTTAGCCTTAGTATTGACTCACGCTTGCACAAATTCTGAATTTGTTAGTGCCAATAGCACCATTCCATCAAGCTACTTAATGGTTGCAGCAATGGAGAGTAGTATTCTTATTTAATTATATCCCCAAAACAATTAATTATGAAGGAAAAATCCACACCTGTTAGGTATTGCTGTTTTCCTACATCTCCACTGCTGTTGCTGCTACCTAGACTGGTAGTGCTCTGTGTGAGCTCACTGGTTACCAGCCCCAGGATTCCTGTTTTTGGTGACAGGTTGTCTCCTAAAAGGTGGTCTTCTAATCCAATGGGAAAGGGGAAGTCTTGTAGATGAGTTTCTTCCTTTAACGCAAAAAGGAAAACTTAAGACTTTTGAGTATTTCCAGATCCATTTTTGTTTTTGCTGTTTAATCTTTACTGCTAAAAATATTTTAGGAAGAACCTTATATTTACTGTCTTAACAAATAGATAAAGACTTAGATTGTACACTGTTTGTGTCAGAGCTAGGTAAAAGAAGAAAAGATAATGAACAACAGTTCCCAAACTATTAAACTAAAAAAGGATCAGAGCGCCCACTGACAGTAAGGGTAAACTGGTGAGAGAGGGTTTTAAAGAAAGGGGTTTGAAGGAAGAAAGTATTTTTGGCAGAAAATAACAAGGTGTTGGGATTTTTGGGGAAAAAATAATGGGCAAAGCTGAAAGTAAGAAACAATGGAAGCATTAAGGGAAAAGACAGGAGCAGAAGAAGTGGGAACAGCAGTTTTAGTAGACACAAAACGTATTATAAAAATAAACTAGCTAAAGGATCCAAAAATTAGGGTGACAAAGGTTAGAATGGCAGACTATTGTATCAGCATTGCAGTGCAGATAGACTAGAGCAGGGGTGGGCAAAATGTGGCCTGGGGGCCAGATGCGGCCTGCCAGGCCATTCTATCCGGCCCACTGGGCCCCTCAAAAATTTAGAAAATTAATATTTATCTGCCCTGGGCTGCCTGTCATGCGGCCCCTGATGGCTTGCCAAAACTCAGTAAGTGGCCCTCTGCCCAAAATAATTGCCTGCCCCTGGACTAGAGGGAAGAGAGATAACCAGGAAAGTGAAACTTACAGTAGCCGGTTGACACAGAACACAAGGTGAACAATAGGTTTTAGAGCTATGAGATATTTAGGAAAAAAGTCACCAAATTCTGTAAGAAAGGAGTAAGTAAGGAGTTAGTGGAATATTGGACACAGGGGAAGTCAGATATAAGACAAAATTCATCAGGAAAGCAGAGCTGTTAATCAACAGACAAACATGGTTGAGGCAAGGGAAGAGCCAGAATGGGGTGGGGAAAGAAGAGAGAGAAAGTTGGAAGAGTGTACATAATTGCATAACTCAGAGAAAGACCTAAGCTAGAGTGGAACAAGGGAGGGCCTTTTCAAGAAGAAACATACATTTAGAAGGCGCAAACTATGGACATGGCAGGAGAAAGATTAAAAAGTTATTTCCATCCCTCCCCCTTCGAATCATGCCCTTGTACCTTCAAATATTTGTTTTCCTTCTTAGCAAAAAGGTTCCCTTGATCTGGTTTCCACACCTAACCTTGCTCTAAATCTTAGGTCACAATTCCAGGAATCTACTCTGTCCTCGTGTTTCCTGGACTCCTTCTTCTAGTTTTGAATACAACTGTCATTAGCCTGGCTTCTTTAAGATTGTGGAATTCACTTTTTTATAAGTCATATAAAGGTTTCCCTCGATTTATGCAGTACATGTGTTCCCGGAGAATGGTGCATAAATCGAATTTGCCTAAAGCAAACCACCTTTACAATGTAACAAATAGGGATAGGTTCCCATGGGGGTGAAGGAGGGAGGGAGTGAGGCTAGGACTAGGGAAGGGGCGGGGGGAGGGGTGCTGCTCCTGGAGCTGCACAAGGCAGCAAAGCAGATGGATCAGAGTGGCACTTACCCCAGCCCTGGCTGTAGCGGCCCTGGGAGCGGCTGACACCAGCTGCCTGCAGCCGCTGGGCTGCACTGTGCCCTTGTTGAACAGTTACAAATGTCCAACTCGGGATCCTTAAAATTCTAGTTTATTAGGCAGATTGAAACACTGTAATCATAAACCTTGGGGCTGGTCCACACACACACATGCACACACATACACACACACACAGTAGCAGGCTACAGAGTCAGGTATACCTATCCTACAAGCGCTGGAGTCTGTCGTTGAGGCTTCTTTCAGTGTGGTGTTATCTTCCAGAAGGGGGTCGCTGGCTGGTCCTTCTGGCTGGACAGGTCTGGTCGAGTTGGAGATCAAGAGGGCGCCACTGAGGGTCACTTTTCACTGCCTTTTATCTGTCCTTGGCAGACTTTGGTGACTCCCCAGTTTTCTGGTTTGCCCAATCCAGGGGTCATTGACCCTCGTGGGACTTCCCCCCCCTCGGTGGCTACTGGACAGCATCTGTCAGCCCCAGGGGTCGTCCACATGTACGTGCAGGTTTGGGAGTCCGTTGATGAATTTAGAATAGGGCTCTGGGAGTGGTCGATCTGGAGATATTCAGCCCAAAAGTTGGTCTCTGGTGTTGATTAAGTCAGGCCAGGGCTTCTAGCCCTTGATCAGTGAGGTAAAGAGATTTCCCGGTTGTTACACTGTCTTCAGCTTCCAGGTGATAATTGCTGCCTGCTTCCATGTTACACATTCAATCACTGATTCACTCACTCTTTCAGAGGCCAGCCTGATACAGGGAAGGGCAGTTTGATTTCTGCCTTTGTTAACAATGTTACAATGTATAACTTACTAAAACACATTTAGTTGAAAGTTGAAAGGTGAGGAGTATAAAATATAAGCTACAAATGCCATGGCACACAAATAGATAAAAATACCAAACTACAAGGGGAGATACAAAATGCACACATACAAATTTTAAAATACAATTCCTTATCTTAAAGTGAAAGAGAGAGGAAGGAAGAAAAGGTAGAAAAAGAGAAACATATCCAAAGAGGGGAGAGCAAATGCAGGCAAGAGGAAAAGGGGGCTTTCTGCTACATTAGAGGAAAAGGGGGCTTTCTGCTACACCCTGAGCCCCACAGTGCTCTGCCTATCCTCACTCACCCCAGCTCCTGCTGCAGTAGCCCAGGGAGTGGCCGATGCCAGCTGCCTGTAGCCACTGGACTGCACCGTGCCCTGGTTCAGGCAGCTGGTGTTGGCCGCTCCCAGGGCTGCTGCAGCCAGGGCTAGGCCCTGCCATGCCCCGCACCACCCAGGGCTCCGCTTGCTCGTACTCACCCCAGCCCATGCTGAAGCAGCCCCAGGAGCAGCTGACACCAGCTGCCTGCACCAGGGCACAGTGCAGCTCAGTGGCTACAGGCAGCTGGCATCGGCCGCTTATGGGGCTGCTCCAGCACAGGCTGGGGTGAGAATGGACAAGAGGAGCCCCGGGCAGCACAGGGCACAGTACTCACCCCAGCCCCAGCTGCAGCGGCCCCGGCCAACACCAGCTGCCTGTAGTTGCTGGGCTGCACCGTGCCCCGAACCCCCCAGGGCTCTGCCTGTCGCCATTCACCCCGGCAGTGGCTGATGCCAGCTGCCTGTAGCCGTTGGGCTGCACTGTGCCCCGATGCAGGCAGCTGGTGTCGGCTGCTCCCAGGGCCACTGTAGCCGGGGCTGTGGTGAGTGCCACGCCTCATGCCGCCCGGGGCTCTGCTTGTCCGCACTCACCCCAGCCCAGGCTGGAGTGGCCCTGGGAGCAGCTGGCATGGTGCAACCCAGGAGCAGAGGGGGGGGACACGCAGTGGAGCACAGTGGAGCTCAGCAACTGCAGGCAGCCAGCACCAGGCACCAGCTGCTCGGAAAGCTGCTGCAGCCAGGGCTGGGGTGAGTGGAGCCATGGCCCTTTCCCCTCCCCCCACAGACTTACCTGTTTGGGGGGCGGGGCATCTATGCTGAAGAGAAAATTTACCTCGCATATAATGAATTATGGGTCTTAATATGCTCATCGCATAAGAGCAAATTTGGATATAAAGAACCTGCATAAGTTGAGGGAAACCTGTACTGCATCAAGTAAACTTCTAATATAGTTTGTGCTCTGGTTTCATGATGCTTTCTGATAAGTGATGCAAGCTGAATATTACTAACAGTGGCTGAAGATAAGCCAAAATGTTCTCTCTCAGTTGTTTAAGAACATTTAAAACACATTTTCACTAAATCAGAAACAAACAAACAAACCCCCCCAAAACCAAGCAAATACAAAACAGCCCCCTAAATAAGAGCCGTAACACAAAAAATATACAAGCAATAAAAAGGACAGCCCCCACCTCCACAATCTACAACAATATAACATATGAAAATATACTTGCCTCATCTTCTGAGTAGTTGTAGGCTGAGGCTACAGCTCCCCACATCTTACTGGCTACATTAGCTGCTTGTTTCATGCCTGACTTCAGAATGTCTATTTTCGGTCCAGAAAGTATGTTATCTAACTTCAGACTGGATAAAGTTGTAACCACAGATCCCAGTGAGCCATGCTGAGGAGAATGACCCAGCCCCGTTACAGATGAAGACCGCTCCTTCTGCACTCGTGAACGGAACGGTTGCTTTGGTCGCCCGGCAAAGGTTTTGGACCTGGAAACTGAAGGGCTCTTCCTATTTTCATGTTGCTTTGGAACTCGTGGAATTGAATCTGAAGGTAGGCTTGATCTCTTGTCTTGGGAGTGATCAAGTGTACTAGATACTGTTGTTTCTCTGCTCTCTTCCTTGTGTACCTCCATGCTGGGAAATTTGCTACCAACAGGGCTTTTCAGGTTCATGTAGCTTTCTATTTCATCAGCCAGATAACGCGATACAACTGGCATTGTCTTTTCTTCAGTCTCTGAGCATTTTGGCTTTATGCTTTCAGTAGCCAGCAGAGATAAAGGATCTGAGCCCACTTCAACATCTTCCCTTTCTACAGGCTTAACAACTCCATACAAGCTATTCCTTTTATTTGCTGCATCTTTGGGTTCCATTTTCCCATTTGTGGACTGATTACCAGCCAGCAGTTTGGTAAGGTGGTCTTCTGCTTTGTCTGCATTGTCATCACCTCCATTCTCAAGGTGCTCTGGCCCTTCCTCAGGCTCCTCCATCACTGGTGAGGACCTATGTTCCAATTCCCAAGTACCTTTACTCATATAAGTCCTATTGCCACTCAGCGCAGGGACCTGCTGGTCACCCATACTGTCAAAGTTAAGGGATTTACTAGTATGTGTGGGTGATGTTTTGGCCCCAGATAAAGCAGCTGTGAGAATCTTGGCATCTGCTCCCATCATTATTGCAATTTCACTAGAAATCAAGTCCAAACTGCCTTTCTTCAACAGCATACCTGCTCTGCTTTCACTGCTAAAACTGCAGCTCCTCTCTGAAAAAAGTTTCTGTCTCTTCTGTCCTTTTTCACTTGTTTTCTTGGGAGAAGCATCATCAAAGACTGAACCTTCAATGGAATCCTGAGCTATGAAGGGTGGGATAGATGCAGTTCCTAAAAAGAATGCAGGTAGCTATTACATGATATGCCACTACCACCAACACGGACTGAGACTAGTCCTCTAAGGCCCTTGCCAGATGTGCAGGTAAAGGCACAATAGGATCTAATGCACAATCCATACACTCATGCTTCCTGCCATGACACATGTGCATGGCAGGAAGTATGATGGACTGCACATCAGATCTCATCATTCCTTTTCACCAGTACACGGTGCACCCCTGCAGCTGGGAGCCCAGATCAGCTGATGGGGCTTCTAGCCATGGGAGGACATGCTGTACCCCCATGCTGGGAGCCCCATCAGCTGCAGGCTCCCAGCCTCAGTGGTACATGGTCTGTCTCCATGGTTGGGAGCTCCCAACTGCAGGGGTGCACCTGGCCACAAGTTTGATTCATGGTGTCATAGGATCCAGCCACAAAGTTATTATACATTTTTTGTGGAACAACATTGTGGCTTATTCCTTGCTTTATGATGCTGTTAACTGCTTTAAGGTGTGGCCAGGTTACAACTTAAGGTGTGACATTTCAAGTGTAATGTGTGGCAGGGGCCCAAGTACAAGTCAGATGGTCTGCACTATTTTCAACATTTTACAAGTTTCCTAATGAAAAAGTAGTAAGCCTACTTGAGAGCAACCCTGCAAAGATAACATTGAATCACAAGATATCTGTGGAAAGATTAAAATTATTGCTTTGTTTAGTATTAGTCTGAATAGCACCCTCAGACCCAGAGCAAAGATGGGAATTTGGCACTCTCTCTCTCCTCCTATCAAATTCAAGAACCCATTTAATGCTCCTTGGATAATTTTTTTCCCCACAAACAAGATCATTCTTCTGCTCAGTTTTTTGCCAACCTCTACACTTTTTTTGCATTTCCTGTGGCACTGCTTCTAGGACAGCACTGTACAGCTATAGCAACAGTTCTGTGGTACATTTAAGTTCTACATGTGCTCAGTGCACGTCAGCAAGAGCAGAATGCACACCTGTGCAGACTAGCCTGTCATATCTGCAAGGTGATACTTCAGGATTGGGCTGTCAGATACTAATAATGAGATTCCCAGAGCTATTTCAGTTTCTCCTAGGGCAGCCCTTGGTTTAGTTTATGCCTGAAGCTACTTTTGCAATGCAAGCACCAATTCTGAACATTGCTAAGTACATTCTACCTAAATTATGATATCCACAAATACTACTTATCACCCAAATCATCTTATCATTGCTTAACAAACGTTGTAATTTTGTTTCTTCAGGATTCCATCAGGTGACAAAACTGTTTAGATCTGGGTGTTTCAGTTTCGCACTGGTTCCATCCTCTTCTCTAAAAGTCACCAGTTTCCTTACTCATCACATGAGGTAAGAGTGCAGCAGAAGGTAGTAAGAGTATATGAGATACTAAGCTTGGTGCCTACATAGTGATTCCTAGGCATAAAATCTCATAATTAACAAGGGAAATCAAATATATACTCCATACTATACAGCCAATCAGTGGCAGAACCAGTAATCTCTTTGAATTCTGACTGCCCTGCCCTTTCCCTAGGACCACCTTGTCAGCATGGGTTTCAAGTACATTGTATATCTCATGGGAGACATCTGCAAGTAACAAGAGTCATTGTGAACAATGCACTCCAGTGACTTACCACCACTGCTTTTTCTGCCAGTGCCATCAAAAATGCCAGATGGAACTTTCACAATACTGTTTCCCCAGGTGGGTGGCTCTGTCAGACTGTGAGGTTCTGTACTCAGCTGCTGCTTTTCACCAGAGTCATCCGCAGCGCAGACCTCTAAGAAATGAAAAGCTCAGTTTTCATTGTTCTGCCTAAACAAATAGCTTGATCTGTATTGATTGGCGCGATACACTTTAGACAAACTGTTCCATCCCTAACACACTACCTATGAATTCAGTCTTGTTCATGAAAGATGCTGACACTCAGCACTACTGGAAGTGCTCAGCAGCCTGCAGGACTGGGTTCTATAAAAGCAGTTTTTTAATCATCATTTTCTGCATGTGAAATACTACAAGACACTAGGTGCATAAACATTTTCACACTTTTGTGCATGGATTTATTTAAATGGTATATGTTAAAAATGGTACTGGCTGCTTCACAGCCAAGAACATGCACAAGTTTTGGACCACTTACATTCTATGCACTGGAACAAAGAAAAGTTAAGATGTTTCTTCCAGGAGATTTTCTAAAGTAAACTACTAACAGGACCCATAAAAGTAATGAACACACAAAATAATTAGGGTTTTCTCTCATTATTGTCCTTTGGCATTACTGCTCATAGCTGAGGCAAGATCAACTATGATTCAAAAGAGCAATGATACAACTCAGCTAAAATACCCAAGTGTGACATGAAAACACTCCTACCACTGAGCCAATTATGGTAGGCTTCAACCAGATACACAAAGTTATGCACAAGAGAAGAAGCTAGCAAGAGGAGCATTATAAGAGAAGGAGCTAGTGAGGAGCATTATAACAATTAACCACTAAGTCTCTTTGTGGTAGCTTTGTTATTTATATTATGACAACACTACAGCTTCCAAGGGAGATTTAGGCTCACAAAGAGATACATATTAAGAGGCAGGCTCTGCACTTACAAAGCTAAATCTAAATGAACTAGGCTGACAAGGGATATGAAGAACAAGAAAAATTGAGTGTGTACAGATGTACCAAGGTGACTTAAAATAAGGGGTGCCTATACACGAGCAGGGAAGCTGCTCTGAAGCACTGGAATTCCAGCACGTTGAAGCAGACTCAATTAATCGAATCTGCTGAAGCATGGCACTTACTGTGCTCCAGCAGCCTCCTGTGTCTTGTGTTTCAGCATCCTTATGCTTAAAAATGGCAGGGGGGACACTTGAACTAAAGTTCGTCAAATGAGGTTTAGATCAAGTGCCCCTCTGCCATTTTTAAGAGTGAGGATGAATGAGATGCAGCAGTGCTTTAATTAGACTGGCTTTCGGAGACACTAATTCAAGCACAGCCCCTCACACCCCTAAAGCATGTATATAAGTGCCCAAGGAGACTTGAAATAAGCCACATTGGAGCACACACATGTACATCTCCATGCTTGTAGCCATCTTGTGAGCTAAGTCAACTTAACTAATGCAACTCAAATAATGCACCTTATTAGCTTTTAAGTTGACTCAGCTCCACATATGTGTGTATGCTCCAACCGTTCAATCGGCTTAACCTTGAGAAAGTTAGTATGTGTGTATGCACCCAGTGAGCCGAGACACAACACTATGTAACCCACAACGGTAACTGTGTGGCAACCTGTCTAGGGAATTTTATTGATTACATGGCCTTGTAAAAGGTAAAAGAAACCTTCAGTGAAAAACTAAACACTTAACCTTCTGTCAAGTCTTCAGTTTTAGAAGATTTTTTTCCCATTAGTGTCCCATTTGCATGAAGGCTATATCCATCCTCCCGTACAAGTTCATCCTTGGATCCATATCCCTGGTCTGACTGACCACCTGGGAAAGGAATATAAATAGTCTAACAGGTTTCCATTTTTAAATTTGCAGATCTGTTGCACACGCCATTACTTTAGAAAATATTTTAGAGCAAGTCTACAACAAGGTTTTGAAAAAAAGTTTCAGATTAAGAAGATCATCTAATGCACACACAGAATATTAAACTTTGCGATAGCAAAAGTAGAATGACAGTAGAGACAGAAATACAAAAACCTACTTTAACAGTCTAATTGCCCTATTACACTACAATTCATTCCTGCTGGTAGCCTTTGGTAACTGATGTAGAAGGCACGGTCTCTATGGATGAGGGACTAAATTTCACATAAACCAGGAAAATTACTACAGAAATCCCTCTGCTCATTCATCTTTCTTCTCTCCCGGGAAAAAGCAATATTTCATTGCTAGGTAAGATCTGCATAAATTCAGAAATACTATACTGTTAACTTCCATTAGTGAATGCAGCTCTTAATCTGCCTAAGCTACTTTGAATTTTTGTGCTCCACTGATTCAGTTTAAACAACTTGACATAACAAAGAAAACAGACTTTCAAGTAAATAAAAGGCTCCTTTTTATTTTCTTTCACACAATTCCCATTTTACTACTTATTGCTTATTAACTATAAGCTAGTGAACATAAACAAATTGGTAACTCACTCCACCTTCTGACTCCATAAAGAATCTGTACTTTGTCAGAACATAAACCATGATAAAAGATCATATATGGGGGCTTAGTCCACAGAGCAGTATACAGCATGCTAAGACCTATTTCCTCTATCTACCAAAAATGATCTCTTTAGGTATGTAAAAAAATGGAAATGCAATGTAACCACTGTCAAGTACCAAACCTAATAAGTTTAATATCACTTCCCAAAAGTTATCAAGCCAAATGATAAATGTTTGCACCCTAGATAAGAGATAGTTAGTTACACAGATGTAAAAAACTACAGCTATCTCTTTATCTCCTTAGAGTATACATGCAGTGTAAGACTAAATTAGATAGAGATGCTTAACCAGTTAAAAATGCATTTGGTTACAGCTGTAAGCAATTTATTGTGTAAAAACATTTTGACAAAACATTTGACCTTTATTTTCTCCTATCGTTACTTTAACCATGTAGAAGCCTCTCCCCCTCCTTTGACCAACAGTGAAAATACCCTACCAATAAATGGAAATTTACCTGCATCAGTTACATTCAAAGGGCAGTACTAATGCACACGTGTATCGAAGGCTTCCTGCCATATAAGTCTGCACCCCACACCATGATAGCCAAGGACAAATGCAGCACCAAGAGACAGCAGAGAGCAAGAAGCAAAGTAACAGAGAGCAAGAAGAAGGAAAGTTCAGTCATCTAGACAAGCATATCAGATGAAACATAGGAATTAGACTCACAGTTCTCTTCAAAAGCAACATTCAAGATATTAAAGTGAAAGGTATGCAACAAACACTGACATCATAAGATTTGTGGTGCATGAATATATAGGAAGTTTAGCTGAGAGACTGTACACAAGTGGAATATAATCAGATCTACAGTAGATAAGAACAACGAACTCTTTCCTAACACCTCTAACAATTTCTTTGAAGTGCACTATTTTACTCTGATTTTTAAGAGTGCATGTAAATTTCGGTGCAGACCTAGTCAATCGTTTTTCCATTACCAGGTCTCTCCCACACACTATGTATGGCAGGCTCGATTAATTTTCACTTTTTATTCCCAAATTCTGCAAGTCCTGGTACCTGTTTGCAAAGGGTAATTTGAAAAATGTGCAATAGTAATTAGTGTGCACACTAAATTCAGGAAGTGCAATTAGTTCTACCAATTATTATTAAGGATAATAACTGCAAGCCATTATGTTCAAATCATATATGTGAGCAACTTTTGCACCCTTATTTGTAAACACAAATGAGTAAAACAAACTGTGCATGTAAACTCATATAAACTATCACTTCGGTACACAAGTAAGAGCAGGCATAAACTGTAAATGCCTCTGAGGAGAGGGCTGTGAGACATCTCAAAATCTGGCACAAATCAAGATATGACTGCTTTATCAGTGGTACATATCAAGTGGTATCAAATAAAGATATCTTTAGCAGTGGTACAATTACAAAAAAATGTTCTAAAAGTTAGTGTTTTTGCCATGGTTTGTTCTACACTAAGGATGGGGCACAGAAATGTAAAGAAAGTATCATTCAGCAATAGTACATTTTTTTCTTCTTCAAGTATATTACTTCATCAATAGTAAACTGATTCAGCCATTCATAATATCACACAACCTCAGAAGGAAGGAAAAAATGTTTAAAGGGGGAAAAATACAGCAGGAGATTGGAGAAGAGTTTGTTGATGGTGGGATTGTTAGTAGTGAATCCCAACATAATCTAGTACCTGTGCTAGAGTGATTATCAATGGAATCAAGCCTGACTAAGTCTCTGACGAAGAGTGTGTGCTCCCCATTGTTAGCATCATTAGAACTATCCACGCTACCATGGCTCACCGTGTCCCCATCACTTCCACCCATGGCATTCCGTGGAGCTAGAGACATGAAAGAAAGCTGGTCAGCAGGGGAGAATTTGAAAACTCATGAAACTTGAAATAAACCTAACCTCTTCAGACCACAAATTACTTACAGTCACATGAATACAACAGACACATGAAAATAAGCCAAGACATTTTAGTTTTATTTTAGTCTTCAATCCTCATGCCACCTTAGCTACCAACTTAGGAACAGGCCATTTTTAATGTGCTTCAGCCCAGCTCTCATTTGAGAGAATTTAGAAAATGCATACATCCACTATCATATGTTGCTGGCTGCCATCAACTTAGCACATGCCTTACTCTAGTTCTGCAGAAGTGGCCCATTTCAATCACTATGCATATATTACCTGGTATCACTGGGACATGTGAACTTCGTGTTGCTTTTTTTAGGCACTGCCTAAATCGTGCCATGCCACGGACCACATTCCGTACCTTCGTCCACAGAAATATACCACTGCGGTTACTGCTGGGCCATGGGCTCTCCAGAACTGCCTGCAGAAAGAAAGGCATTGTGGTAACAACTGCTTTGCCAATAAATTTTCCTTCTTAATCTCTGAAATGAAAACAGTAGTGATTTAAGAGGAAAAGAGGAAACATTCAGGCTTGTTTTTGTTTTTTCCTTTTTAGGAGCCCATGCCCCTGAAAAGTATAATTTAAATTACATTCTAAGATACATGTTTCTTATTTATAATTTTTTTGGGGGGGGGGGGGGGGGGGGTAGGAGAAGAGGGTTCCAGTAAAATCTCTGCTCCCATTAGCATTAGGTGGAGGAGTTTAGCTGTATGTGGCAATGCCCTCTGAGCTTGTGTGCAGCTTTTGAAGTCTTATACCTGTGCCCTTTAGATTAACAAAGATTAGTGATTTAAACTGCTTGCCACAAAGTTCAAAGTCAGCAGACTGGTGTCTATAAAATTGCAAACCAACATTACACTGTAATGTTACGAGGAAAGGGGAGGGAGATTACTCCACCATGCCTTAATCCCACCTTCTTTAACATTTTCATTCTTTTATTTACTGCCATACCTCCCTACACACACACACACACACACAGTTGTAAAGGACTGAAGTTGTACATTTCACTAGAATAAGCTAGACAGAGAAATCTAAAACATATTTACATACAAATACAGAATTTTCTTCAAATGAAAAATGTATGATGCTGTGGAAATAAACTAAGTGCATCCAGCAGATATTTTTTGAGGTAGCCAGACAATGAACAGAACAAAAAAAAAATCTAAATGAAGATTTCTCAAGACTCTACCTCCAGGATGCACTACAGCAAGAAAAGGCAGCAGCAACTAAGGCTGCTTATTTCCTTTCCATCGAGAGTTCACTTACCTTGTTATAATAACCATAGGTGATTGCATTTGGTTGTATTCCAGCATTTTTCATTTCAAAAAGGACTCTCACTGCCTGAACAGGATGGCCCCAAAGTCCGCACAGCTGCATTACAACTCTATAGCATACCTGGTAAGATTTAGAAATCCATTACCTGATCAGTTTTGAGGAGCATTTTTAAGTAAACTATACCCCCCCCCCCCCCCCGTGAACTAGGTTACAATTGTTAAAATCTCAGACAGAGAGGGGGGAAAAAGTAGACAAGCAGCTACTCAATGCATAATCCTCAACAGCCAGGAGGGGGAGCACAAGGTAATGAGTTAGGATGCAAAGTCTCACTGATACAGAAGTTTACATTGTTAAGGAAAGCAACACGTGTTCCACTAGGTTAGGTCCGATAAACAAAAACCACAAGTTTCAGTATATTTCCAAGTTTAAGGCTACAGCTGAAACAAAGGAGAGTAACACACATGCACAATCCTTTACTTCAGAACAGCTTCCAACTTAATATTTTTTTTCATTTTTTGTGTGTTATCTGCCTTCCTGAAATTTAACACCTTTACAATACATGGGCAAAAAAGCCATTTTTTAGCCCACAGACTCAACCCAATCAATAACAGTCACATCCTGAAAGCATGTCCCTTCACTAAAACGATGTACAGAAGCTATTCTGGAACACTGCTAATTCTTGCTAAAAGCTACAGACGATCAAGCAGTGTTACAGAGCCACTGAGTTGTAAGGCAGAATAGATTTAGCGACCTCAGAGAAATCAGTAAAAATAGAAGCTTTAAAAACACCAGCACTTACTTGGGGTAAGTACAACCTAACAAAACCTTCACTGCATAAAAAACTTGCAAAACACAAAACAAAATAAAACCAACGAGATTGATTTTCAGGGAAAAAGTAGTCTGAAAGGTGAAAGAGGTTCACATTTACATTGAATGTCAAACAAGGAGTGAAAATAAGAGCAAACTTAGCATATGCCCCACTCCAGTTCTGGCAAGGTAAGACAATAAATTGAGAGCAGTAGAGACTGAAATCCTTCACACAGTGCAAATTTTCTCACATTGCCAGAAGGGTATCTCCACCTAATCTGTAGGATGAGAATTCCAGTCCCATCCACTTTTTGGTTCATTTTAGGAGGCACAAGTGAGGTGGCCAGTAAATGTCAACTATAGGAATAATTATGGGGAATATAGACACTTTCCTCACAGGGACTGTATTGAGATGGTTACTCATTTCATACTGAACAAAACAGTAGTAGATGACAATGGTGCTATTGAACCAAGCTGAATCAGAAACAGATCTACAGATGAAAGGCTTTAAACAAGGGTAATTTTCAATACATCAAAATATGTACTTTGACAATTTTATAGCCATGTCTGCTACATGTCTGGTTCACTCTTCCCTTTATTTACTGGGGAAGAAAAAATGCAACATTTATGTTTACTGAGAATAACTCAATAGAAACAAGGTTGAAATAATCTTGTTTTAAAAAGGTACCTCAAATGTTTGGGGATAAAATTAAAAAACCCTTAATTATATAAGCAGTTCAGCAGAGTTGCCCCAAAAGGAGTTTGAGATGCTGCAAGATGCACGCTGGAATCATAAAAATGTTCCCTGTGGTGCATATTTGCAGTGCAGGCTCAAAATTTGATACCTGGATATCGGTATTAAAATAAAACATGGGGAAAAAAAGCAGGGCAGGGCATGGTCCCTAACCATGCCCTGAGGTAACCCCGGAGCCAGTCCTCCAGAGAGACACTCTGGTTTCTGGCCAGAGTGTCCCTACGGTGCTCCTCCTGCTGTCCCAGCACGTAGGGCATGAAACCTTAGCATGCTGGGTCAAGCAGAAGTGTGGCAAGGATCATGACCTGGCTACTGTCATGGGTAAGTAGGGACATGGGTGAGTTTATGGGTGTGGGTGGATGGGTGGGTGTGAGGAGTGGGGGGGGAGGGGGGTATGAGGGATGTGAGGTCTGGTGGACTGATGTGCAGTCTATGGATGGGTTTCTGGAGGGGCTCAAGTGGGGCCTGCCACACGAACGTCCCCCGCTTGAACCCCTCCACAAAGCATGTGGCAGGACCCGGTCTGGTGCAGCCCACTAATGTGCCTTTGCACAGGACCAGGAGGCGTGGCTCCTGTGCAAAGGAGCACTAGCTATGCAGCCTGGGCTAGGCCAAGTTGGCCAGGAGCATTTTCCATGAGGCTTAGGCAGCGATGCACGGCTGCGGCACTCTGCCTACAACGGGCCACAGTGCATTGCCACTTGAGCCTCACAGAAAACACTCCCAACTGGCTCAACCTGTCCTGGGCCACGCAGCTAGCACTCCTTTGCACAGGAGCCGCATGTCCCAGTCCTGTGCGAAGACATGTTAGCGGGCCATGCTGGGCCAGATCCCGCTGTGTGCTTTCTCCCCGCACACAGCGGGTCTGGCAGTGCTGCTGCCGGAGACAGGACCTGGCCTGGCACAACACCCAGTCCCTGTGACTGGTGCAGGGCCCCTGAGTGACCCAGGGCTACCTGAAGGTACAAAGCACCATACCAGGCCTGTGTGATGTGGCACAGGCAGCGCCGGGTGCCAGGTGGCCAGGGCTGAGCCGCACTGCCCTGTGCCACATGTGTGGGATGTGCCAGAAAGCCCCAAGTACCCTGACGGCTGCTGCCAATGAGCTGTGGACCGTGTGGGGGAACTGCGGTCCTGCAGGTCCTGTGGCCCTGCAGGGCAAGAGGGAGTCCAGGTGCTGGGGGGGGGGGGGGGGAGGCAGGGGAGGGCTGAGCCCTGTGGGGGGCAGGGGACCCACCCCTCCTGAGCATTCCCCCCACAATGCTCCCACACACCCCAGGCCCTTCATCCCCCCCACACACCTTCCCACCCCCCTCCTGCAAACCTCAAATCCCCCCCATCACACACCCATTGTGCCCAGTTGCCAGACAGAATGAGACCTGCTGGCAGGAGCTGTGGCTGCAGGGGCAGCTGTCCCCACATCCTGGTTAGTGAAGGGGTCATGGGGAGCTCTAACTGTTCTATGGTAAGAAAACCAAAAGCAAACATCAAAACATACAGATATTTAGAATTAATTTCATTATGATGATAAGAGACACTGGTAGGCTTCCAAATTGCTTTAAAATTTGAAATATATCAATAAAACATTGCCCAACTGATCTCTCTCTCAGTCTCTTGTGGTCTTTTGTTTTAACAGTAGAAGAACATGGATTTTGGAGTATTTTAAGAGTGAATTTGGGATTTTTTTTTAATCAGAGATTTTGCAGTTTTTAAATAGGGAACACCAGAATTCCTGCTAATAGTGAGGCAAGTGGCAGGACCCAGGCAAAGAGCCTGCTCAGGACTGGCATCGGGGACCTAGCTGGAGGTGGCTGACTTCCTGGCCCCAGGACATGCTTTGACAGTTTAAAGCAGACCACCACACTGGGAACATCTTCCTAGTGATAGCTGCCCAGATGGCAGGGTGGCGGCACACATGGTAGTAGTGCCACACAAAGGCCAACTGTGCGGCCATAGCCTACTGGCAGCTGACCAGGAGGTGCAGATGACTCTGCTGCAGCCGTGCAGTCCCCATCCGGTTCTGGCAGGAGTGCAGCTTTGGGGCTGCATTCACAGGTGGCAGCAGGTCATAGCCAGACAGCAGCCCCCACTGCCAGACTGCTGCAGCGGGTAGAGGGTGCAGGGAACTTTTGGTTAGGGCTGCTTCAGCAGTCAAGGGAGCACAAGGGGCTAGTGTCCCCAGATACCAATTGGCCGGGTCCCAGAAGCTCCTGAGAGCAAGCAGCCCTGAGCTGCTCACCAGGACAGGTTTTCATACTGCTGGGGATAGGACAGGTGCTGGCCCCAGGCTCTAGCTGCCCTTGGCTGCAGATCTGGGAGGAGCTGGGCAGGGTTATTTTGCCCCAAGCGGCTTAACTTGCCCCACACAAAAGTGCACGTCCAGGCACGTGCACTGAGGCAAAAATCCCTGGCTCAAATTTGTGCTGCTCCTATTTGAGCTGCTGCAGGCACACATGCCTACATGTGTGGATGTGCCCATAGAATTCAAAATCAATTAACTGACAATATACAGTGACCAAAGCATAACAACAATATGGTTATGAATCTCAGAGACAAATCCTATTTAAAAGAGATACATGATGTTATTTGCAAAATGTAGACAAAATTAGCATGCATAAAATTCTTATTAGGCAGTGTTTTTTCTGCAAAAAATTTCACACTGGTGCTTGAAATCAAACTCTGTGTATAAGGGGATTTTCTCAGCCTCATCTCCCTTTTCAGTAGGTCAGTTTGGTGGAAATGGTGCAACATTACTAGTAGGATAAAAATTACTTTCTAGCTTACTGAACCTGATCTGAGCTAAATGCCACAGCAACACATGTTCAAATTTGAACCATGGCATCTCAGAAAAAGGACCTTCCGCTTCTCATTGGAAAGGTTTAATGAAAAACATAGAAAAGGAA
Organism: Alligator mississippiensis; assembly: GCF_030867095.1. NCBI lineage: Eukaryota > Metazoa > Chordata > Crocodylia > Alligatoridae > Alligator > Alligator mississippiensis. Next base: position 178,092,943 of record NC_081826.1, read on the forward strand.
GTGAATCTATCACCAGGGTGCATCCACAATCCCATTATATTCCAAACATAGGAAAGAACATTACTTTAGTCAAACTTCTCCAATATACAGGGGGAAAGTTCTGTTGCACTCTTTGAAATGAGTTTCCCTTTTCAGTTAAAGCAATTTTTAAATTGATCAGTTTTAAAGGCAAGTGTTAAAGAACAACAGCTTATCACTTAGATTTTTAAATTAAGTAGAAGGGCTCTAAGGTTGCTCCGGGCAAAAGTTGGGCTGCAGGCCCTGACACAAGGATTATAATGGCATTTGACTCCCACGTAATATACCCTGCTATGAGGGAAGGTGGTCTGTAGCTGGCCAAGAACTCCAGAAATGAGGGATCCAGCCAGGGCACCTGGAAATGCACCAATTCAGTAAGTCTTTTGGGCTGCCTCTAGAGTTGCTTCTCTTTGGCATAAGCCTAGGCAGAAGACTAGTTGTGGAGACAGAATCAACCTCTGTGGGAGTGTAACTAACATACCTCCCATGGCATAGCATTCTCCTCTGACAAAGGCACTGGTGAAAAAATAATTTAATTTCCAGTTTTCCTAATCAACTGGACAGCTTTAAACACGCTTCAGAAATGCCCTGAAACAAAAGCTGCGAGCTAAGCACAGACCTGACATGTTTTTAGTAATGAAATATTACTATTACAGTTGGCAACTGATTTGTCCTTCTACCTTAGTTCCCCATTCTGGAAAGAGGTTTTTTGTACTTGCCTCATCAAGTGGTTCCACGTCAGTTTTCCTCATTTTAATGAGAACATCGTATGCCTGCTGCAGTGCTTTGACCTTAGGATGGGCAACTCTGACATAGGCTGGCAGACAAATAAACCATAGACTGTAACAATGACTGAAGAGACACTTGGCCCACTGTGGGGGGTTTGTATAATACCTCTTGGCTAATTTATGGGCTGTTTTTATCTCCTGTTAAGGTAGAAACAATGACAAAAAAAAGATATGAAGACACACACACAAACACCATCCTGAATTTGAAGATTTATTAAAACAGATATTAAAAATGGGATGCTGGGATCATCCTGGAGATCATCATGGATCGTCCTGGAGAACGCCACATAGACATGACCATAACAGCTCTTTGAAGTTAAGTCTGGAATTACAATACACTCTGTCGCACTTCAGAATGCATTAAAACCTTCTTTGTTTTATTTGTTACACAATAAATACTAAAGAAGATTGGACTTAAACATAACTTTGAGACAGGAAACAACTGTTGCAAACTTGTATTTTTTTGCTTTGATTCCTCAATACCACCACATGTGTAGCATGGGGTTCACAAAGGTACTGATGCCTATTCTTTAACCACCACAGAGCCCATCACATAAACAAATGGAACAGTTCTACCCCATACCATACACTTTTAATTACACAACATTTTATATAGAAACAGCAACTGTTAATCTTACCTGTTTTGTTCTCTTTGCCATGAGTGCTGGGCTATTTGAAATGCTGCCTCCAGCTGGGTGTCTGTTGAAAGAAAGTTTGAGCTCCTGTGGCCTGTCAAATATCTTCAAGTCTAGTCTTGGGAAGTTTTTATAGCTATATGTAAAATAAAAAAAAAAAAAAAAAAATCAAGTGTCATATTTACGAGTCTTTACTTAGCTGTTTTGCTCTATTTTTTCAACTTGGTACAATGGCCTCTTATTGTCTACCTAAACCACACTACAGTTAGACAGTATATTTGTAAAGAACGCTATAAAAATGAGAGAAAAGAGTGCATAAAAAGGAAGGAAAAGGGATGGAAAGGCCCTTCTACTCTCTCTTTCTGAGAGGAACTTGGGAGGAGACTGCAGAAGGGCTCTACTTTAGTCCATGAGCCCAGAGAGTCAGTAAATCCTCCATACCTTAAAGGCTGGTGCAGTCAGGAGATGATCAGTGAAGAGAACAGCTGAATGCAAATCCCCTAATACCTCCAGAACTTCCACAGAGGTGGGAAGATAACATGAGTTAGAAGGGAAAGCATCCTGTACTCATGGACAGACCATTCCCTATGACTACGGAAAGCTGAATGGGTGCAGTCAGAAGACTACAGCAGGCTCCCCCAACCTTTGGACCTAAGGAATGGAAATATATACCACGAGCACCCACCAACAATCTACAGTCTAGCAGCATGTTACAATATTTCAGTGCTCCTACTGCACTGATTAATTCATTAATTCTCTAGCAAACCAAGCACACTTCACTGCAGATGGTGCAAAGGGTGCATGCCAACTGCAACAGAAGAGACAGAAACTAGATAGGTAGGTAAGCAGGTAGAAAAAAAGAAAATACTGACTCTAGGAAAATTCCATAAGCAGACCACAACTGAAACTGAAAGAGTCCTTTTATACACTGGTAAGAAAAGTATTGACAAGAAGTTGGAGTAAGATGCAACACCTGCATGTTTTGTTTTTATTTAAAGTGTCAAGTTCCCAATCCATCCTATTTACTAATTTAAGTATTCAAGTGTACTAGTGCTCACCCCTTTAGCAGTTTGCATTATACCTGTACTTAGGGGCCCAGTCCTGTCCATCTTCAGGGGGAGGTTCTGGTGGCATTATAAACACTGTGTGTTCACTCTTCTGTGACTCATCAAGCTCAATCAACCGTGTGTCCTCTGCAGAGTCAACATCAACCTGCAAACACCATTTGTGCAATTAGTTTTGGTACAAGACACTGGTTTTAATACTAGTGGTGGCACTCTACATTTTAAAACACCCATGCCCACATCCTAGGTTTTTTATTCTAGTTTTCAGGCACCTCCACAAACAATGAGGAGACACAAAATACTTTTTCTCCTTTTTCTGTTCCCTTGTCAGGAAAAAGCTGGGAAAAGGAAAAAGTGAAAGTTAGAGCTACTTACAAATTAAAAGGATAAGCATTTACACATTCAAATATTTTCAGTAAAGACTGTCTCTGTGGCACAGCAAATGAACTATCAGATTACACTATCATGTTACTTGGAATGCAACTCATTTCTGTAGTTCTATTCTACAGTTAAGCAATCTACAGAAAAAATAGTTTTATCCCACTGACACACAATGGCCTGAAACAGTCAAGTTGCTGTGTATATATACAGCAAATAAAAAGAAAGACGTATCAAACAACTTTTATTTTTTTCTCCTCAAATGTTGCATAATGAGTTGCTTCAGTACTCATTAGGAATGCAAGATACACTCCAGTAGCGTAATAATTGAACAAAAACTGAAGAACCATACTTACACAAATAAAAGGGAGACACATTCCTTAAAAATGCTGTGTCACCTCCAACCATACAAATTACAAATTAAGTTATAACCAACTCACTCTCTGTCAGAAGTGAAACTGCACTGTGAAAATTAATTACGTATCAAAAATATGGATGATAGTTGGTCTTTATATCTAGAAGCCCAGATATACATATCACCACTGATGTATGTTTTGCATTTAGAGACGAGACAGAAAAATTTTATCTATGCAGGTACACAATTTAAAAAGCTTGAAGCTTCTGTGTTTGGCAAGCATCTTGCTATTTTAAGTCCAAATAAATATACTTACATTGCAATGACAGCTAAATTAAAAAAAAGAGAAGAAGCCTGCCAAGTAAGACGGACAATGAGAAATTAGAGATTGACTGAGACTGGTAACCATTCAGAAGGCATTTGGTGGAAACTGGCATATTATGTACAGAGCCATCTCCACTCTGCTCACTGTAGGAAATTTCACAGACTAACCTACAGATTAAGTTATGGGGGCCCCACAGAAAGTTTCCTCAATTTCCACAAAAGTTAGAGGAAACATGAAAAGGAAAAGTGACTGAATGATAACCACTGAACACTATCTCACTACAACAGCTACTCCACTGAGAAAGTCTCTCTTTTATAACTAAAAGCAAGTCACCAATGCACATTTAACAGAAGCACATCACATCTTTTTAAAAAACGTAAAGTATTTTTCACCTTTTCTGTGCAGTCATCAAAAAATGCCAAGCCAGTGTCCTTGTCACTCACAAAACTGCACTCTTCTATGAAGCGGCTAAATATCTGTGTTTTCGTTAGAAGTGCATAGAATTTTGTGTAGGCACGGTCCCTACTTTTTAAAAACCCTGGTCAAAAAAACAAGCACAACTAAATACCAGGTTTAAGACAAAGTTCCATGAAAAATTAACATGAAAGTCAACATGAAGAAAAAAAAAAAATCACATTTTAATTAACGTCTTGCTTTTAATGCAATTATAAATACCTAGCATTTTTAACATTTGAAACATTAGAAGAGCCACTACTCTATTTTCAGAGTTTGCTTACTTAACATTTTTCAGTACTTTGGGAACAGTCACTTCCCCCTCCACGTAACCATTTTCCTGGGTTTGTATGCTCCCTGTCTTTGCAAAAAAGAGGACACACAAAACTTAAGGAAAGAGTCCCCATAAAAATCACAAAAATTGATAAGACTCTCAGAGATAAGCGTAGAACCTGAACATACTTCAGTTATTTTCCAAATTAACAAATGTGCCTTTATTACCTGTTCTCAACTCTCTGTCTCTCAAGTAAACACACAATAGGATTTCATGCAGGATCCCACATTTGTGCCTCCTGCCTGTGTGAATGGCAAAAGGCATGAATGTGGCATCCTGAATTAGATCCCATTGCGCCATATTGCTGGAGCAGTGAAACTCCGCACTGGCAAGCAGCAAGTTTGTCTTCCAGCTGGATGAGCACACCCTATGCTCCCAAGGCCCATCAGCTGATCGGAGCTCCCAGCTGGAGCAGCATGTAGTATAATCCCCCAGCTGAGCGCCCCAATCAACTGAGGTGCCTCCCAGTCTCTCGAGCACACAGGAGTCTTGAAAGGCAATCAATTAAAGGTGTGATAGGAACCAGACACAAAAAAGTTACTGCACGTATTTTTGTAATAACTTTGTGGCTGGCTTATTACTCATTTTATCATGCCATTAATTGATTGAATGTGTGGTTAGGTCACTGTTTAAGATTGCAATTAAGAAGTTAATCACCATCTTAAGTGTTTGTCAGGGGCCAAAAAAGCAACAGATATGAAATGTCTGCAAACTAGAATGAACTGAAGGGGGTCAAATGATGTTTCTCTTCTTCTTGATCTTTCTCCTCAATTTTCTATCTTTATTCCAAACAGAATTAAGAATACTTCACTTTGCTCCTTGTAATCAGGTGACTGAAGCCTGCACTTCTATTTATTCTCAATATACATAGTAATGTTTCTTAAACCCCAGAGCTGTCTTAACAACTCCCATGCAAACCAGAAATAGTATCACATTATTGTAAGATGGTATGTCACACCACGATCCCTGTGGCAAAGCCTGCAGTCACGTTAGTGGAATATCCATGTTTTAATCAATACTGAACATCTTTATCTAGATTTTATCAGATTAAAATTTCTAAAAGATTCAAAAGAAATTTAAATGACCAGAATACTCTCGGGTGTGAAATACATGTGAGCCATACTATTAACTCATAAGTTAGCTGTTCAAATCATGAACTGCATCTACTCACATGCTTTTGAACTGTACCCTGTACAATGCTGCCCTCACCCCAACTTGGCTGTTGGGCCTGATTTCACATATTACATCACAAAGCTTAACACAGTTTGTATGGGGCCAAAAACATCCTCACCTTGATGGTCAAACAAGGAATCAGCAGCAGTAGCTTTATTTGAAGGTGCCTGTGTGATCGGCTTGAGGAATGGTCTGTACCCCTTTAAAATAGATGCCATAAAGCGTAGGAAAGCCTCCTGAATTTCCATCTCAAGTTCTGTCATCTTCTTCTGCCAAGAGAAATCTGCCTCTATAGGAGTCATTTCCACTGCAGAACCTTCTTGTGTCTTTCTGTGAACTGGAAGAGACATAGGGAGAGTGATCTTTATTAGGATGATATCATAATATCCAAGACTGTAGCCAATCATAAATGTTAACACTGGAAAATGATTTTCCTGCATTTCGTGACCCTCCCAACTTACTTCACATAGCTCAGAGGAACCACTTAAATAACACTAACTTCCATTCACTATTGAGTTGAGACATACCACATTCAGTGACTTAAAAGGGACATTCCATCACTTTTCTCCCCCCAGCTATCTAGTCCCCCAGGTTCTTAGCTAATTACAATGGGTTCTTTTACACTAACTCCTGTCACCTACTACACCCAATTTGGTCATTCTACAATGGAAGTCTATGAGGTGTATACCAGACCTTCCCATTATGGATACTGAAAATATGTGTAGGCAAACAACTGCACAGAGCATAAGAAATCTAAAATCTGTGTGTGGTGAAGGTTAGAAACAGTCAGGTGGGCCGCACACAGAGTGAGTGGGTACATACATGTGCTTTCACAATTTTGTGAAAATACAAGTATTTGCACATACTGAAAATTCACCCTTAAGTATGCCAGATGCATTTAAAATTTTATCCTTAAATAGAGCCGCTTCATTTTGGAGGTCAAAAACCTCTTGCTACAAATTGAACTATCCTGTCAGCCTCATTTTCTCAGTTCTTTCTAAGATGCTTGTAAGGTTTGAGGAATTAAGAAGTTTACTTAAGACATTTGTCTCTGTTTTGCTTAATACTGCTATTGTGGTGTGCTGCACTGGGAAGGGACTCTAAACTGAGTGTAGTTACCTTTTACTTTTTTCTATCCACATGAAACAAAAGTAGTCGTTTTTTATTGCGTTTTCTCTCATTGGCTAAGTACAGACAGTCAAAAAGCCCAAGGCTGAATCAATTCAGTCTTTGGAAGTTAGTCGAAACTGCAGAGATTAAACTGAGAAGCATGTGAACAGACGTTCACTTTTGATTCAGGAAATGCAGCCACATGCCTGCAGTGGCCTGGGGGATGCTAGAGCATGCCTCCCTGCCTACCAGCCACTGCCAAAGGGAAGAGACTGAAGGGCCAAGGCCCCACCCCCCCCCAGCGGCTCTAATGGAGTGGGTGTGGCTGCACTCTGTTCTCCGCTCAGACAGGGAGTGAGGTGGGCAGGGGTAACAGCTTGAGGTGGCTGCCCCCCGCCAGGCAATCCCAGGCTGGGGTCCAGGACCAGGGAGGGGGTTTAAACCACCCTTTCCCAGCTCAGTGAGCTGGCCTTGGGCTGGGGCATGGCCATGTCGCCTGCTCTCAGCTGTGTGCATGTACTCTGGTAAATTTGATACTGCTGAGGAGCTGGAGCCTTTGCAATGTGCCATAGAATCATAGAAGTAGGGTCAGAAGGGACCCTGTAGATTTGATCTTCAAGTCCAACCCCCTGCCTGGGCAGGAGGAAAACTGGGCTCAAATGTCAGTCCCTTTAAAGGGGAAAGCTGCCATATGATAACCCTAGGTAACCTGTCATATACAAGGTTCTTTGGATAGATGTGATATCTTTTATTAGACTAACCACATAGTTGGAAAAATTGTTCACTGCAAGCTTTTGGGCATGAATGCCCTTCTTCAGGCACAGAGAGAGTCTGATGGTGTTTGTGTGTTCTCCTGGGTAGAATAGAAGCCAAAAAAAACAAACTGCAGGTCTGTGAAAATGCAAATGTGTGTCAGGAACAATAGGTGTGAAAAGGCAGTTGTGTGGAGGTGGGGAAGGGGGGAGAAGGTGATAAAATGTTGGAAAAGGCAGACAGGTTACCTGGGGTTATCAGATGGCAGGCAGGTTATAATGTGCCACAAATGCAATGTTTATATTTAGTACATGATTTTTCTGTATCTAGAAGATTTATGAAGTGAAGTTTGTACGAGAGGTGCTTTGTAAATTTCCTTTCAGGATTAGAACTGAGAGATTGGAGAGACAGTGGTTGTCTTGTAAGAAGCGTGAACCCACAGGTAATTGGCTATTTTTTTCTTTGATAGATTTTTGGTGCGAGTTCATTCTAGTACACAGTTGTTTGGTTTCTCCTTATATATATTCCATCAGGGTATTTAGTGCACTGCATGATATATTACATTTCCAGGAATGGTGATGGCTCTGTTGTGGGGTATAGTTAGTTGTGGAGGTGGTAGAGATGTGTTGGCAGGTTTTTACTTTTCTTGTCCTGGCTTGGTTTGGATCCATTCGGTGTGTTTTGGGCCATAGGAAGCTTGCTTCTGATGATGAGGTTGGCAAGGTTCAGTGCCTGTTTAAAGGCTAGGATAAGTGGTTCTGGAAAGATCTCTTAAAGAGTTGAGTCTTCTTCTAGTATGGGTTGCAATTGTTTGAGGACTTTCCATATAGGTTGCAGGGAGGGACAGTATGTCGTAACAAATGGTGTGCGATTCATGGGGATTTTCTTTTTGTACTGCAGCAATTCTTCATGTGGTATCTGGGTGGCTCTTTCAAAATTATGATCCATCTCTCTGGACCAGTGTCCTTGTTGGGTGAAAGCCTTTTTGAGATTTGCATAGTGACAGTTGTGAGTATTCTCAGTGCAAATTCAGTGAGATCTTTCCAGAACCACGCGTCCTAGCCTTTAAACAGGCACAAACTTCCCCAGCCTCATTACCAGAAGCAAACTTCCTATGGCCCAAACCACACCGAATAGATCCAAAACACGTAAAAACCTGCCAACACATTTCCACCACTCCCACAATAACTACACCCCACAACAGAACCATCACCATTCCTTGATCTTACACCTGCACCTCCAGAAATGTAATACATCTCATCCAGTGGACCAATGCCCTGATGGAAAATATGTAGGAGAAACCAACCAACAACTGTGTACCAAAATGAATGCACACCGAAAATCTATCATCCGTCTCCCATTCCTTTTGAACCTTACTGACATGCATTTGCATTTTCACAGACTTGCATTTTGCATATTGGCTTCCATTCTACCCTGGAGAGCACACAAACACCAACAGACTCTCCCTATGCCTGAAGAAGGGCATTTGTGCATGAAAGCTTGCAGTGAACAATTTTTCCAACTATTTAGTTGGTCTAATAAAAGATATCACATCTACCCAAAAAAACAAAGCTGCTTCTCACACTCTGCCTCTGTGGGCGGACACAAGGCACTGGGATCTGACTGCCTGATGCCAGTTCAAGTGAGAGTGGAAACAGAGAGCCGAGACAGAACAGGAAAGAGGAAACCTGCCGCAAAAGAGGTGAATGAGGGCAGAGACGAGAATAAGTAACACTGGAGAAGGGAATAGCTTTGAGAGGGGAGAATAGTTGAAGGGATGAAACAAAAGATACAGTGAACTATTTTCTCTGCATAGGAGTAATGAATCTAACTTACTACTGAAGCTAGCAGGAGAGTTCAGGGTTTGCCACTAGAGCAGAGAGCCAGGTTTCCCACTCCCATTCCCTTGTCAGCCAGCCCTCACTGCTCTGACTAGGGAGCAGAGCGGCAGGGCCAACCCAGCTCTGCTTGAGTACACAGCACAGCCCAGTCCAAGGCTGCAAAGCAACCTGGGATGCTGAGGGACTATGATTTAAACTTAAACCTGGAAAGGGTCTGGGACAGAAGTTTCATAAGCCAGGTTAACCTAAATCAGTTAACAATGATATTACATTCAACCAGGTTTATTTTAAACCAGTTTCAGCCATTTTGAAACTGCTTTATGTGCACTGAACTTCTGTTGTTACAGGTTTAAACCAGTTTCAAAACACTTAAACTGGTTTATGTGCAACTTCTGTCCCTAGCCAGTGGGGTTAACCTATTATGTTTAGTGCCAAAGAATAAAAGCATTAACCCAGTTTGATATACACAATTACCTCTGCTCCAGTTAAATTTGGAACTCAGCCATGAGCAGCTGTATATTAGATAGAACATCTGACTCTTAATACATCCTGCCAAGAGAGCTGGAGGGGAGTGTAAGATTTTCCAAATAGATTTGCAAACAGACTTACAGTGATAATTTATTGAAAATAGAAAGGCAAAATAATCTTCTAATTCCTCAAGTATGTAGCCTGCATTTTTCCTATTTTGTTGTTTCCATTTCACAACTGTCATACACTTGCAATATCAGAACTAAGAACACCTCCTCTGTTCATTTTAAGATACCCTCATATACAGGTTTCTCTTGATTTATGAGGGTTCTTTACATGCAAATTCACTCTTATGCAATGAGCATCTTTAAGACCCATAATTTGTTATATGTGAGGTAAATTTGATCTTATGTGATCAGCATAGATGCCACTCCCCAGCCCAAGCAGGTAAGTCTGTAGGGGGAAGGGAAAGGGCCATGGCTATGGCTCTACTCACCCCAGCCCCAGCTGCAGCAGCCCTGGGAGCGGCCCGTGCCAGCTGCCTGCAGCCGCTGGGCTGCACCATGCTCTGCATGCCCCCCCATAAGCCTAGGCTCCGCTTGTCTACACTTACCTCTGCTCCTGGGCTACTCCGTGCCCTGGTGCAGGCAGCTGGTGTCAGCTGCTCCCGGGGCTGCTCCAGGACAGGTTGGGGTAAGTGCAGACAAACAGAGCCCTGGGTGGCACAGGGCATGGCACTCATCCCAGCCCCAGCTGCAGCAGCCCTGGGAGCAACCAACACCAGCTGCCTGCACCAGGGCACAGTGCAGCCCAGTGAGTTAAGTTGTTTACTGGACAACTTTTTTCCAAATATTTGATCAGAATTAAGGCTACTTTATTGACTTTTACCCTCAGATTTTCAACTGGCGATGTATGAAGCATTATACAAATACTATTAAGGACTTGTTGCATTCATACTCTTAGTATTTCTTCAGCTACCTTGGCAATCATTTACAGAATTGTTCTAACATGATCATAATAAGCTTGGGTCCATAACATGGTTCAGCTGACCCTATTTAAACTGTATTTTAAACACAACTCCCTTCTGCATATAGGAGGATTTTAGGGGTATCTTATCTCAGTATATCTTAAACCAGAAGTGAGAAAAGAAAATCTGCAAAACATATACATACCATGGTAAGGGCCTTAACATTTATACCTTGAGTTTTTTGTTTAAGAGCAGCTAGTGTATATCATCAACACCACACAGTAATTTCATAGAATATTTGCTTCCTTTCCTATCTCTGTCCCCCTTATTTTAGCTTTCATGCTTTACCTGATGCTAACTGTGGATGTAGTTTCTTTAAAGTGCTCAACAGAATTTTGCACGGCTTCTTAGGAAGCTGCTTCCAGTTCATACTCTTCTTATCATCTGAACTACAGAGAGAAACAAACAAATTAAATCACGAAAACAGTTTGTTGGGTTTGTTTGTTTTTTTTTTTGGGGGGGGGGGGTTGTGCTACTTCACTTTCAAGATGTGATGCCTACACACAGAAAGTTCATTGACCTTTTCTCCCTTAATATTGTTAGGAATAGAATATACAATAGCGAGATCTAAATTGAAAACTGTATTATCTCCTTTAACAATGGAGCAGTCAAAGTAGTGTTTCTGATGCTGTCTAAGCTGTAAACAGCATCTGTAAATAGTTTTGCTTTAGAGAGTTATGTAGAAACTTTTCAGCTTCACTGCTATCTCTCACTGAATTTTTGTCTCATCAAAGATACTTGAATTAAGCTCATCTGTATAGGTGCACTATGCAAAATACAATTCATACAGACATTTTTGCATTCAATGGCACTAAGCACAAATACAATATACACACTTGTTATATGGAAGAAAAGGGAAAGTACAGCAATTAGTAATAGAATATTATTAAAATGCATCTAGAGTTACAGTATGATCAGGGTACAAGTCTTCTGATCACATGCTGCAGTGCAACATGTGACACACCAGTTCAATTTCCATTCTCAACTTCAGCCTTACCAGGGACTGGGAGGGTTGAGCATGCAACACACATTGTGAGACCTATGTGGATTATTAAGCAATGGCATGAATTGGCTTAAAGGGAGGCTCCTCCTTGACTTCAGACAGCAGCTAAAATGTCAGGCCTTGTTCAGCAAGGGAAAAGTAAAAAGCGGGGGGAGTGAACCCTGAGAACTCTAGGCAGGCATGTATGTACCTTTTAGGCAAGTATCACCATTCCTACTTTACTAAATCAGTAAACTGGGCAGGGAATTTATGGGAGACTTGTCAGAAACTGCCCAGCAAGCCAAAGCCAGGATAAATATGCTGTGTTCTCTGGCTCACAGGTGTGCACTAAGGAAACTACATTTTTTTCCCCTTCTAAGCAGCTCCTCTCTCTAGCAACGTTCACTATATATGTTTTTTCAGCCCACTAGGAACTTCCTTCCTTTAAATAATTATCAAAACAAATAAATAAATAAAAGTAAAACCACCCCTCTAAACCCCTTGCCCTAGACAAACCTACCTCTCTCAAATGGGTTTGCATTGTTACTTTTGCAGATAGAGTCTGAAAGCAACTAAAAATAGACACCAAGAATGATGGATGAATGAAAGGCATTCAACATTTCCTGGCAGTAAATAAAGCTTAGTCCGTCTGTGATAATGGAGCTACTAGCAAGAAATGCTTTCAAAAGACACTTTTGAGCGACCAGTTAAGACAGGCAGTTATTTTCTAGTACACCAGTCTTTCTGGAGTGTTATTCGTTCCATTCAGCTGTACAAAGTCTTTCAAAATAAACTGCTATATTATAAACTGCACTGCTACATTATTTTATGTATATAAAACCCATGCACCATTTCTACAGAAATGAGAGTTGGTCAGCATGAATGGATTTGGATTAAAAAACCCCCACAAAGCTACTTTTCATTCATGCACTACTATCCCCTCTCATATCTCTATATTCCCCCTCTACCTCCCAAAAAAGGGCTTTTATAGTCACTGATTTTACATCAACATGCCTATGATAAAGAAATTTGCCCATAATAAAGAAATGCATTTTGTAAGCAAGGGAAAGAGCGAGAAAGTTTTCACACAGGGACATGTAGGGCATTTTTTCCATAAGTTCTGTCATCAACAGTTACCATTTTTTTAATGGCAATTACAGGTATTAAGAACCTCTGGAAAAAGGCCATAGATATTGTCAAGAGGTCCATATCAGGCAACCAAAAATGAGTAAATACTGATAGCTGGAAAAATAATCTATTTCTCCCAATTAGATAGTTCCTTTCTTCTCCTTTTATTTGTCAAAATTGAGATTGTTTTGAAATTATTTTTTCTATTGCTCTTCATCACCAGATTGTAAACAAATTAGTGGAAGTACTCAAAAAGACATCAAGGCTCAGATGATTTCATCTGGTAATCAGCCCAAGTGAGTTTTATATTATCATACTCTATGCTTGCAAATGTTTATTCAAACTGATTTTTTTAGATCTCTCCATCTACATACCAAGAAAATCTTTATTATCAGATGTTTAAGTCTTCTACTTTCAGCATATAAATTTAAGTGCACAAAAAAGTAAAGATTCTTCCACTGAAGATAATAAAAATTAGTATAAAGAAATATTTTTACTATCTTGAACTTTCTTCCCAATTCTGTTAGTTGTGTCTTCCACTTGCCATGATTTATTCTTTCTTTCTATACTTTAGTATTCTGAAAAGGACTGCTAAGAAGTTTTGCAATGTTTTCATTGGAGAAAACAAAACACAAGCAGCACGGTACTGCAGTATTTCCTTTGATGCTGTCACTGGGACAACACATCTTGCACTAATGAAGAGGAAACATTTGTTTCAATGAAACATCACAGGAACTGCACTCTTAACACAAAAAAAAGGAAAAGAGACTTTAAACTGACTCAGAGACCCAATGACTAATTTTAACACAATTTAGCAAGTATGAAAATCACATTAGTATTAACAATTTATAATAGAACCTGATGAAGCCTGTCTTGCAATTCAAAGCTGGTCTAACTATATCAGCTATACAGTTAGTCCAATAAGACAGCACCCTAACAAACCTTTGCCTCCTGCATAATGAAACTATATAACAGATATTTCTGCATAGGAAAAAAAAACCTCGTACTATATGCAGCGGCAACTAATAGTATTCTTAAATATTTTTAGATTCTACAGGCACGTCCACACATGCAGGCATGTACGTTTGCAACAGCTCAAATAGAAAGGGTGAAAATTTGAGCTGGGGCTTTTTGCCTTAGCACACGTATCTGGACACACACTTTGGTGTGATGCAAGTTGTGCAACTTGGGGCAAAATAACCCTGTCTGGCTCCTCCTGGATCTGCTGCCAGGGGAGCCAGAAACTGGGGCCAGCACCTGTGCTGGCCCCAGCAGTGTAAAAAACTACCCTGAAAAGTAGCTCAGGGCTACTTGCTCTCAGGAGCTTCTGGGGCCCAGCCAATTGGTACCTGGGGACACTACCCCTTGTGCCAGCTGGACTGCTGAAGCAGCCCTGAGTTCCCTGTACCCTCTACCCACTGCAGCAGTCTGGCAGTGGGGACTGTTGCCTGGCTGTGACCTGATGCACAGGGTGCCAGCCCTGAGCAGGCTACTCCATCTGGGTCCTTTCACTGGCCTCCCTAGCAGGAATTCCCTGTTCCCTGTTTGAAAACTGAAAAATCCCTGATAAAAAAATCCCAAAGTCGCTCTGTAAAATATTCTGAAATCCATGTTCCTCCACAATTGAAACAAAAGACTACTACATATATAGAGAGGGCGCAAGAGAGAGACAGCGACCAGTTGGGCAATGTTTTACTGACATATCTACAGTGTTAAAGCAATTTGGAAGCCTGTCAGTGTCTCTATCATCATAATAAAATGAATTCTAAATACATATATTTTTGCTGTTTGTCTTTGGTTTTCTTATTATAGAGCAGCTCCCCCTGACCCCTTCACTAACCAGGATGTGGGGACAGCTGCCCCTGCAGCCACAGCTCCTGCCAGCAGGTCTCATCCTGTCTAGCAGCTGGGCACGCAGGGTGTGTGCTGGGGGAATGTGGGGTTTGCAGAAAGAGAGATGTAGGGAGTGAGGGGATGTGGGGGGGGGCAACGGGGTGTGTGGGTAGGTGTCAGTGGATCGTGGAGGACTGCTCAGGAGGGGTAGGTCCCCTGTGCCCTGCAGAGCACAGCCCCCCTGCACAGCTTATGGACTGCCCCCCACAGGGCTACAGCCCCCCCACACGGTTCACATGGCCCCTGCAGGGGCTACTGCCCCTGCAGGGCCCACGTATCCCATCTCCACTTGCTTCCCCAGCCCCCCGGATTGCTGCACCGCCCAGCCCCATTGCCCTCTGGCTCCTGCAGCCCCCCCCAATGGCTGCACCGCCCAGCCCCACGCCTCAGTTGTACCCCCAGACTCCCCCAATGGCGGCCCACCCAGCCCCAGCCCCCACTTGCACCCCCCATACCCCCACAATGCTTGCTGCACCTGGCCGCCTTCCCCGCTTGCACCCCCAGACTCCCCATGGCCACCCTGCCTGGCCCCAGCATCCTGGTAACTTAAAAAAAAAAAAGCCCTGCACTCACTGGTAGTAGCAGTGGCCATAAGGGTCACTGGGGCCTCTTGGTAGACCCCCCCCTCCCCACACACACAGCATGGGGCAGCGGAGACTGGCCCTGGCCCTCTGGCACCCGTACTGCCACTGCCCCATCGCACGGATGCAGCTGGGGATGTCAGGGCACCATGCGGCTCCATGCACTACTGGGCAGCTGGGGCCGCTGGGGCTGTCACCTGGGGCCCAATACCACTCAGCCTGAGTAGCCCCAGATGCCCGACAGCGCAAAAAGCCGCATGGCGCCCTGCCGGCCCCGGATGCACCTGTGCGATGGGGCCGTGGCAGTGCGGGTGCCAGGCAGCTAGGGCCGGTCCCCACTGCCCTGTACTGTGCGGCAGGGTTGGGGGGGGGGCACCCTGCCAAGAGGCCCCAGTGACCCTTATGGAAGTTGCTACGGTCAGTGTGGGGCTGTTGTTGTTATTGCCATTGGGATGCTGGGGTCGGGCAGGGCAGGCATCGGGGGGGGGCATGGGCTGCAGGAGCTAGAGGGGGATGAGGCCAGGCAGAGCAGCGATTGGGGGTCTCGGGGGAGCAAGTGGGAAATGCGGCCGGCGGGGGTCCCCCCCCATGGTCCCCTCCCCCCTCCTCCAACCCCCCACCTCCTACTTACTGGCACGGAGCCCGGATCCAGCTCCCCATGGCTGGCACGCTGCCTGCCCTGCAGCTGTGCCCTGCCCCGGTTCCCAGACCATGCCCTGTCCGGCTTTATTCACCTGGGGTATGTTTTGGCCCCTGGATATCCAGAGGTCTAATTTTGCCCCTGTGCTGAAAATTTGCATCATGGGGAACATTTCTTTGTTCCCACATGTGCCTCTTGCAGTGTCTCAAAGAAAGGCCTTTGAGACGCTGCAGGAAGCACGTGTGCACTTGTCTGGATGCACCCTACTTTTCTACTAAAACTAATCCTAGAAGGGTATTTGACAATTTAGTAAGGGATAAATTCTAATCAACAGTTTATTTTTCATGCAGTTTAAAACTTAATCATTTTTAATATATCTGTTGAAGAAAAAAGTATAGGACTTCTTTTCCTTGAAAGAAGCAGCAGAAGAATTAGACAGGGAGCCAGAAAAAAGCAGGAAACACATTTTGTTATATTCCTCTCTAATAAAGAAAACACAAACAGTGACAGTTAATGCAACACAGTATGCTTTATAGCTGTACATTTTATATACCATTTAACAAGGACAAAAACAACATGAAATCTAACCAGATTAAAGAGCCCAAATGTTTAAAAAAAGTAGTTCTAGGTATCACAACTTCCCAGAACCCCCTTGTGAATGTCTATAATTTTTAGGTTTACTTTAGAAACAAAAATTGTCTCCCCACTGTTGATGTACAGCTGACCCTGCACAGTGGAGACAAGAAAACTGACTACATGTACAAAAAAAATGACAGGGAGGAAAAGAAAAAGAAGAACAAGAACTTGCTACTCATTCCACTGAAATAATGATAAGGAATCATAAAAACTAGCAGGCAAAAATTTTCAGAACAGCACATGATTAGCAGATTGATAGAAACATTTTCATAATACAGCAAAAGAAAGCTTAACTGTTATATAAACACTAACTTCAACATGTACATCTTTTTAAAGATTATTGCTCCTTCAATGCCCGTTCCTGTAATTTGTATATTTAAATAATAGTCCTGTGGATAATGACAACGGTAATTCCCAGGTACTAATTTTTTTAGTGCGTTACATGAAGTATAAAAAAAAAATTAGGGGTGTGCCAATAAAGATGTTTTGGGCAGATACCAATGCCTGATTATTGAACAGCCATATAGGCTGATACCGATCCAATTGCCGATATGCAGCCTGGCAGCTTTGAGAGCAGATCTGGCTGGTAAGTCTATTGTGGGGGAAGAAGGGGCAGATTGAGGCCTTTGCAGTGAGGGAGGGAGTGGAGCTAGTGCTGGGCGGGTCTTGGGATGGAGCTGCTGGTTCATCCGAGGGGGTGAGTGGGAGGGTCCCGCTGCTGTGTGCATCTCTGGCAGGCATGGGGGGCATGTGCCCTCCTGGATCTGTGCATGGGGTGAGGGTGGGCTGCCGCTGTGCACTCAAGGCCGGGGCTGCTCCAGCCTCTTCCCAGCAGCTGCACTCAGGCCAGAGGGGGCTACGGTGAATTTTGGAGTGGCTCTAGCCCCCCCCGCAACACCGTAGCCCTCCTTCCCAGTGCTGCTGCCGTCCACCTCGCCTTACCCAAGTGCAGCCACCAGGAAGAGGCTGGAGCAGCCCAAGCCCCAAATGCACACTGGCAGCCTGCCCTCAGCCTGTGTACAGATCTGGGGGGTGAGGCACATGCCCCCCATGCCTCCTCTGGGGGTGTGTAGTGGCAGGAGTTGCTCCACCCTGTCCCCATGCCCCACGCCTCCCAGGTAAGCCACTGGCTCCATCCCATGCCCTGCCCCGCCCTGGCTGGGCAGCACCTGCTCCAGCCCCAGCCCTGCTCCCTCCCTCACTGCGTTGGCTCGATCTGCCCGGAGGGAGTGAGGCTGGGGCTGGGGATTGAGCCCCCCACAGTGAAGGAGGGAGTGGGGCTGAGGCAGGGTTGAATCATGCAGAGTACATTCAAAACAACATTAAGATTTTCCTCCCTTCAATAGTTATATTTGTAATGTAATTTTTGGTACATGAACTGTGGTTTCAGTGGGGTGAGAACAATTTTTTTTTCTGTTCTTGCAGCACTAGAAAAATTCTATAAAACCTATCTACACCTCAGATTTGCTGCTTTGCACAGCTTATTCTACACTAAAAGAATTAAAATGAAACTTAAGACCTTCAGTTTTAATGAAGGCATCCACACACTGTATGTCTAATGTCACCATAGCTCACCTCCAGTTCACCTTCCTTAGACTGAAAAGCCATCATGCTGGAAGAAAACAGCATAGGCATAGGTGCCTCCTGCACTTACGCCTCCCAGTGGGCAGTTAGTGATTGGGGGGCGGGGTCCTCCATGGCCAATCCTGCCGACCGGGGGAGGGAGGGGGATGTCCCCCCGGGACTGATCCCACTTACTCGCAAGTGGCAGCGGCATGCCGCTGGCACTTCCAGGTGAGTGCAATCGGTCCCAGGTGACTGCTTCTCCTGGCGCCCACACTCCCTGGCTGGCACTCTGAGAGGGGCACCAGCGCTCTCACCTGCCCCCACTGCCCAGGAACTCTACTGTCAGGGAGTGCACCAGTGCTCTCATGGGATGCACGTGCACCCCCATGCATCACCAGTGGAAAATGGCAAAGTGGACATCAGTATTTTTTTTAATTATTAGCTAATAATTTTGCACGTGTTTATAAGTTTATGTCTTAACATTCAGCTGACTGATCTCCATGTTCATTGGACACATACTTGCAGTTTTATCACATTCATACATGCCAAATTTCAGAAGTAGCGTAGTGGTTTAATGGGAAACCTGTAGAATAGTAGAAGATGCAGACCCTGCCTCTATTCTGGCTTACACTCTCTAAAATGGTTACTTTTTCTGTTCCAGATATACAATTCCATCTCTACACACTTACTTCACTTCTGAATTTAGCTCAAAATGTCAGTTCAATACACTTCAATTAGTTATGCAGCTTTAGCAACAGCAGAGACAGACAGGGACTAAGAAACATCTGTTGACGCACTGTTCTTTGAAAGTATCTAGTTTTTTGGGTACCTCTGATATTTTACTGTATATACTATCAAAAGTTTAAAAAAAAATCTCAAACTTACATGTACACCATGTTTGTGTCTAAGTCAATGCAAACAACATCCTGTGGTGGATCATACAGATCAAAGTATCGTGAATCAACTCCAACTATAAATGGAACAGGAGCACTGAGCACCGTTGCCAGAGACAAAGGACAGAGGGGGATGTATGGACATTGCCACTGAAATGGAAATATCATCTGAAGGAAAAATGAAATGAAATCCATGTATTAAACAGGACAACAGACTGTGTGCAATAAATGCAAGTGAAACTGGCAAATACAGGAAATCACAATAAAAATATGAAGACCCTTAATACACAGTGAAGAGCTCAAAAACAGCCTACAGTTAGCTCTTATATTTTCAGCAAACTTCAGTTGCCTGTGACTTAAATGTAACAAAACTCAGACAAAAGGCTTCAATACAGTGCTATGGCTATAAAATGGGCATTTAGAAAGTTCAATCATCCTATCTTACAATCAAATAACGTTAGAATTTTTTAATGCATGGGGGGAACACTCCTTTAGTAAGAAACTGTAAAATTTTTGTCTTTGTGTCAGGAACTGTTCTTTAACAGTGCTTACAGCACAGCACATACTTTTCCAGTTTTGAGTAGATCATGATTATTAACAGGCCTCAAAAGTTCATTACTTGAGTAGATCATGATTATTAACAGGCCTCAAAGTTCATTACTAATGTTAGAAAGTGATGAAAAACAGAATAAAAATTACACTGCAGAGTCAGGAGTAATATAATTCACTGCACTACAAAATATTCAATACTTACAGCTACTACAGCTTCAGCTACACCTGTTAGCACAGCTGGTCTAAGGGAGTGTAGTAGGATCTTGCCTTCTAAGAGTACAAAGAGTAGCACAGTAGCACAGTTTTCTGGTCCAAGATTCATTAGGAGGGTGCTGAAGTTTGCTCCACTGGGGAGGGGGAGCAGGAGGGGTGGGAGAAAGTATAGAAAGTTACTTGGATTTGAACAGCAATATTCAACACAGCTAGAGAAACAGCAGCAACAGCAACCGTGATCAATGTGCTGGGTATTTGCTGGAGACCATGACCGGCTGAGAGAAGTTAATGGCTTCACCTAATTCCAGGAGTAGACAGGCAATAATTACCTTGATACAGGATTTTCACTACTGTAAACAGAAGCTAAACAACCAAGAAAAATTATTTTAAAAAGAATTATTCTTTTTGTTTCAGGTTCTCATTACATATCCAGGCCCACCTTGCCAAGAAATACAGCAAGCATTGTGAAAGGATGGTTCCTAATGGTTGATAATATTCCAGGTACAAAGCTACCAGAATCCCTGTTTAAGATGGAATACTTCAGCACATTTTGGCCACTCCTTGGAATCAAAATGAAATTAAATCCATGTATTAAACAGTACAACAGACTGTGTGCAAAACACAAGTGAAACTGGCAAATACAGGAAATCACAATAAAAATATGAAGACCCTTAATACACAGTGAAGAGATCAAAAAAGCCTACAGCTGGCTCTCATATCTTCAGCAAACTTTAGTTGCCTGTGACTTAAATGTAACAAAACTCAGACAAAAGGCTTCAACACAGTGCTATGGCTATAAAATGAGACTTTAGAGAGTTCAATCATCCTATCTTACCCAGCATGGGTTTGTTGCGGGTAGGTCTCGCTTGACATTTCCTTTTATGACCAGGTGACTTATCACCTGGACAAGGGGGAAGAGATCTATGTTGTATACCTCGATTTTAAAAAAGCCTTCGATCTGGTATCCCATGATCACCTCTTGGCTAAACAGGCTAACTGCGGCCTTGATGTCACCACAATCCGCTGGCTGGGGAACTGGCTGGTAGGACCCAGATGGTGGTGGTCGATGGGAGCCAATCGTCTTAGTGCGCTGTGACCAGCGGGGTCCCACAAGGCTCTGTCCTAGGGCCTATACTATTTAACATCTTCGTCAATGATGTGGACATTGGTGTCAGAAGCAGACTGGACAAGTTCACTGACAATACCAAACTCTGGGGTAAAGCATCCACACCTGAGGATAGGAGGGTGATCTAGGCGGATCTGGACAGACTCATGAAATGGGCAGACGAGAACCCGATGGTGTTCAACACCGAAAAATGCAAGGTTCTCCACCTTGGAAGGAAAAACCCTGCAGCTTCCTTATAGGCTCGGCAGTGCTACGCTGGTTAGCGCTACAGATAAAAGGGACTTGGCGGTCATGATTGACCACAAGATGATCATGAGCCTTCAATGTGATGCTGTGGCTAGGAAAGTGAGCAAGACGCTGGCTTGCATCCATAGATGCTTCTCAAGCAAATCCCGGGATGTCGTTCTCCCACTGTACTTGGCCTTGGTGAGGCCGCAGCTGGAGTACTGCATCCAGTTTTGGGCTCCACAATTCAAAAAGGATGTGGAGAAGCTTGAGACAGTGCAGAGGAGAGCCACGTGCATGATCAGAGGTCAGGAAAACAGACCTTATGATGAGAGGCTGAGAGCCATGGGGCTAGTCAGCCTGCAAAAGCGCAGGCTCAGGGGTGATCTGATGGCCACCTATAAGTTTATCAGGGGTGCTCATCAGGATCTGGAGGAACGTCTGTTCACCAGAGCGTCCCACGGGATGACAAGATCACAAACTCCACTATGACCAATTCAGGCTGGACATAAGAAAGAACTTCTTCACTGTCCGAGCCCCCAAGGTTTGGAATAGACTGCCGCCGGAGGCAGTTCAAGCACCCACTTTGCATGCCTTCAAGACACATTTGGATGCTTATCTTGCTGGGATCCTGTGATCCCTGTTGACTTCCTGCCCCTGGGGCAGGGGGCTGCACTCGATGATCCTCCGGGGTCCCTTCCAGCCCAAATGTCTATGACATCTATGAAAAGGCGTTATCCCTACTTAGGTCAACTTCCTGGATTCCATACAGTTTAGATAGTGCATGTTCTTTGCTAATAACATGTGGAGATTTAAGATTTCACAACACTTCATATGTAAGAATAAGGGTTTAAACCAGTGTTCCAGAGCAAGAGTATGTTTATGCTCCACGCCCCTGTCACTGTCAAGTTTGTTGGTTGGCAGCTAACATCCACTCCGAAGATAAATAAATTTTGAAAGTACAGTAATACATATAGATTCCAATATGAAAATAATCATGGAAATTATTCCTTGCTGTCTAGTTGGAATGAAGGTTGATTTAAAAATGTGCAGAAGTCACCTAAATCCATAAATTTAAATGTTGTGCACTGAGCTCCAGAGCAAGAGAGGTAGACTATTTTAAAGAGAATGTGCCAAACCACAGACTGTTCAAACATGTTTTAACATTTCCTGTCATACTTGCACGCACCTACTAGCTGATTTCTCAAAATTGGCAGCCACGCTCTCCCATATATTAGAAGGGAAAGGGAAAAAATGGGATAAGAAATAATCTTAAAGCAACAACAATAGATTCTTAAAGCTGTTTTCAGCATCAACTTCTGCTGCTTGCAGACACGGAAAAAGTAAAAAAAAAAATGGCACTTTACTTTAAACTTTGCACGCTCCTACACCAAGCCTAGTACATACCCAGAAGAGACAGTGTGTTAGTTGCACCCGCCTTTCCCAAAGCCGGTAGAGATCAGGCACTTTGGTGGGGCTTTTCTGGCGCTTTTATTTAATAGACCAGGTTTTTTCAACCTTTTTTGACAAGTGTGCCCCTTTGGTTTCAAAGTTTCAGCACGTGTACCCCTTTATATTTTTTTCTTGTTTTTAAAGGGGGAGGGGGGAGAACAAGGCCCTTGTGGTGAGGGAGGGAGTTGGGCTGGAGCTGGGGCAGGGGCAGGGGCTGCATAGGGGGAGGGAGAAAAAATTATTTGGGTGGCTGAGCACATCCCCCCCCCCCCCCCCCAGCAGTCTGTGGGGGAAGGGGCGGGTGGTGAGTAAAGGGTTGGGGGGGGGGAGGGGCAGATTGAGGCCCCTGTGGTGAGGGAGGGAGCAGGGCACAGGCAGGAGCAGGGGCTGGAGTGACTGGGGCCTGGCTGAGGCCCCACTCACCCCAAACCCTGCTCCTGCCCCGCTCCCTCCCTCACCACGAGGGCCTCAATCTGCCCCCCACCCAAAAATGGTGAGGAAGGGAGTGGGGCTGGAGAATTGAGACTCCCCACAGTGCAAGAGGGAGTGGAGCAGGGGCAAATCATTCACCTTGCACTGTGGGAATTGTTCCACAACCCAGCCTGGCTGAGACCCCATTCACCATGAATGGGGCCCCAGCCAGGCCAGGTCATGGGACAATCAGAGCCCGGCAGCTCATTCAGGGGTGCCAGGCTCCAAATGCCCCATGGCCCAGTCCAGCCAGGGCCCCATTCATGATGAATGGGACCCAGGCCGGGCTGGGTCATGAGACAGTGCAGGAGGGAGTGGGGTAGGGGCACGGGTGAAGGATTCGTCCCTGCCCCACTCCCTTCTGCACTATGGGGGTCTCCATCTGCCTCCCCCAAGCCCAATCAAAAAGAAAGTGAAGGAGGGAGTGATGTGGTATGGGAGGCTACACAGGGGGGTGGTAGCTCCTGCCACTACATGCACCCCTGGGAGGGTATGGGGGCATGTGCCCCCCAGATCTGCATAGGGGGCAGGGTGGGCTGCGGCTGCAGGCTGGGGCTGTGCCGGGCTCTGCTTGGGGTGGGTGGCAGTGGCACTGGGAGCAGGGCTATGGGAGGGGCTACAGCCACCCCAAAATTCACCATAGCTCCCCAAGCCCCCTCCCAGTGCAGCCCAGCCCAGCACCCCCGCTGGGAACATCCCAGCACTGCCCTGGCTCCAACCGCATCTGCAGCCTGCCCTGCCCCACATACTGATCCAGGGGCATGCACCCCCCATGCCCTCCCAGGCATGTGCGTAGCGGTGGTGCTGGGAGTGGGGCCAGCACATGGCTGGCCCCAATGCTGCCACCCCACTTGGCTGCACACTGCATTGCTTTCCCATGGCCGGTCACGGTTCCGTGGGCTGCTGACCAGTCCTGTGCCCGGCAAATTGTGCACCACTGAGGGTGGGCATAAAACACACTCCCCCTCCCACCCCGCCCCACCCCCGTTCAGACCTTCACAGCTCTGCTGTAAGAGGGTAGCAGTCAATCAGGAGAGCCAGCTGGGGTTGGGGGCAGGGAGGCGCCACAGTGTCCTGCGTGAGGCTGGCAGCGCGTCCTTCCCTCAAACCGGGGTAACAGGCAAACGCACTAGGGGACACGCCAGCGCCGCACGTCAGGGCACACTCTGTCCCTGCCCACCCACACATACCCCCTACAACCTTTCTAGGCACCCCTTGGGGTACGCCTACGCCAAGTTGACAACCCCTGTAATAGATGATTGAATCACCAAAAAACCCCGCAGAAGCACCCAATCTACACAGATGCTGCAGAGCCACGTCGGGTCAAAATAACATGCTGCTCCTTCTGGTAAAGCGTGGGGATGGGGGATGGTTTGTTTGCTTGTTTTTTCAACATCTGTGGGCAAGCAAACTAATTTTTTGCTTCTCGGACATAGTTATTATTCAAACCAGATTACTCCCTCACATGATAGGGATTTTCTGCACATCGCAAAAAATGCTTTCCATCCCCAATCCATTATTTTGTTAAACTTCGCAAGCCACATATAATTTAAACAGTTAATATTACCTGAGTGGTAAAGGTGTAGAAACTGGCTGAGACAGTATTAATGCATCATGGGCAGAAAGCTGCAAAACAGGGAAACATTAAATAACTTGTATGGCCAATCCCAAGGACAATAAACATACAATGTCCCACTTAATGTTTATATCAATGTTCTGTTGGGATGCCAGGCAGAATAAGAACAAGAAGTCACAATAAAATATGGGAGATGTTAATTAGGGATAGTCCTTAATTTCTGTTCACTGGGCCAAAAGAACTCAGATTAGTCACTGATAAGATGCACAAAGGTTATATGAAACAGCCTATGACTTAACACTGACTCAACCACTGCCAAGTGATTAAATATAGTAGTACTGAAGACCATGCCAGTAGACACTGTTCATCTAACCTGCACTTGTATGGAGAGGTGAGAGAAAAAACTTGTACTGTAAATGGTGCCCGCAAACTGAAGGGGAGGATGATGGGAATTTGATGATGCTGAGAAGCATTCTTCTGCCAATTACACAATTAGCAATCTAAAATAACACTCCTTGACTTTTAACCATATTTACTCAAATACAAGACAATCCCCCCAATAATTAGATTCTCCATATGGAAAATTTATAAATTTGTTATAAAATTTTTCAGTTATAGAATCTCATTATTA
The DNA here is from genome assembly GCF_030867095.1 of Alligator mississippiensis. Lineage (NCBI taxonomy): Eukaryota > Metazoa > Chordata > Crocodylia > Alligatoridae > Alligator > Alligator mississippiensis. The sequence continues at coordinate 178,118,230 of NC_081826.1, forward strand.
GAGGTTTGCCTTGAATGTATCCCCTTCCTATTGCTACAGCAGGAAAAATAAATCTGAGGGGTCAGGTAGTGTAGAACAGTGAAAGTCCATACATGCGTCATGACCCGAGGTGAGAAGTTTCTAGAGGGTTTGAACTCTCATTCTTGATGAAATCATGACCTACTTTTAAGGTCTGGACATGCACAGTGTATAATGGTAATGCAACTGTTTATCAATGTTGCTATGTTAATTATAATAATGTTGCGTGTATTGAGTTGAAATAGTTTGAATTGATTGGTCCTTTTAAGTACTGCCCAGGTTTGAATTTGATTGGGTATTGTGAAAAGGGTGATGACTGGACCAGTGGGTGAGTGACAGGTGGTGTGATTAGAAGGCTATAAATCCTGTCGGGAGCAGCCAGCAGGAGCTCTTGGGATTCAGGGTCGGCCTCGGCCTCGCTCTCACTCAGGCTAGATGGTTCTGACTCCGGGCTCTTGGAGTGTGGAAGTTTGTCGAGTGCAGATCCCTTGCTGTGACCTGGTCATTGGGATTGAGCTCGCTGAGGATTACCTGTCTTGCGCTCTTTCCTTTGGGCTTCGGCTGTGGAAGCTGCAGTTGGGTTAAAGTATCACCCTTTCCCTATTTGAGGTGCTTAGTACCTTAACAGGGAAAAGCTAGAAATCCTCATGGACTGTCAGAGGGTTTCTCCTGCTGACTAGGCCCAGGGCGTTCTTGCTGCCATCTGTGGTTTCTGGGTTGTCTGTGAAGTTGCACAGCAGTTAACCGTGTAATGACTGAAGCTCATTGTAATGTGTAGTTGATTGGTTGCGTGACCAGGGACATCGGGTTTGGGATGTGCGTTGGGTTGTCCCGTTGGGCGTATTTTATTGTGTTACAGCTTGGGTGTTACAGGAATATTGCGTTGAGTAGTTGTTGCATGGGTTTTGTTGTGTAATACAACTTATATTATTCAACCTACCTGTGGTGTAGTGTGTAGCTACTCCTTTCTAACTCTGAGTGGGGTTGGGCAATAAGTCAATGCTCAGGGAAATTAACTTACTTTAATGCCCCCAAACCTGACTACCTGTGGGTCATAGAGGATTAATGACCCTCTCAATTAATTAATTAATTGGCATCCCCACGGGCGGTCCTTCAGTGGTCCTGTTGCCCTCTGTTCCCCCAATTTTTCCCCCAGCATTCCTGTCCCCTCTTCTATCAACTCTGCTCTCCCTGAGCACATGGAAGTGAGGAGCAAATTTGAAAGCAATTACCTTAAAATTAAATATGGCTGTAGCAAATTGCATACCAGTATCCATATACTAAGCTCCTCCAGAATTGATACATACCATCTTTTTTTTTTTAAACTGTTGCAAGTTTTACCACAGGTACTCCATAAACACACTTTTAAGCACTACTAAACTATGCATGATATTAGTTTAAAACCAAAGGCTCATGATTTACCATACAGTTCATTGGGCTGGACTCCAGAAGTGTCACCAGGACTTCAACCCATGGGGACTCCATGGCTCAGCATTGCTCAGTATGTGTGTATACTCACACAAAGATAGCCCCCACAAAGGTGAGTACTTAATTAGCCCCCCACTCATGACTGGAACCAAATGTTTTTGTCACGAGGCCTGGGATGCTGTAAAAATTATATACAGATGAGGTACAGGGCAACCTGGTCCCACTTCACATCATGGAGGATACGACCACACTAATCATGTATGCTAGGCTGAGAGTGAAAGCGACAGAGGCATTCTAGTGAACTGTTTGGAGCCCCATTTGATGTTTGCCAGACATTTAAGGCTGGTAAAGAAACAGGAATCACTGGACATGGGAAAGATGCAGCCCAGCTGTGGGAGTGAAGAGGAAATTGAAATTATGTAATGTGGTGGCTCACCATGACTTGATAAAAGAATTGGCACTCAGAGGAACTGTGCTTAATGGCTACTACCACATATTTTCTTCAGATGGGCTGCACTCACCTATCCTTGTGGTAGATTCCCATCAGTACCTTGGCCTTTTTAGCTGAGATCAAATGTAGCATGTGGCACCAAAGGGAGGATATCAAGGCTAGTTCTGGCCCTCCTAGTGCTGGCCTGGTATTACAGTACCTCCAAGGCCCAGTGCCAGTTCCATCCAAAAAGGAACACCCCCCCTGTTTGTTTGGTTTTTTTTAAGGGCCACACAAAAAAAAGGGTTCTCATCAATATGTTTGCCCAATATGGGTCAGGTGCTTTATAGTCATGCTCAATGTTGGCTGCATTTAAACAACTTCAGAGTTGGTTTCTATTGCTGAGCACATGCTGCTTTTGGCAGCAGTTTAATGATTGACAATGGATTGAATAAGGTTTCGTTATATGTGATTTTAAGACAAAGGACTTTTTTCCTCTATGCCAACTGGCGGGAAAACCCTCCTCTCGTATTTGAGTAAATACAGTATTTAGCTAATCTAAAATTACAGGGATATAAGAGAGTAACATTTTGTTGCTTGTGTAGGAAGTTTTAAGGCTGAGGTGAAAAGTTGAAGGAACTCATGCTTTCAGTGACTGAGAGAAGGGCACCCTAATGCTATGACAAGAAGCAGAAGTTTTAGTTACCTGCACAAGGATCCTTGGCCTTTGAGGTGAAGGAAAAGATATATTATGCATAAAGTGGGATATATGCCTGAAAAGAAATTAAAAACAAATTGCTTCTGAATTTCACAGTTTCAATTTTTAATGCAATAGATAGTTTCTCATCTGATTTGCTTTAAGATAATTCTTTTTAATTCCCTTAAAACAGTCCAACAGAAAATCTGCAAAAACATTTCTGCAACTAGGTATTTCATCATATGGAAGACATTTCTTATAAACTTTATTTTTAAGTAGTAACAGTAGATCCTAAAGAGTAGCCCACATACTATCCTAAAGGACAAAGAAATTATACTGAGTTAAAAGGGGAAGGGATGACTTTCCATGAGTCTTATCACAGAGTAGGCCTATGCCTGATACTATCCCAGGTTAAACCCTGTTTATTCAGAGCTAAGATTAACTTTGTTTAAGATTGTTTAACTTCAAAATTGTGTAAGATTGCTTAACTTCAATATACCACAGGAGAGTACAGATAAAACATATAGTTACTGAAAACTACCCAATACATAGTAAATCCCTCCAACTCTTAAACTCTACAATTTGTCCATCTGCCATACCCTCAGGTACCAATTTTTCAGGAACAGACACAACAGATGAAAGGGACTTTCATTTTAAATTTTTACCTCTGAAATGCAATTAAAAAAACCCTTTTAACATGATTTCACATACATTCTATGAAATGTGTTCTCATAATCAGACATGTGCTTAGCTTGCGTGCATTTAGAATCTATGCAAATCATAAGGTTTTATTTTTACACGATGACTGTTTTCCCCAAAATATAGCACTAACAGGAAGTTAGGACAGTGCACTACCTACTGCCTAGAAACAGGTATATTAAGAGACGCTGTAAGATTTCTTATTGTTACTCTGAAGTCTATTCTTTCCCACAAAACCAAACAAAACAGACGAGCAAAAAAAAAATCCCCTCTGATAAACTAAATTACTATTATCTCCATACTAAAATGGCAAGAGGACATTTCTCCCTGCATGCCAGCTCAAAGTAAGAAGGCATTGATACTAATCTTCTAACTGAAAGGGCAAATGTGAAGAGTTTTAGCAAACTTTCTACCTATACACTTTTACACTTCCTGTAGTGACTTCTAGGTGTGAGAATTTTCATGCCTGACCCAAGCAATTAACTTCCTTGCTTCCTTCCTCCTTTTCTTCCTCCCTCCCTCTTTGAACACCTCAGACCAGGCCCACTTGGAGCTGCATGGGGCAATCCTGAGCGTAAGACTCCCTGGCTTCCTATGTCTTTTCTGATTTCCACTTGTCTAAAGGTCTCTTGTTTTTGTCTACATCCCCTTCTAATTTTTCTCTTGCATTTTCGCAATGTTTATTTTTTTTTTCTTTTTCTCTGTTCTCTGTCCCCTCCCACTCTACTTCTGGTTTCTCCATCTGCAAGTTGCATTTGTCTACTTCGCAGCTTCTCTCTTACTGTTTCTTTCTTTCTTTTTTGCTTGTTTGCCATGGGAAGTAATTTTATCTTTTGCTATATGAGGGATGCTCTGATTTCCCCCCCCCTTTTCTCTTTTTCTTTTTTCCCCTAACCCCCACACACTTTCTCCCCCCTCTCTCTTTTTCATTCATCCTTTTTCCCCTCTGGGCACTCACCCCCATCTCTTTTTGCTTTTCATGACCGCATTCCCAGACCCTTATCTCTGTAGTTTTATATATACTTTTTTTCCCCATTCCCTTAGTTTTAGCTTTTGGCATTAACAGGAATGGCTGCTCATACACCCAGTGGCTAGTATGGAGATGCCTCTCAATACCTTTACCCTTAACCATGGCTTGAGGGTTCGTACCCCTCCCCATGTCAGGAGGCCTGCGCAGGTGCCCTAGCTGATCTCCTAGGACAGTGTAACGTATGTCATGTGGCTCATGTTAACACAGTTCCAATGATTTACCCAAGCGCTCCCACCCTGGTCAACAGGGTGTGCGGAGAGGGCCTGGACATCGCAGGCGTACAATATCTTGTCACACCCCTAGACACCCAGGCGTGAGGGTGGTGATTTCCAACGTGCCCCCACACCTGTCCGACCAGGAGCTGGCCAAGGGACTCGAGCCCTATGGAGTTCCTATGAGTCCCTTTCGCCAACTGACGATTAGAAGCAAGGACCCGAAGCTGAAGCGTGTCCTGTCCTTTCGGAGGCACGTCTTCATGCTCCTCAGGGAGGGCCCCTGGTCTCTGCCTTGCTCCTTGAACCTCATGCTCAACAGGTGGAGGTTTGTGATTTATTTTTCCTTGGGGGAGACCATGCGTTTCCAGTGTGGTAGCTCTTCTGACCTAGCAGCCCAGTGCCCATAAGGGAAACTGGCCGGAACATCGGCGACTGCAGCAGTACCAAAAGATGGTGTATCCACTTCTGGGACACAGGCCAGGATCTCTTCCCGACTTTCTTTCACCCCCATTCCATCTGAGGAGCTGGGGTCTCCGGCATGAGAGCACCATCCAGCAGAGGGTCTGGGACTACTACCCAACACTCTCCCCTGCCTGTCCCACTTACAGTGCCCATCCCTCCTGTCCCCGGTGCAGAGGCCCCACCAGGTGGAAGGACTGATGCCTTCACTTCCTCCCTGCCCACCCCAGCCAAGGCGGCTGGGGTGGCCGGTGACTGTGGCGCCAGGGCCCTGTTGGATAATGGGGCTCAGGCCTCCTCCCGGCCGCCCTCCACTGTGGCCTTGGTGAGGTGGCTGGCTCTGGGGAAGTGGGCTGGGAGTGGTCTGACCCGGCCCCGACGAAGGAGGGGCTGCCTACCACTAAGAAGAAAAACAAGGAAAGGAAGATGAAGGGGGCCTCTTAGGACTCCCCATCCCTGCCGGGACCCTCCTTGGCTATTGCCAGGGCAGCCCCCACTGGAAAGCCTGAACCTGCTCTGGCTGTCCTGTCAGTGATCCCATTGCACTTGGCTGGGGATGACTCTGCAGTGGGGGTCCCCAACCCCTCACCTGTCTCCCAGCTCCTGGAGTTGGGTGGCAGTGAAGTTGATATAAAATGCCTCTCTTCTGGAGGCCTGACCCAGGGGGCAGCAGAGGGGTTCGTTGACCTCTCAGTCACATCCCAGCCTACTGGATTGGATGGGGAAGCTAGTGAGATGGAGATCCAGCTTTCTGAGTGTTTCACAGTTTCTAGGGTGGGAAGGGACCTGAACAGATCATCAAATCCAACCCCTGCCCTGGGCAGGAATAAGTGCTGGGATCATAATACCCCAGCCAGATATCTATCCAACCTTGCAAGCAAGCAAGCTCAAGAGCAGGATAACCTTTCTTCCCCCAAGAAGGTGAAGATTGCTCTCCTGGAGCTGGTCCTCGATCTGGATAAAGAGAGAAGGCTGCTGTGCTCGAAAATTTAGGGCGCAGATACCACGTTTTCGGGCAAGCTCCCACCTTGGGTGCATCCTCACTGCTCTTCTGTCAGAAATGTCCAGCCCACATTGGCAGGCCCCTTTGGGTCGTCCCTGACTATGGGGGTCTCCTGGCCTTTTTCAAGCAGACCAAAAGGACAGAAGAATGTAGCGGGGTGCATCACCCAGGAGTGCACAGACCTCAAGCTTTTTGTCAAGGCTGCCAGGACTGTGGCAAAAATTATGCAGTAAGATCTTGGCACCCGGCAGGTGGCTTACCATCTGGAAAAGTTCACACGGCGGGTGAGAGACAAGTGGGGCCTGCAGGGGGGCCCTGGAATAGAGTAGGGCATGATAGGTGCTGCATGACAGCCTCGTTCCGCAAGAAATGCCTGTGCAACTTGGCAGAGAGTGCAGCCTGTGAAGCGAGGATCTGCACTTGCTACCAAGAGCTGGCAGAAACCAATGCCCCAGACTGCTTCTACTTCAACCTGAGCTAAGCAGAGCTACTGTATGCCAGGCAGGACCATCCAAGACAACCTGTTCCTGCTGCCTGGCCTACTCACAGCCAGCAAACTCTTAGGCCTCGATATTGGCCTCATCTCTCTGGACCAGGAGAAGGCCTTCGACTGGGTGGGCCATGCCTAGCACTTCCAGACCCTAACGACCTTTGGCTTCAGGCCACTCTTCACTGGGGCCCTCTGGGTCTTGTACCAATATACCTCCAGCCTGCTCAAAGTGAACGGCATGCTCTGCGCCCCGTTCCCCGCACACAGAAGCATCTGTCAAGGCTGCCCCTTGTTGGGCATGCTCTAAGCCCTGGCCATTGAGCTGCTACTGCATGCACTGTGGCGCTGCCCGAGTGGCATGGCCCTGCCAATGGCCACAGGCCCATTCACTGGCCCTCCGCTCCGGCTGTCGGTGTATGTGGACGATGTGACCATCTTCCTCAACACCCAGAAACACGTGTGGGCCCTGACAGACTGTCAGTGAGCCTAAAGGCGCACCTCCCTGGCCCATATCAATTAGGCCAAGAGTGATACCCTGCAGCTCAGCACATGGACCAGCACAACCCCCCAGCTTTGCCAGGAGGCCTCACCTGGTGACTTGAGGGCCTCAAGGTCCTGGGTGTGGTCCTGAGGCTGACAACCTTCATGGCATGCAACTGGGACAGCCTTGAGGAGGGGTGGAGGCCTGCCTGCAATGGTGGTGCTGGCACCTCCCCAGCCTCTCCTATCGTGGACAGGTCCTCATCACCAACAACCTGATGGTAGTGACCCCATGGCACTGGTGGACCTACTCGAGAGACTTCAGCACCTCCTGGTAGATTTCTTCTGGGATGGGCGCCACTGGCTCCCACAAGCCGTCCTTTACCTACCCAATCGCTGAGGGGGGCCAGAACCTGGTCGAACTGGCCAGCAAGGTGGCCACCTTCCACCTCCAAGCCCTTCAGTGACTCCTCTATGGCGAGGAGCACCTACCCTGGCAACAACTGGTGTGCTGATTCTTGCAGAGGGTGAAGGCCCTCAGTTTCAACTGGGAGCTCTTCCTGCTAGACACCACACTCCTGAACTAGGCACTGCTCCTGGCCTTCTACCATAGTGTGGTACGAGCTTGGCAGGCGACCTTCTGCCTCCAGCCCCAGGCCCGGCACCTACAGTTCCTGAAGCTGCTGAGGGAGCCCCTGGTGCACAACCGAGCCCTGCAGCACACCATGCCAAACCTGGCCTCTGCCAGCCTCACAGCCACCCTCACCCGGGATAGTCCTCTGTCTGGACCATCTCTTTGAAGTCGCTTGGTCTGCCTGGCTCTTGCCCGAAGTCCTGACCACATGGCTGGGCACGCGCTCTGTTTGCAGCGTGGGCATCTCCTTTGTGACATCCAGGCTGCCCTCCTGCTGGAGGCAGCGGCTGCCCTCCTGCTGGAGGCAGCGGCTGCCCTGGATCAAAACCTCTGGGCGCACCAGGTCCCCCTTGGCACGGATATCCCAAGCGAGGCCTTCCCACCGCTGCCGGTCACCCTGGCTGTGGCTGGCAGCTGGTCAAGAGGCCTAGCATCCGGCTGATGCTTCCCGTGCCTCTCAACAGTGACACAGGTTGCCCCTTTGCTTCCTTGCCCTATAGAAGCCTGTATGCTTGGGTTGTTCATGTCCACCATGCCCAGGTGCTGGCAAGCTGCCCTGATGCACCATGGTGACAGCGCCTGGGGCCACCAGATTCCCCACTAGCCCAACTGGCTTGACGCACACCTGTATAAGCCACCAACTGTCAAGAAGACTGGCGACCTGCAGTGGTGGTTGCTGCATGGCATCCTAGCCACTGGCACGTTTGTGTCCCACTTTGACCTAGCCACCTCTATGGCCTGCCCTTCTGCCCCAGGGCCATTGAGGAGAGCCTCGTTCACGCCTCCCTCAACTGCCCCTACCTCGGGCCACTCTTTGTCAACCTCGAACCGCCACTGTGGGTGCTGGGCAGGAGACTCTCAAAGAACACCTACATGTGCTCTTACCCATACAGGGTGGCCAAGCGGGGCACTGTCTGCTGGGCCAACTTTCTGCTAGGTTAGGCCAAAATGGCTGTCCTCAAGAGCTGCTGCAACTGGCTTGCTGAGACCGGCTCAGACGATGCCCTGTGGCGTTTTGGCCTTCTGGTGCAGGCGGGTCCCTCGCTGGATTTTGACCACACTGTGCTCCAGCAGGCACTGCCTGCCTTTGAGGCATGGTGGGCCCTTGAGTCGGTGCTGTGCCATGTGGAGGATGGCCATCTTCAATACACGCTCTGATGGTATGACCAGTCTGGGCAACTGGGTGGGCTCGGTGGTAGACTGCAACTCCAGGCTGCTTTTTGCTCTTTTTTTTTTTACCAATCACCTTTCTATCTTCCTTATGTATACAGGTATGTGATATGGTCCTTTTGCTAGTTATAATAATAGTTTGTCCAGAGAGTTGTTCAGATTTAAAACATGCCCAAAATGGTCTCTTCATCCACACGTGTACAAAAAAAATTTACTCTTACACTTTCCTGGTGTGCAAAAGAAACTAAAAATATTAGCGGGGAACCAATGGAAAACAACACCGGGAGACAAGAATGCATTCTCATTTGCACAACTTACTTATAAAGGGACCAAAATTTACATATCTCAGCTTTTGATGAAATGTAACAAAAAGCAATGATTAATATGTATGACACCTCTGCCATTTCTAGAAGAATAGTCATGCCCCTAACATACCCACCACCATATTAGGAGTTGTAATTTTTTTGGTCTTGCAGGGTCCTGTTTCATAGGAGCCTGGAAATCCTGCACTATACAGAAGTTAGAGATGATGCTAGCCCATCTGGGTCAGTTGCTAACAGTTAGAAATAACCTACAATATTATTTAAATATTATCCCAGAATTTCCTCTTCATTTTTCAGTGATTTCGTACTGAATCAACACAAAAACAAATTTTCCCCTTTTAAATTGCAAATGTTTGCTTAGATCTGAAAATCTAGATGTTTTCTACTCGTCCTTAGGACAATCATCAACCAACAGCTTATTGATATAACAAATGAGGCAGAATAAAATCCAGCTCACCCTAAGAGCTGTATTGGTTCTGCTGTGCTAACAATAGCAACAATGGATTCCTGTCAATATGGTGCGAGTCAATACAGTAGAAGCCAAACAAGCTCAAGTACAGAATAAAAATACCAGCTGAAGATGCTACTTTTAAATAAATCATCTCATTTTGAGCTAATGCTATATTTAAGTGCCTTGAAGCAATTTATAGGAAAACATTATACTTACTTTTCAATGGGAAGAGGATGAGGCCCAGAAACAGAAAGCTTGTAGATGAACATAAGAAATTTTCGAAAGGCTTCAAAGAAAGGCCAATGTGAGAGAAGGCAGATACATTTGTTGGAATTGATGGACTTGGCAGTAACCACTTTTCTCTCCACAGCTGTCAGGAGGCTCAGCTGCAATTGCTGCTTTTCTGTTAGCAGCTCCCGGGAACAAGGCTCATAAAACTGAATAGCTGCACCATAGACCTGAAGGACACAGAAAGTCAAGGGGTTATGCCCTAGATTAAGCAGAAGGTCAAGCTTCATTTCTTCAGAGTATTCTTCACCACTTTATGTTTCTGTGGGTTTGTTTACATGTATGTCCCATGGCTAAGACTTCTAGTGTTACATCTATGTGCACATAAAGAAAATGTATATACATTACACAAAATAACTTTTATTTCTAGCTTTTCAGATCCCCCGCTGTTCTACTATTCCACTCTGCTCTTCTCCACCACTTCCCTCCAAAATTAGATGTGGTAAACTGAATTTCTTCAGGAGATTGTTAAACTGGCATGTTATAGAAAAACGCTGTCATCATACTTATTTTCACTCAATCCACCATCACGTACTGGCTTTAAGTTTAGAACCCATTTCACTTTTCAGTTTTTGACTGATGAGCAGCTTTTCTTAACACTTCACCTCTTTTGTCACAGCTGCATACAAAAAGAAATATCTTGGCAAACCGACAATGCAAAAATGAACACTGATACCATAAAATATGTTCCCTCAAAGACAAAACATGCATATATGGCGCATACTTCATTTGTTCTTTATCAAGAAGACTGGCTAAGCTGGAAAAATGGTTTCAGCTTCCTTTATGATCAAGCAGTAATTTTAGGAGCAGTGATCACAACAGTTGACCATCAGGAACTGTAGCAAAATACTGCTATACATGAGACAACTGAACATCTTATTAGGGATGGACTAAACTTCCCTTGCCCTTGTGGATGGAATTTGGAGCATCAGGAACAGCAATTTTAGTTTTTATGAAACCTTTGTATGTTTTGAGTTCATGGAACTAAACATGACAAAACTTTTCTTGTGCTATTTCCTTCCTGTCTGTCTGTACTGGACCTTCCTTTAGGGTGAAAATAAGCCTTCACGTGGATGTGACCTATTTCTTTAATGTCTATTTTGTTGTGAATTTTATATGCATCTGTAATCATCTCAAAATTCTTAAATTTCTAGAAGCAAAACATTATTTCACAGGAAAAGGAGATTACTTAGCTTTGAACAGTCAGCAGTGAGCAGTCAGCAGTGAGACTCCTCTTTCCATCATAAACCCATAAATAATGTCAAAATGTATGACAAATATTCAGTGCGACAATTGAAATTTCTCAAAATCTGACAACAAACATTCCATTGGACCCTCACATAACTCTAACTTAGCATAAAACCTGATAATGTGCATTTAAAATAAAATGCAAAATATACTGTACTATGCCCTACCTTTTCTGCAGAAGAACCAGTCAGTACAAATGTTGAGAACACTGGTAGTGGATATTTGGTTTGAGGATCCCAGCATTCAATAGTAGCTCCCATTGGAAGGCAAAATAGAGGAACAGATTCTGACAATGGGAATGACTCATAATCCTCCTCTGGATATCTGAAAATCAAGCCTTTCAGAGAGACATTAGTAAATGCATTTTCAATAATCTGCAAGTCCTGAACAGACGAATAACAATATGCTTCCTATAAGTATACATCAACTGAACTGTTAAATCAGCCACAGCAGCTGTGTATACTCCCATTAAACTGAGAAATTAAAGTATCTAATTGTAATGTATTCCAACGCTCCATGGAAAACACACCCTCACTATTTGTAATTGTTCAAACAAGTACTAATTGTAAAAAGTCATGAGTGAAAGTGTTGGCTTTAAACCAAGTAGGAGCAATTTTGGTTTCTTCCTTAAAAATAAGTAAACTATTTAAGTGGTTACATTACAAAGAAATTCCAAGGAAGGAACTCAACATATATACTATCAATATATTAGCTCAGCAGGGTTAAAGTTCCTTGGAATGCCAAGAAGACTCATCGACTGGAAACATACCTGAAAGCTTCAATGAGTTTACACTAATCCCGTTTGCTTGACTTGTCAACACAGAAGTGCAACTATTAAGCAACTTCCAGGCAATGCACCTAGCTTCAATTCCAGAAAACTGCACACAATCATGAACGTACCGGTATTACTTATCAGAGTTACAATATAGCAGCTTATTTGGCCCCACAGGACAGATTCAGCCCCTGCAGTTTCTTGTGATCTGGATGATCCACCTGCAGTGGCAAGGCAGGGGCTTATTTGTGTGGCTTCCAGAGCTGTTGCACTTGCATACATAGCTCTGAAACCCAAAGAGTAAATGATGCCACCCCCTACCCACTACTCCTTTTTCCCAGCTGCCCATTTGAGTTGCAGCAGTGACTGAAGACCCCAAATTCAATGGTGGGTAAGAGGGTGAGGATGAGTCGTTGCAACATTTACTGGCTAGGAGCCATACCAAATGCAGCAGCTCTGGTAATCACACAAGCTACAATTTATTCCATCACAGGCCACATGCAGCCAACAGGCTGCCACAAAGACACCCCTGTTATGTAGCATCCTCTGACACAACCTGTGCTTTCCACTTCTACTCATGAAACAAACTCTGGCAATCTGTTTCAGTCAAGAGGTGAAGAAAGAGGAGGCCATCCCAGGATTTCTGCTGTCTGTACATGCAAAGGGGAGATTTTTTTAGATTTTATTAATGTGATTTTCAAGGAGTAAGAGTAGCAACCGCAAAATTCCCAGCCATTTCTTAGTTGAGACATTCTTCAGCTCTTCTTCACCAGAACAGATTAGCAGGTTGCAGCAGAGGAGAAATGTACCTAACCCTCCCAAAATATAAAAAATGCTCTGACAGCTATGAGAAAAACAGAAGGAAGCATGTAAAAAGTTGCCTAGAGCCTCCAAACATGTCTTCTGCCCAAAATACTCAAGATCAAAAAAGAAGCTTTTCACTATACCCACAAACCTTGGAAGTCTTTGATTTAAGGCTGCCAGACTGCCAAGTTTGTCGAGGTAAACCATAAAAATAAAAACCAAAAGCAGTTAAAACCATATGTAACAAGGTACGAACTTCAGATATTTGCTCAGACTTTTGCCTAAGGAAACCAATATAAACCAGAGGACAGGATTATGGAGTTTGTTTTGGTTGACCTACAGCAGATCTCTGCCCAGCAGTTTGACAGCAAACAGATTTTTATAAGCTGAAGAATAGATAAATAATAATATTACCCAGGACATTTATATACCTCTAATGTATTTACAGAACCCGCTTTCAAAAGGGTCGACTTAAAATTACTTACCAGCTTTATATGCTATTGAGTTGGAAGCTGGCACAGACTTTTTGTAACAAAGGTACACACTGGACCCCCACTGTAAAATACAGAATTAAATTTCATCAAAGCCTATAGAGAAAGCCACCAAAACACTTACAACAGATTAAGCGTTTGAATCTATACTTACAAGTAAAGCACAGATATTTAAATAAAAATAATTAAAAGTATTTAAAAGCCTTACAAAGCAACTTACATCAACATTCAGAATTCCCATACTCATTATTAAAGATAAAAGTAAAACTTGAATAACGCATTGCGTTGCTGAACATTCAAACATACTGATAATTAGTATAAGAGAATCAAAATAATTGTAGCTTTCACGCACTCTAGCATTTCCTTCCTTTGCTCATGTAAATTAGACCTTTGGATAGAAACCATCATTGGAAATTTGGCCCCAAATTAAATTTTTTATAATCATAAGCTTAAGAGGCAAAGGAAATATTGGCAGTGTTTTATACTATTTTATGGAATCGTAGAAGTGTTTTAAACGACCATTCTCTTCTTGCAGCATTTTAAGATTGAAACATTAATACTGAAAGCAAAGCAGACTATACAAATAAAAACAAAACAGACTTAACATCCAACCTCAATGGAAAGCACAAGAAGAGAAAAATGTAAGCAGAACATTGGATTCTATCACTTTTGAATATTTTGAATAGACAAGCAGCACCGGTATCAAATAAATATCTGTTTACAATGCACATTTTTTGGTTGGCTCAGAAGGACACACGGACTTTTAACTACTTTATTCAGAGGTTCAGGGTACAAAAAGTTGGTCCCTCTGGGGTCCAGGTCCAATATACAAAGCAAAGACAAACAAATTACCATCAAAACAAGAGTGCCGTGTCATTATATTCATAACATTACACAGTGACAGACACCTTTGCTGTATTACACGTCATGCCTAACATGCCATTATGCAGTCAGGACAGCAGCCACATGGTCGTACAGGCCAAAGCCCTCTATGAACAAATGATTCCTACCCTGCTCTATCCAATCATACACGTGACAACACCTTAAACTTCCCACACAAAGAAGAAAGCAAAAAGCAGCCTGGTGAGGGTCCAGGGCGCAGCACAATCTGGGAGTCGCAGTCTGCCACCAAGCCAGCCCAGTCGCCCAGACTGGTCATGACATCAGAATGTGTATTGAAGACAGCCGTCCTCCAAGTGTCACAGCGCTTCCTCAAGGGCCCAGCGTGCCTCCGAGGCGGACACCACCCACTGGAGCACAGCGTTCTCAAACTCCAGTGAGAGGCACGCCCGCACCAGGAGACCAAAAAACCAAAGGGCATCATCTGAGCTTGTCCCGGCAAGCCGGTTGCAGTGGCTCTGGAGGACGGCCATCTTGGCCTGACCTAGTAGCAAGTTGGCCAGACAGACATTGCCCCAATCGGCCGCCCAGTATGGGTAGGAGCACATGTAGCTGTTCTCTGAGAGGCTCCTGTTCAGTGCCCACACTGGCGGCACGAGGGTGACAAAGAGCAGCCACAGACAGGGACACTCGAGTAAGGCATGAAAGAGATTCTCCTCAATGCCCCATGGGCAGAAGGGGCAGGCCACCAAGGTTGCTGGGTCAAAGTGGGATGCTGTGCAGCAATTACCACTGTAGGTCGCCAGTCTTTTTGGCAGTTGGTGGCTTATACAATGTGCACCAAGCCGGGTGAGCCAGGGGGAATCTGGCGGCCCCAGGCACCGTCGCCACAGTGTATCGGGGTGGCCTGCCAGTGTAGTATAAATTTTTGCATATTAGTTATTGTGTTTAAGTTATAATAGTATTGAATTGATCAACCTCTATGATTGTATGTGTCACAACCCAAAGTTGTGATTTTGTGTTTTGTGTGCGCTTCGGCACTGCTAAATTATTTTCCCGCTAAATTGCAGCTTCTTTGCACAGTGGAGTTTTCTGCTGCAGAAGAGAACCCCGGTGCAACGGAGAATTCCCGCCAATTTGTAGCTTTCTTTGCATGGTGCATTTCTTTTTGCATCTAGGAAATGCTCGGTGCAAAGAGTTCCTGCCATTTGTATTGAAATTCGAGCCACATTATTGGTTCACATTAAATTATGCATACGTGGCGGCTAGCGATTGGCTTGCTAGCCGTATAAAGAGCTTGGGTGGTTTCCGCCCAAGTTGGAGAACTCCGAGGAGAACCCCCGCAAGGGAGGACTCCACGAACATCAGGAGGAGGAGACTTCACGCTGTGTGAAGATCTCTAAGCGCTGCGGAGCCTATTGGACCCAGCGTGAATACCAAGAAGGCAACAGGGGTCTGATCAGCCTCTAGCCTCTCCCCGTCACCGAGCGCAATCCTCGATGTATCCCTCTTCCCTGCGCGCAAAAAGGATCCACGGAGCCTAGCAAACTTCGTGTGAGTCTATTCAGAGCTCTTCACTTCGAGTACTTTCTTCGGTTGGCGCGACGGGCTCGCAGGTTAGAGCCTCCAACCGGATGGGCTAGAAGAATGTTCAAGGGAAGGAACTCTAGTCCGCCTCTCTTCTTTTCTATCTGTAACCGCAACTCAAGCAAGTTTTCCAGCCTGCACCGCGACCATCTACAGTGTAAGTAAACAATCTTAAACAACCATTAAGTGTCCGTGCCTAATTCTAGCGCGTCGCCTGTTTTCTCCGATCCAGCGTGCCCGGGCTGCTGGCCACAGCCCGCGCGGCACAAAAAAGGGCCCGGATCACTCCCGGCCCGCACACGGCAACGAGGATGGGATCAGGAGAGAACACGCTAGAGCTAGAATTAGTTAAGAACTGCCCATGGCGCGATAACAAACGCCAAGTGAAAACTTTTGAGGAACTGGAGGCACATATCGCTTACCACCAGGCGGGCGGAACGGGTGAGAGATTTGTCAGCGGACGCCTTTCGCTGAAGGGAGAAGAGGGAGCCTCCGAAGACGGAGCCCCGAGAGAGAGAGAGAAGTGTATTTGCTGCCTGCGGCGTTCGGGTGTATAATGAGCAACGAGCGGGTCTTGTTCAGGCCCCTCGATACTGTGTCCCTCGCCAGAATCAACCCGACAGGCGCAGTGAACCCGACCCTCACCCGGGAATGTGCCCGATGCCTACGATATGCTTGGGAGAGTGAAGAGCCGGTGCCGATCGGCCGGTTCCCTCCCCTCATGGCGTCCAGATTAAGGGGTCACGAGCTTCCATCCGAGCTCCGCGAAGATCTGGAGATGGAGGAACACGCCGCAGATGAGAGGGTGGCCCCGCGGTACGACAAGGGGGGAGAATTAAGTGCAACTTTCCGTACAATTGCTGATTTAATGAATAAGAATTTAAGTTTAAAGGCCCAGCTGCGTATGGCTGTTCAGGCAGTCAAAGAAGCGGCTGAGAAAAGGGATCCTGAAACGCCAGCCCAAGATGGCACCGAGCAAGAGGGAGACTGTGTGGAAGAACCGGAAAAAAAGGGTGGAGCTTCGGAGGAACCCGCGAGAGTTCGGTCAGTGACTCCGCCCACCGACGCAGCGTCGTCTCCGGCAACCCCGCCTAGCAACGCGGAGACGCCTCTGCCGACGAAAGAGAGTCAAGCGGAGGAGTGCATCCGCCCCTCCTGCCGGAAGCAGTAACAACAGTGACTCCCGCAGCAGCAGTTCAGCCTATAACAACATCAACTCCCGAAACAGCAGCTTGCCCTACAGCCACAATCAATCAAGTAACAGATGAGCAAGATGCTGTCACCAGTCGCATTCGTCCTTGGACAGAGTTACAACAGCTATACAAAGAATCTAAAATGGAGTCTGACAAGGCTATAGTCTCATGGCTGGAACTCATGTCCATGGAGTTTAGGCTAGACTAACTGCCCTATTGTGTATAAATTTTGTAAATATTTTGAGATACGTTAACTTATTTTTTAAGAGTTTTTTGTTTACAGATCCGGAATTCAGAGTGCGTGGTGAAGAGAAGCCCCAAGAAGGATAACATCACCGAGAAGTGAGGGCCTAACGCGCAACTTCGCCATGACGCCCACTGAAGCCCTAATCATGCAGTTTTTTCTTATGAATCTAATCACGTGTATATGTGTTTGTGTGGGTTATTATTTGGTTCGATCCCTAGAGGACGAACTTCTTATGTTAGCAAATTTTGTGTTTACTCGTTTGGTTCAGCAACCCGTAGTAAGAGCTCTTAATAACTCGAGTGACGAGCGTGCAGTCTAATTTAGCTATGCCTTCAGCAAGGGGGGATGTCACAACCCAAAGTTGTGATTTTGTGTTTTGTGTGCGCTTCGGCACTGCTAAATTATTTTCCCGCTAAATTGCAGCTTCTTTGCACAGTGGAGTTTTCTGCTGCAGAAGAGAACCCCGGTGCAACGGAGAATTCCCGCCAATTTGTAGCTTTCTTTGCATGGTGCATTTCTTTTTGCATCTAGGAAATGCTCGGTGCAAAGAGTTCCTGCCATTTGTATTGAAATTCGAGCCACATTATTGGTTCACATTAAATTATGCATACGTGGCGGCTAGCGATTGGCTTGCTAGCCGTATAAAGAGCTTGGGTGGTTTCCGCCCAAGTTGGAGAACTCCGAGGAGAACCCCCGCAAGGGAGGACTCCACGAACATCAGGAGGAGGAGACTTCACGCTGTGTAAAGATCTCTAAGCGCTGCGGATCCTTACGGACCCAACGCATTTCTTAAAAGGCAACAGGGGCCTGACCAGCCTCTGGCCTCTCTCCATCGCCGATAGATTCCTAGACGTATCCCTTCCTGTGCGCAAAAGAAACAGACCCACGGAGCTTCAACAACTCCATGGGAGAGAGCGAACTTGTCGTAATCCTCAAACGAGGATTTAAGCGGAGCTGTGCCTGGAAAACTGTCCAGCCTACACCATGACCATCTTTGTGTCATGACCCAAAGGTCTGATTTTTTTGTGTGCGCTTCGGCACTAAGAATTATCCCCGTAGGTTTACAGCTTCATTGCACGGTGGAGTTCTGCTGCACAGAGAACCCACGTGCAAAGGAGAGCGCTCCCGCCACTTTGCAGTTGTCTTTGCAGGGTGCATTTCCCTTTGCAACACAGAAATGCACGGTGCAAAGGAGTTCCCGCTCTTCGCATGCAAATTTGTTCCCCGCTATTGGCTAGTGCTAAATTATTCCCACGTGGCGGCTAGCGATTGGCCTGCTAGCCGTACAAGAGGCTTGAGCAGTTTCCGCCCAAGCCGAAGAGGACTCCACATCCATCTCGTGGGGACTCTGGGTGCGTGGCAGGGTCATAGATACCCTGTGTGTTATTCAGAGGAGTTTGGCGGCCTGATCCACCGCCCACCTCTTCCCGTCTTCGAGCGGTAACTTTCTATAAGACATATCAACGAGTTTTCTATTTTGATGCGCACTTGTCCTGGACATCCGGAGTTCTGTCTGCATGGAGCCTAGCAAACTCCACGTGATTGTTCGTGTTTTCTGTTGTAACCGCAACTCAAGCAAGTTGTCCAGCCTGCACTGCGACCATCTCGGTGTAAGTAAACGATCTTAAAATCAACCGTTACATGTCTCTGCCTAATTCTAGCTCGGCACCCGCCCTCTCCGACCCGGCCTGCCCGGGCTGCCGGCCACAGCCCGCGTGCAGAGCGACGAAAGGGCCTGGGTTCCGGCCCGGCCCGCACACTTTGGTGTAAGTAAACAATCTTTAAATCAACCATTACGCGTCCGTAACTAATTCTAGCTCGCCTCCGGTCTTCTCCGACCCCACGTGCCCGGGCTGCTGGCCACAACCCGTGTGCGCAAAACGGGCCGCGCCTCGCGCCTGGCCCACACAGTATGAACTAAAACTCCATTTTGTGCTTGTTCCCTCCTTGACATGAGTAGATGAACTTTGTATGCCCTATGTACGTGTCTGTGTGAGAGTGAATGGTAAAAGAATAGTAAGTATATGCATGCAAACAGTAGAAGATTTAACTGATTGTATAAGCAACAAGACGCCAATGTATAAATTACCAGATCGTAAACTAATTAAGCTAATTAATGGATGTCTGAATCAAGTTCAAAGAAGATAGCAAGAAGAAGGAATTCTGCATATCTTGCCTGCCATTTGAACTACACAATGCTTCAAAGACATAATGCTTCAAGGCACAGATACCAACTACACAATGACTGGAATGACCTCATTGAAGATATACGAGAATGACCTAAAGACTGAGCATGGAAAAAACCCAATGCTAAACAAAGACTTGAAATCCCTATAAAAGTGGGATGCAGACAAGTCAAGACAGGGAATCCACTCTCTACAACCTCATGGAGCACAGGCATGCATGTCTGTTCTTCCCCTGCTCCTATCACCCTCAGTAAGCCCGGACCCGGCCATCCAGAGCTAATATTGAGTAACATCTGCTGGTAGCTATAACATCTTACTGGTGTGGTTTTGTCTGTATGTCTGTCTATGGATGCTTGTGTATGTCTGTTTGTATGACTGGTGTGTCCAAATTTATGTATCTGCTTCATGTAACCAATAAACACAGCATTTTTGCCTTATCCCCTCTTTAAGGTCTCACTCTTAATTTGAGCTATTGGCAATTTTAAGTAACACCAGCACTTGGGTAGGGCAGACGTGATCCACCCAGGAATAAAAGCTTCTACGTGACAGAGAAGCAAAGGGGCAACCTGTGTCACTGTTGGGAGGCATGGGGAACGTCAGCAGGGTGCCAGGCTCACTGGCCAGCTTGCTGGCCATGGCCAGGGTGACCAGCAGCATGAGAAAAGCCTCACTCGGGGCATCTGCAGTGTGGGAGATCTGGCATGCCTGGAGATGGTCATCTAGGGTGGCTGCTGCCTCCAGTGGAGGGCAGCCTGGATGTCATGCACATGGCCCATGCTGCAGACAGAGTGCATGCCTAGCTGGGTGGTTAGGACCTCGGGTGGTTAGGAGATGGCCCAGGCGGAGGACATGCGCCTAGATGAGGCTGGCAGAGGCCAGGCTCGGCACAGGGTGCCACAGGGCTGGGTTGTATACCAGGGGCTCCCTCGGCAGCTGTGGGAAACAGATGCTAGGCCTGGGGCTGGAGGTGGAAGGTAGCCTGCCAGGCTTGTACCACACCTCAGTAGAAGGCTGGAAGCACTGCCCAGTTCAGGAGTGTGAGGACCAGCAGGAAGAGCTCCCAGTCGAAGCCGAGGGCCCCCACCCTCTGCAGGAACCGGCACGCTAGTTGTTGCCAGGGTAGGCACTCCTCACCATAGAGGAGTCTCTGAAGGGCTTGCAGGTGGAAAGTGGCCATCTTGCTCACCAAGTCAACCAGGCTCTGGCCCCCCTCGGCAACAGGTAGGCTTGTGGGAGCCAGTGGCACCCATCCCAGAAAAGTCTATCAGGAGGTGCTAGAGTCTCTCAAGTAGGTCTGATGGCAGGTTGAGTACAGTGCACCAGTGCCACAAGGTCACTGCCACCAGGTTGTTGGTGATGAGGGAACGTCCACGGTAAGAGAGGCTGGGTAGGCACCAGTGCCACGACTGCAGGCGGGCTTCCACCCCCTCCTCAAGGCCATTCCAGTTGTGCGCCATGAAGGTCGGTGGCCCCAGGAACACGCCCAGAACCTTGAGGCCCTTGCGGCACCAGGTGACCTTGCCGCACCCCCTGACAAATCTGGTGGGGTCACACTGGTCCATGTGCCAAGCAGCAGGGTATCACTCTTGGCCCAGTCGACACAGGCTGAAAAGGCCCGCTCTCACAGGCTCACTGGCAGTCTGTCAGGGCCCACACGTCTTCCTGGGTGTTGAGGAAGATGGTCACGTCGTCCGCATATACTGACAGCAAGAGCGGAGGGCCAATGGACAGGCCCATTGCCAATGGCAGGGCCACACTGTTTAGATGGTGCCGCAGCACGTGCAGCAGCGGCTTGATGGCTAGGGCATACAGAAGGCCTGACAGGAGGCTGCTCTGACGGTTGCCCCCATGTGCAGGGAATGGAGCACAGAGCAAGCCGTTCACCTTGAGCATGCTGGAGGTGTCTTGGTACAAGACCCAGAGGGCCCCAGTGAAGAGTGGCTTGAAGCCAAAGGCCTCCAGGGTCTGGAAGAGCTAGGCATGGCCCACACAATCAAAGGTCTTCTCCTGGTCCATAGAGATGAGGCCAATGTCAAGGCCAAAGAGTTCACTGGCTGTGAGTAGGTCGCACAACAGGAACAGGTTGTTTTGGATGGTCCTGCCTGGCACACAGTAGCTCTTCCTAAGCCTCAGTGACGGAGGCCATGATGATGCAGAGGTGCTTTGTCCAGAATTTTGTAGTCTGCACACAGCAGGGAGAACAGCCACCAGTTCTTAATGCAGCCAAGGTCTCCCTTCTTGGGCAGCAGCATGAGCACTGCTTGGTGGCAGCTAATTGGCAGGATCTTGTCAGCAAGGCTCTCCTGGAAAATGCACAAGAGACAGGGGCTGAGGAGAGGCCAGAAGGTCTTGTAGAACTTGGCAGGTAACCCACCTAGGCCTGTGGTTTTGCCGGAGGTGAGGCCAGCTGCAGTGGCTGCCAGCTCCTCCACAGGCAATTCCCGCTCAAGCTCACTGGTTTCCAGAGCACAGAGACATTGCAGGCCTTGTGGAGTTCCCGCGTGGCCTTGGGGCAGGATTGCTCAGCCACAAACAGGTCAGGATAGAAGGTGACAGCGTGCTCACATATTTCGCCCAGGATCGTAATTACCCAGCCCTTGGGGGTCTTGAGGTGATCTAAGATTTTGCTTGCTGCTTGCCACCACTCCAGGTTGAAGAAGTGGGTTGAAGCATCAGTTTCAGCCACCTCTTGGCAGAGGGTGCAGATCCTCGCTCCAGGGGCAACACTCTCTGCCAAGTCACGCGAGCATTTGCTGCAGAACCAGAGGCTCTTGCACAGCACCGCGTCACTGCCAGCAGCCAGCAGGGCAGCCTCGAGATCTGCCACATCCTCCTCCAGCTCTCAGATATGGTGGCACAGTTCATTTGTGGCCAGCTGGGTGTACTGCTGGCAAAAAGCTCGTATCTGTACCTTGCCCACATCCCACCATAGCTTCCAGGAGGAGTAGCTCAGTCTTGCGGCCTCCCAGCCCCACCAAAAATGGGCGAAGCAGTCCCAGAAGTAGGAGTCCTGAAGTAGGCTGATGTTGAAACACCAATAAGGTGCCTGGGGGCAGGCTCTCCTAGGTAGGCTCAGTTTACAGCAGGCTAGGCCATGATCTGATGAGCCTGAGGGAACAATGCGGCCCCTGTGCAGGAGTGGCAGATGGTGCCTGGTGACATAACAGGTGGTCAAGGAGAGCCACAGTGAGACCACCAGCACTCATCCTGGCCTGGGTGTACTGGCGCACATCAGGATGCAGGGCTCACCAGATGTGGACAAGGTCCATGGTCTCCAGGGCAGACTGCAGCTTGCAGACTGAGAGCAGGTGAGGCTCAGGCCTCGTGTGGTTGAATGAGGTGTCAATGGTGCAATTAAAGTTCTTGCCTGTGAGGAGCAGGTCATCATCCTCACTAGCATCACGCAGGAAGGTGGCCAGGGTCTTGAAGAAAGTAACCCTCTCCTGGCCATCAGTGGGTGCGTAGACGTTGACGAGTAGCAGGTGGTGTTGCGCTAGGGCAGGAGTGGGCAAAATGAGGCCCGCCAGGCCATTCTATCTGGCCCGTGGGGCCCCTAAAAATTTAGAAAATAAATATTAATCTGCCCCTGGCTGCCTGTCATGCAGCCCTCGATGGCTTGCCAAACTCAGTAAGCGGCCCTTCGCCTGAAATAATTGCCCACCCCTGTGCTAGAGTGATATGGACAGTCAACAGGCAGCCTGGGATGACCTCCCATGCCACTGCCATGTCAAGCTGTGGAGTAAGTCAGTTGTGGTGATAGAAGAGTCGTGACCCCAACACTGAGGTTGGTGCCGTGGCTCAGGAACAAGTAGCCTTGCCAGGCAGTGTGCCAAGCCACCTGGTTGAGCCCACTGGCACATGTCTCCTGGAGGAAGGCGACGGCCAGCCATTTCTGGTGCAGGAGCTCCAGGACAGTCTCCTGTTTCATCGGATCTTGACAACTGTTCATGTTAAAAGTGCCAATGGTCGTGGCTGCCATGGGTGTGGGTAAGGGAGATGAAGAGCGAGGTAAGGTGTAGGTGGAAAAGTGAGCACCCAAGACCAGAGCAAAATAGTAGAGACAGGTCGGGGAAGGTCTATCCTGCCCTGCTCTTCTCCAGGGACCACCCCCCCAGCCCCACTCATCTCTCACCTACTGTGCAAGCTTCTCCAGACAGTAAGCCAGCTGCCGGGTGCCTAGATCTTACTGCGTAGGTTTGGCCACAGCTCTAGCAGCCTTGACCAAGAGCTTAGGATCTGTGCACCACTGAGTGATGCACATTCTTCTGTCCTTTGGTCTGCTTCAAAAAGGCCAGGAGTCTCCCATAGTTGGGGGGGACCCAGGGGGGTCTGCCAACATGGGCTGGACATTCCCAACAGAAGAACGGCGAGGCTACACCCCAGGTGGAAGCTCACCCACAAACGCAGTGTCTACATCCTCAATGTCTAGACACATCAGCCTCCTGTCATTGTCCAGGTCGAGGACTGGCACCAGGAGAGTGATCCCCACCTTCTTGGGGGCAGAGAGGTCATCCTGCTCTTGAGGTCGCTTGCGAAACTCAGAAAGCTAGATCTCCATTTCACTAGCTTCCCCATCCAATCCGGTAGACTGGGACGAGACTAAGAGGAAAGGCTCCTCTGCTGCTCCCTTGGTGAGGTCTCCAGAAGAGAGGCATTCTTTATCATCTTTACTGCCACCCGACTCTGGAAGCTGGGAGAGAGGCGAGGGGTTGGTGACCCCTGCTGTTGCCTCTTCTGCCCCGTCTGTAATCCCCGTCTGCAGTCATGTGCAATGGCATCGCCAGCAGGACAGCCGGAGTAGGGTCAGGCTCTCCAGCGGAGGTCCCCCTGCCGCCAGTTGAGGAGGGTCCTGGTGGGGATGGGGTGTCCTGAGAGGCCCCCTTCATCTTTCTTCCCTTGTTTTTCTTCTTAGTGGCAGGTGACCTCCCCTTCGTAGGGGACAGATCGGACCTCTCCCAGCCCACTCCCCTGGGGCCAGCCACCTCAGACAAGGCCGTGGTGAAGGACAGTTGGAAGGAGGCCTGAGCCCCATCATCCAACAGGGCCCTGGCCACCCCAGCTGCCTCAGCCAGGGCGGCCAGGGGGCAAGTGGAGGCATCAGCCCTTCCACCTGGTGGAGCCTTTGCACCAGGGGGAGGGGGGATGGGCACTGTAAGTGGGACAGGCAGGGGAGAGTGCTAGGTAGTAGTCCCAGTCCCTCTGCTGGATGGTGCTCTCATGCTGGAGATCCCAGCTCCTCAAATGGATGGGGGTGAAAGGAAGTCGGGAAGAGATCCCAGCCTCCCTGGGCAGGGCCTGCGTCCCAGAAATGGATGCACCATCTTTTGGCAACACTGCAGCTGCCGATGGTCTAGCTGCTTTCCTTTGTGGGCATTGGGCTGCTAGGTGGGAAGAGCTACCACACTGGAAACACGTGGTCTCCCCCAAGGAAAAATACATCACAAATCTGTCGAGCATGTGGTTCAAAAAGCAAGGTAGAGACTGGGGGCCCTCCCTGAGGAGCATGAAGACCTGCCGCTGAAAGAACAGGACATGCTTCGGCTTTGGGTCCTTGCTTCCAATCATCAGTCGGCAAAAGGGACTCGTAGGAACCCCATCAGAAGCTGGCCAACGGACTCGAGACCTGTTGGAAAGGTGTGAGGGCATGTTGGAAATCACCACCCTCACTGCCTGGGTGTCCAGGGGGGCATGACAAGGTAGTGTATGCCTGCAATGTCCAGGCTCTCCGCAAACACCCTGTCGACCAGGATGGGAGCGTTCAAGTAAATCACTGGGACCATGTTAACACGAGCTGCATAACATCCATTACACCATCCCAGGAGAACAGCTAGGGCACCTGCACAGACCTCGACCCCGACATAGGGAGCGGTATGAACCCTCAAGCCATGGTTAAGAGGGAGAGGAATCGGCAGCAGGGGCAGCAGCAGCTGATCCCCCGAAGGTAAGTGGGGCGGAGGGACCCGGCGCAGCTGAGCCAGATCCGGAGGGGAAGCCCCCCGGGTCCCATATAGCTGAGCCAGTAGGGAGCTGTGCTCCCGAGCCGTGCGGCGCGAACAGAGCACGCAAACAGGGTGGACTCTGTAAGAGCACGCCGGCGTTTGCGCAGGAGTTCGCGCCGGCGGGCAGGCCGGGAGTGGGACTTCTGTAGGGGTAGGGCGTAGACACCACACAGGTCTACAAACAGCAGCTTATAGAATGGTGTCTACGAGGAGTGCTGCTAGGGCCTCTGCCCAGGGGGACAAGGCTACCCGGGGTTGGTCTGAGGTCTCCACCCAGACCGAGCCCATGGGGGAGCTGATGTCCCCCTACCTCCTGGCCTGTGGGGGATCCCCAGCAGGGCCGGGGGGGCAGAGATTGGGAGCCCCCACACCTGTCCGGCAGGTGCCCGTCTTAGGGCACTGGAGGCGCAGGTGAGGGAGCTCCAGGAGGAGGTTAGCAGTGGTAGTGGTGTCTCGAGGCAGGCTTCAGCTTCCTGGACAATGACCCGCACATCACGACGAGGGACATGCTCAGCTGGGATGGGCTTCACCTGTCCCCCAAAGGTAAGCGTGTGTTTTCTTCTAGGTTGGCGGATCTCCTCCGGAGGGCTTTAAACTAGGCTCGTCGGGGGGAGGGGAGTACGAGGGCAGGGGAAGCTGTGGACCACCAAACCATGTGGCACCCACAAGGACAGACCAGCCTGAAGACAGAGAGCATTGGAAACCTGAAAGCCATGGGGAGACCAGCACTACAGAACAGGTAAGAAACAAGAAGGTAAGAAACAATGGGCCCCTTGGGACTCGGAGCGGGGGGGCAGCAAAGGCACCAGTCGCAGGGCTCAAGTGCCTATATACTAATGCTAGGAGCATGGGGAACAAGCAGGATGAACTAGCGCTCCTGCTTGCACTAAACACCTATGACTTAGTGGGGCTAACAGAAACCTGGTGGGATTCATCCCACGACTGGGCGGTACATATTAAGGGCTATAGATTGTACAGAAAGGGCAGGTCGGGGAAGAAAGGGGGGGGGGGAGGTTGCACTTTATGTCAGTGAGCAATATACATCAACCCTCATCAAGACAGAATCCAATGTTGAGGAAGTAGAAGGATTGTGGGTTAGGCTACATGGGGGGCAAGGAGAAAGGGATTTGGTGGTAGGGGTCTGCTACAGATCCCCACACCAAGGGGAAGAAATAGATGCGGGGCTCCTGAGGCAACTCTCGGAGACCATAAAAGCCAAAGAGGCGGTAGTCATGGGGGACCTAAACTACCCGGACATCTGCTGGGAGACGCAGACAGCAAGGTCCCATCGCTCACGCAGGTTTCTAACCTGTGTACAGGACCTCCACCTGACACAGGAGGTGCATGGTCCCACTAGGGGGAATGCCATACTGGATCTGGTATTGGCAACAGGGGATGACATGATAGGGGACCTCCAGATCGGTAGCCATTTGGGAGACAGTGATCACCTAATAATAGAATTCAACATAAGACGGCGAGTGGGTAAGGTAACTAGTAGGGTGAAAGTGCTAGACTTTAGGAAAGCTGATCTCAATGCACTCAGGCGATTAGTCAAGGACGCACTGCAGAGTAGGAGTTTTGAAGGGATGGGAGCCCAAGAAGGGTGGCTGTGCCTTAAGGAAACGATCCTTCGGGCACAAAGCAAGACGATCCCCGAGCGAGGCAAAAGAGGGAAAGGGGCCAGGAGGTTTCCATGGCTGACCAGAGAAATCCAGGGCAGCCTAAGGGCCAAAAGGGGAGCACATAAAAAGTGGAAACAAGGTGAGATCACTAAAGATGAATATACCTCCTCTGCTCGTGCTTGTAGGGAGGCAGTTAGACGGGCCAAAGCTACCATGGAGCTGAGGATGGCAACCCAAGTAAAAGACAACAAGAAATTGTTTTTTAGATATATTGGGAGTAAAAGGAAGGCCCAGGGAGGAATAGGACCCCTGCTAAATGGGCAGAAACAATTGGTGACAGACAGGAGGGACAAGGCTGAACTCCTCAACGAGTTCTTTGCCTCAGTGTTCCTAAGTGAGGGGCACGACAAGTCTCTCACTGGGGTTGTAGAGAGGCAGCAGCAAGGCGCCAGACTTCCATACGTAGATCCTGAGGTGGTGCAGAGTCACTTGGAAGAACTGGATGCCTTTAAGTCGGCAGGCCCGGATGAGCTCCATCCGAGGGTGCTGAAGGCACTGGCCGACATCATTGCAGAGCCACTGGCGGGAATATTCGAACGCTCATGGCGCACGGGCCAAGTCCCAGAGGACTGGAAAAGGGCTAACGTGGTCCCCATTTTCAAAAAGGGGAGGAAGAAGGACCCGGGCAACTATAGGCCAGTCAGTCTCACCTCCATCCTTGGTAAAGTCTTTGAAAAAATTATCAAGGCTCACATTTGTGAGAGCCCGGCAGGGCAAATTATGCTGAGGGGAAAACCAGCATGGGTTTGTGGCGGGCAGACCGTGCCTGACCAATCTAGTCTCTTTCTATGACCAGGTTACGAAACGCCTGGACACAGGAGGAGGGGTGGATGTCGTATACTTAGACTTCAGGAAGGCCTTCGATACGGTATCCCACCCCATACTGGTGAACAAGTTAAGAGGCTGTGATGTGGATGACTACACAGTCCGGTGGGTGGCGAATTGGCTAGAGGGTTGCACCCAGAGAGTCGTGGTGGATGGGTCGGTCACGACCTGGAAAGGTGTGGGCAGTGGGGTCCCGCAGGGCTCGGTCCTTGGACCGATACTGTTTAATGTCTTCATCAGTGACTTGGACGAGGGAGTGAAATGTACTCTGTCCAAGTTTGCAGATGACACAAAGCTAAGGGGAGAAGTGGACACGCCGGAGGGCAGGGAACAGCTGCAGGCGGACCTGGATAGGTTGGACAAGTGGGCAGAAAACAACAGGATGCAGTTCAACAAGGAGAAATGCAAAGTGCTGCACCTAGGGAAGAAAAATGTCCAGCACACCTACAGCCTAGGGAATGACCTGCTGGGTGGCACAGAGGTGGAAAGGGATCTTGGAGTCCTAGTGGACTCCAAGATCAACATGAGCCAGCAGTGTGACTAAGCCATCAGAAAAGCCAATGGCACTTTATCGTGCATCGGCAGATGCATGACAAATAGGTCCAAGGAGGTGATACTTCCCCTCTATAGGGCGCTGGTCAGACCGCAGTTGGAGTACTGCGTGCAATTCTGCGCGCCACACTTCAAGAAGGATGCGGATAACCTGGAGAGGGTCCAGAGAAGGGCAACTCGTATGGTCAAGGGCCTGCAGAACAAGCCCTACGAGGAGAGACTAGAGAAACTGGACCTTTTCAGCCTCCGCAAGAGAAGGTTGAGAGGCGACCTTGTGGCTGCCTTTAAGTTCATCACGGGGGCACAGAAGGGAATTGGTGAGGATTTATTCACCAAGGCGCCCCCGGGGGTTACAAGAAACAATGGCCACAAGCTAGCACAGAGCAGATTTAGATTGGACATTAGGAAGAACTTCACAGTTCGAGTGGCCAAGGTCTGGAACGGGCTCCCAAGGAAGGTGGTGCTCTCCCCTACCCTGGGGGTCTTCAAGAGGAGGTTAGATGAGTATCTAGCTGGGGTCATCTAGACCCAGCACTCTTTCCTGCTTATGCAGGGGGTCGGACTCGATGATCTATTGAGGTCCCTTCCGACCCTAACATCTATGAATCTATGAATCTATGAAACGTGACAGACACCTTCATAGTATTACACATCGTGCCTAATATGCCATTATGTGGTCGGAACACCGGCCACACCGTCGTACAGACCAAAGCCCTCTGTAAACAAATGATTCCTACCCTGCTCTATCCAACCATACACATGCCAAAACCTTCAACTTCCAACACGAAGAAAAAAAAGCAAAAAGCAGCCTGGTGAGGGCCCAGGGTACAGTGAGAGCTTGGAGTTGCAGTCTGCCCGGTCACCCAAACCGGTCATGACATCAGACCATGTATTGAAGACAGCTGTCCTCCACATGGCACAGCGCTCCCTCAAGGGCCCAGCATACCTCAAAGGCGGGCACTGCCCGCCATAGCACAGTGTGCTTGAAGGAAGGAAAGGAAGAAAGAAAAACAGTAAGAAAGAAGCTGCGAAGTAGACATGCAACTCACAGACAGAAAAACTGGAAGTAAAAAGGGGAGGGGACAGAGAACAGAAAAAAAGAAAAACCACTGTGAAAATACAAGAAAAAATATCAGAAAGGGAGGTAAACAAAAGTAAGAGACCTTTAGACAGGTGAGAGTCAGAAAAGAAAAGAGACAGAAAGCCAGAGAGTCTTACGCTCAGGATCACCCCATGCAGCTCCAAGTAAGCCTGGTCTGCGGCATCCAAAGCGGAAGGAAGGCAGGAAAGCAGGAAAATGCCCATTTCAGTGGAACTTAAGAGGAATAATCTGTCAATGTTCACATTGAGAAAGTGAGTGGTAAATTCATGGATATAATCCTGGCAGAGGTACCCGAGGAAGAGCTGAAACAACAAACTAAAATGTCGTAAGTCATACTCAAAATGAAAATATACAGAGTAACAGTGAAATACATGCAGCAATAACAGTAACAAGAATGCAAAAAACCTTCCTGCATTGTCCCAGTTTCTGAAAGACTGAAAACTTTAAATAAAGTCAAGTTCATGCTCACCATGCCACAATTTAAGTTCTTGTCAACTCTGCAGAATGTATGGGGAGGGGTTTCTCCTTTGCTGGTCACAATAACACAAATATCTGTTACAGCCAAAGAATTCTGAGGCCGAACAGGAAGAGCCCTTCGAAAGGTAATAAAGATTCTTTGGGAAGTAGCTGAACTGTTGTTAACATTGGCACATCGGCCGTATGGAGTAGCCTGGATCACCTCGCAGCCTGAAATCACCCGTTCTTTCCCTTCATATAGAACTCTGTAAAGAGGAAGAACACAGAGAGTTACAACGTTACCTACTAATAAACAGGGATCCTGGTTTTCAATTAATAAAATCCCCAATTTTTGGATTTGAAAAAGTAACCCAAAAATCCACATTTTTCCATGATTAAAATGAAGCAGCACTAATCTATCTATCTATCTATCTATCTATCTATCTATCTATCTATCATAAAAGCCGAAGTCTGTCTGCCTGTCTGTCCATTAACACTTTATTTGCACTGATGGGCTGACGGAAACAACCAATCAGAGTGCAAATACAGAGTTCAGACAGGAGGTGGCGGTGTGGCAAAGAGCCACCATGATGGTGGGGACACAGGGGATGGAGTGGGGATGGGTGCATTGGCCTCGCCTCTCCCCCCCCTGCCCTGTTCCCTGGAGGTGGCAGCAATGGAGCAGATGGAACGGAAGGTGGCAGTGGATGTGGCAGCAGCGGTACAGGAGGAGTAGGGTTGGGATGCCACAGGGAGGAGGGAGCCTGGCTAGCAGCACTGGCCTCGGCCCCCCACCCTGCTCTCTGCAGGCAGTGAATACGGTGGCCCCCCAAGGCCAGCACTGCAAGCCTTGTCCCCTCTCTTCCGCACTGCTCTCTCCCAATGCGGGGGGTGGGTGGGGAGCAGTGGGCCTGGGACGGTGCAGGGAGGGCTGGGGGGGATGGGAGGAGTGGACCTGGCCCCAAAATGGTGGCAGGGAGGGTGCGGGGGCGCACCAGGCCTGGCCCCACCCTGAAATGGAGGGTGGGAGAGAGTGGCCCTGAAATGGTGGCAGGGAACATGGGGGTGGGTTACACCTGGCACCGGCCCCACAATGGTGGCAGGAAGGGCAGGGGGGCATGCCAGGCCCAGCCTGGCCCCAAAACAGAGGGTATGGGGGATGCACCTGCAACAGCAGTGGGGAGGATGCGGGGGCCAGGCCCGGGCCAGCCCTGCGACGGAGTGGGAGAAAGGGGGAGGCACCCCGCTTTCCGGATGAGGGGAGTGGGGGCACAGGGCTGGACGCTGGGCTCTGACCCTGCTGACCCCGAGCCTCTGTTCCCACTGCCCCCCCCAGCCAATACGGCAGGGCCCTTCTCCCACCCCCCCAGGCCAGTGCTGTTGACCTTGCCCCTTCTCTCTCCCACACTGCTCCCTCCCAAAGCAGGGGGGTAGGGAGCAGCAGGCCCAGCTCCAAAACGGTGGCAGAGAGAGTTCAGGGGAGTGGCCTGGCCCAGCCCTGAAATAGTGGCGGGGAAGGTGGGGGGGTGGCTAGCCCAGCGCCATCCCCACAATGGCAGCAGGGAGGCAGGGGGGCACACAGGGCCCAGCCTGGCCCCAAAACAAAGGGTATGGGGGGGACGTGGCAGGCCCTGCAACGACTTCAGGGAGGGTGGGGGCTAGGCCTAGTCCAGCCTTGCGGCGGAGTGGGGGAAAGGAGGCAGTGGTGTGAGGGGGGGAACGATGCCAGGGCTACCATGGTGAGGGGGAAGACAGGAGGAGTGGTCTTGATGTAATCTTTTTTTATGGTATATCTAGCTTTTGCAAATTATATCTAACTGAATACTTAAGGCAGCTTGCTGGTGCTGGGAGGGGTGTGGTATATGTATGTTAAGGAATGCTTGCCCGCTGGGAAAGAAATGCCACGTAGGCAAGCCTAGGCAAGTACAGACATGTTCTGTGGCTAAGGTAATATGCGCATGGGCTAAGAAAAGGCAGCCAATAGTAACGGTACAGCGTGTTAAGTGGGAGAAAGCTTTATAAGGCTGAAGCAAGCCAAATGGGGTGGTGCTTGCTTTGTGAACGATCGCCAAGCACCCCTCTCTGCGCAGACTTGAAACAATAAAGATTAAGTTGAATCCTCCACCCCTGTGTGTTTATTGGCAAAAGCGCACGGGGCACGAACTCACACTGTCCTTTGGGGACAACAATTTGGCAACCCAGATGGGACCCCATTGACCGCCTTGCCCGGTCCACCTCCTCGGCTCCGGCAACGGCTGTGGACGGCGCGAGAACCAGGCGCCACCGGCTCTTTTCATCGGAGGTCTGACTGTCTCCTGGTTGTTTGACGGAGCCGTGGAGGGGCACAACGGCGCAACGCTCGGAGGACCAACTTAATCCGACGGGACGAGGGAGGTCTCAACAGACTGGCGAGTGTCTCTTTTGATTTACGGATAGGTTGAGTAAGAGAGGCGGCTTTAAAAGTTCTGACAGCGTAGACGCCCTAGGAGAGTGAGATCGGGTGGCAGTTCCGTGAACTCCCTTTAATCAGTTTGGTTCTGAGGCCGAGCAGCGGTCGCAGTCCATTGTTTAATAAATGGGGAGTAACCAGTCCAAGATTCCGCCCTGCAGCCCCCTGGGGTGTATTTTGAAAAATTGGTCAAAGTTTGGAGGGGACCCAATGACGAAAGAGAGGATGATTTGATATTGCAATAAATGGTGGCCACAGTACTAACTCGAGGATGGTGTGATCGGGCCAGAGAATGGGTCTTTAGATTATAACACTGTTTTGCAATTGCAATTGTTTTGTCGGCGCCAGGGGAAATGGGATGAAATGCTTTATGTGGATGCATATATGTCTTTGTATGTAGATAGGACTACTCAGAGGTCCTGTGGGATATCTGGGGGAAGTGGGGTAATGGCTTTGCGAAAAATTGAGGCCGCGGGTCCGGAGGAGCCGGAGGAGGATACGCAGCTGCTGGTTGCTCCCATGGCTCCCCCGCTACCTTCTGTGCCCCATGCGTCGCCACAGGGGGCTTCCACGGCACCCGCAATTGCTAGTCATAGGTTCTCGACCAGCTCACCTAGCTCGTCGTCTACCACCACCCCCAGTAGCCCTGGGGTGCCGTCCCCGGGTTCGGCAGATGCAGGCAGAAGCGATTTGGCGGTAGGAGGGGCTATGGGCAGTGAGACATTCAGTCCAATAGCAGACCGCTTAAGATCGGCCAAACCAGTAATTCAGGCTCCTTTGCGTCAGGCAGTGGGCCCCGAGGGTAGGCCCGTTTTTGTTCACGTGCCGTTCAGCACGGCTGACCTGATCAACTAGAAACAGTCAACAGGCCCGTACTGCCAGAACCCCGAGGCAATAGTGCAGCT
Organism: Alligator mississippiensis; assembly: GCF_030867095.1. NCBI lineage: Eukaryota > Metazoa > Chordata > Crocodylia > Alligatoridae > Alligator > Alligator mississippiensis. Next base: position 178,151,383 of record NC_081826.1, read on the forward strand.
GTTTACCACCATTTTTCTTACCCACCAGCCAAATTGGCAGGACATTCAGGCTTTACTAGCCACCCTTCTAACTCTGGAAGAAAAGAGGTTGGTTTTAGAAAAGGCGCGTGCGGTGGCTCAACAGCACCATCCGAATGGCGTTGTAGATGAACTCTGCCCCAAGACAAATCCGGGTTGGGACCCCGATGCCCAGGGGGAACTGCGGAGCCTGGAACAGTATCAAGAACTGGTGTTGGCAGCCCTTCGGGAGGCCATTCCTAAGCAGAAAAATTTGTCTAAATTGTATGAGGTGTGGCAGGGTCCAGAGGAAGACCCGTCTAGCTTCTATGGGAGATTGTGTGAGGCGGCGAAGCAGTGGACAGATTTGGATCCGGAATTGCCGGAAAGTGCCAAGATGTTTAATACGCTGTTTATAGGACAGTTGGCCCCAGATATCCAGAAAAAGTTGCAGAAAGCAGAGGGGACCGCCGGAATGGGTATCAGCCAAGTTATTGAGATCGCCTATAGGGTATACTCAAACAGAGATCAGGTTAAAGAGGAAACAGAGGAAGTAGAGGGAGAGGAGGCGCCGGTTACGCCCCGGGAGGACGTGGACAAGGCCCCAGATTGGGGGCTGACCAATGCGCCATCTGCAAACAGATCGGGCATTGGAAGAATGAGTGCCCCCAAAGCGGGGAGAAGAAACGTGATGGAGAAGAGAGAGTAATGATGCTAGAGGATTCTGACCAAGAGTGATGGGGACCGGGGGCAAACATCGAAGTGATTCCCGTCTCCCCTGATGAGCCCCTGGTTAGAATGCAAGTGGGGGGAGAACTCACTGATTTTTTAGTGGACAGTGGAGACACTCATTCAGTTGTGACAAATTTTAAAGGACCCCTGTCAAAAACCAAGATCCCCAGTGGGAGCAACAGGTCAACAGACCCATCGTCCTTTTGTACCCCCCATGGAGTGTAAATTGGGAGGAAAGTATATCACCAGTTCCTGTATATGCCCGAGTGTCCCCTGCCCTTGTTTGGAAGGGACTTGCTGTGCAAGCTGCAGGCTCAACTAACCTTTTCAGATTATCATGAACATACCAACAGAAGAGGCCTGGAAGGCTCAAATGTGTCTTCTGCGAGGGATAGGGGAGGAAGGGAAAATCCCCCCCCGAAGTAGAAGACGCTGTAGTACCCTGGGTATGGGCGGGAGAAAAGCCAGGGAGAGCAAAGCTGGCCACCCCCGTCAGAGTTGACTTGAAATCCAGGGTTAATCCACCCAGGGTACCACAGTATCGATTAAAATTGGAAGCTTGGAAAGGTTTGGAACCGCTTATAAAGCAATTCCTCGAACATGGATTGCTCCGGGAGTGCCTGTTCAGAAGCCCCACAGTAACGAGTACCGTTTTGTGCAGGACCTGAGGGCTGTAAATAAGGCGACGGTGACCCTTCACCCGGTGGTACCGAATCCTTATACCTTGCTGGCTATGTTGTCTGCAACAGACAGATGGTTCACAGTCCTGGATCTGAAAAATGCCGTTTTCTGCATCCCACTTGAAGAGAACAGCCAGGAAATCTTCGCATTTGAGTGGGAAGACCCGAATACTAGGAGAAAAACACAACTGTGCTGGACTGTCTTACCACAAGGTTTCAAAAACAGCCCCACCATCTTTAGTACAGCCTTAAGTACTGACCTCCAGAAGCGGGACAAGGGACCATCGGGGACCTTGTTACAGTATGTCGACGACTTGTTAATTGCAGCTGCCACCAAACAAGAGTGCCATCAACTGACCGTGAGCTTGCTGAACTTCCTGGGACAAGTGGGGTACCGAGTATCCCGGAAGAAGGCCCGGACAGAGCAGGAGAAGGTACGGTACCTGGGATTTGATATCTCGCAAGGCCAGAGAGCACTGGGCCCCGAGAGAAAAGAGGCTATCTGCTGAATGGTGGCTCCACGGACCAAGAGACAGTTAAGAGGCTTCTTGGGAATGGCAGGATTCTGCCGAATCTGGATCCCCAACTTTGGACTAATAGCCAAGGCTCTTTATGAGGCTACCACTGGCCGCGAGGGAGAACTGCAGTGGACAGCAGAATGCCGAAAGAGTTTCAACACCATCAAGCGGGCCCTCATGACGGCGCCGGCCCTGGGCCTGCCTGACCTCAGTAAACCATTTAAACTTTACGTTCATGAACGTCAAGGGGTCGCGTCGGGAGTGCTGACCCAACACTTAGGTAGCTGGGAGAGACTGGTAGCTTATTTCTCCAAGCAATTGGACCCTACTAGCCTAGGTTGGCCAGCTTGTTTGCGAGCAGTGGCGGCCACAGCTATGTTGGTGGAAGAAGCAAAAAAACTCACCTTAGGACAACCAATGACAGTGTATACTCCGCATTCCGTATTGGCAGTGGTGAATGCGAAAGGGGGGACTTGGCTGTCCCCAGGCTGAATGGCAAAATATCAAGTGGCTCTCCTGGACCAGGGAGACATTAATCTGCAGATTACCAGTACCCTCAACCCGGCTACATTATTGCCTGTGGAACAGGACGAAGAATTACAGCACGACTGCACTGAGACCATTGAGAGTGTGTATGCTAGTAGGCCAGACCTTAAAGACACCCCCTTGCTTAACGCGGACCTCGAATTATATACGAATGGAAGCAGCTTTATGGAAAATGAGATCCGAAGAGCAGGATACGCCGTGGTCACATCATGGGACACCGTTGAAGCAGGAGCCTTGCCTCCAAATACGTCTGCGCAAAGAGCTGAGCTTATTGCATTGACCCGAGCTCTTCACCTGGCAAAGGGAAAGACGGCCACGATCTACACAGACTCAAAGTATGCTTTTGGAGTTTTACACGCACATGGAGCTATATGGAAAGAGAGAGGACTCTTGACGGTGAATAAAAGCCCAGTGAAGTACGGGACAGAAATTTTGAAGCTACTTGAGGCTGTGATGGAACCCGTGAAGTAGCTGTGGTACACTGTAAGGCCCACCAGAAGGGAGCCAGTGAGGTCATAAGAGGAAATCGGCGGGCCGATGCTGCAGCAAAAGGAGCCACTAGAGAACCAGTTCAAAAGACTCCAATACTGGCATTGGTGCCTCAAGTGGTACTACCGGAAGGACCCCCGAAGTACACTGAAAAAGAAAATCAACTTGCAGAGAAATTGGGAAGCAAGGAACAACAAGATGGATGGTGGGTTTTGCCCGAAGGGCAGGTCTTGGTGCCGAGATTGATTCTCGGTAAAGTGCTCCAAGAATATCACCAGAGCACTCACTTGGGTACCGACGCCATGACCCAAGGTCTCTGAAGAATTGTAGTGGGACCCAGAATGAGGAAGATGGCAGAACAGATAGTGTGAAGATGTTCTGTCTGTTGTGCCAACAACCCTAAGATTTCCCCCAAACCTCCACCGGGAACAGGGAGACAAGGACTGCTAGCAGGCGAATGCTGGCAAATAGATTTCTCTGAAGTTCCTAGGAAAGGACACTGCAAGTACCTCTTGGTACTTATAGATACTTTGACTGGATGGACCGAGGCTTTCCCGTGCCGAACCACTCAGGTGAGGGAAGTAGTTCGAGTGATGCTAAAGGATATAATTCCACGATTTGGAATTCCGGAAGGACTGGCCTCAGACCGAGGGCCACACTTTGTGTCAGAAATAACCCAAAGAGTTTCCCAAGCTCTGGGAATACAATGGGACCTTCACACAGCTTGGAGGCCACAGTCTAGTGGGCGGGTAGAAAGGATGAATCAGACACTAAAGATTTGGGGTTACTTTTTTTAAATCCAAAAATTGGGAATCTAATTATTGGAGTGGCAGGAAAGAGGGATTTTTATTTTTAAATCAGAGAAAGCCAGGATCCCTGCTAATAAACTGCTAATAAACACACTTATATCAGGTTATCTGTATAGGCAGAGGCTGGCCTTTTAGGATTGTGGTTAGCTTGGCATATGGCCAAGTCATTACCGTGCATGAAGTTTGTATTCTTAATGACAGTTTCACAAGAACCTGGGCAAAATAACAGTATAGTTAACAGATAACTAACATTTACAGAGAAACTCTAAAAAAAAAAAGAGACTTAATTAAAGATTGGTAGGTCTTCACCATTTCTGAAAGTCCAGCCACTTAATGTAGGTGTCTAACTACAGGAGTAGTAAGTGTTGCGTTGTCAGAGGCAAAGCAAACTTTCATAATATTTGCTCATGTTGTACTTTGGTATATCTTATGCTACGTGTTTATCAGCATTCAGAAGCATTACATTGTCACTGAAATCATTCCAGTTGTTGTTAAGAGAAATGTTGGAGGCCTTGGGGAACTTTTAGAAAAAGTAAACCAGCAGATTTGAGATTCATGGTTTGTTTGGGGCTCTGTAAGACTTACCCTAAAAACTACCCATTTTTAATTGGCTAATGTTTTCTGTTTAAATACCTTCTAGGAATACAATTAGTTATACATATGTTTGGTAGAAAGTGAGTCACTGGGCTATGGCCAGTGGTAAGAAAAGCAGCGGTCAAGCTATACCACAGCATATAACTAAAGCTCATGTCCTCCTCCCACACACAACAAAGTAATGGTTTGGTCTAATCCTTTCTATAGCACTCATGAAGCACTTGCACATTCAGAAAAGTGTCAGATTTAACAAATGTACTTTCCGTACCCTAAAGGCTATCATCACTAAGGATACAAGCTAATTATTTTCTTTTTCTTATTTCCAAGGATGACAGCATCTAGTTCCTGGTCTACAGTCCATTTCATTTTTTTTAAAGTAGACAGTGCACCTGTAATTACAACTCTCTCAAGTACTAAAACTGACGAATCACTAAATCAGTCAGGCTGAAGTTTTCAAGCAGCTGAATCTTCACATGCTTGAAAAACTAAGAAGATCTGGAGCTAGCTCATGGTGCCATGCCTTCAGAGGTGGAGGTACTAAATAGTAAGTATGGCGCATTAATGCATATGTAGACATGCTCTCTGAGTGTATAAAAATATACTTAATTGATCACAGCTTCTAACTATTATGCCCTTTCAGAGTCAGCAACAGAGGCTAAGCCCTGATCAGAGCATATTGTTTACACTTGTACCACATTTTGGAGATAAACCTTTTGACAGGTAAGACTTGTTCCTAATTTCTGTAATTTCATGTTTTGGCCCCAAACCAAAAGGCCATTTTAAATAACCGGGGTCTTTACACTGACTTCATTAGGGTTTGTCTGAATGAGGACTGTCTTGGAATGAAGTCATCATTTCTTCAAGATGTGAATCCTCTCTTTACATGTACAAGAACACCTCTGATGTTCTTTTATACGTTTTTTTTTTTATATTGCATGTGTGTATATTCTGTCATTACCTGCTCTCTTAGAGTTAAAGTATGAAGCAATGCATCAGCACATCCTCAGCAAAATACCCTATTTACTCAATTCCAGGATGAAGTTTTTTTTCCCCATTCAACATGGGGAAAACCAAGACTTGACTTAGAATCAAGTATCAGAACGCTCCAGATGAGAGCTGTGGAGAGCAGCAGCATGGGGAGGTTGGCTCAGCTGGAGACAGTGGCAGTGGTGCAGCCTGCAGGTTCTTCCTTCCCTGTCCATCTTCCCTCCCCCTGTCAACCCATTGCTTGGGAGCAGGCTAGATGGAGGAAAGTGTGCACTGCCACTGTTGCTCCTTGCAGTGTGGAGCAGAAGCGGCTTTGGGGCTCCCCTGGTGCCTGAGAACTTTGTGGAATACGTGTGCAGGGAGCTGAGCTTGGCCAGAGGGCAGCATCAGCAATGTGCAGGTTCCTCCTTCCAGAGTCCATTCCCTGCTTATCTCCTCTCCCCTCTTCTCCACCTCCTCCCACCCCCAATCTGCTTCACTGGCAGGGAGCCAGGAAGGGAAGAAGGAATCTGCACACTACTACTGCTGTCCCCAACTCAGCTGGGCTCCCAGAACAGCTGCTCCCTGCTGCACTGGGCAGGAGCAGGTCACCAGTGGCTCTGGGGCTCCCCCTATGCCTGGATCAGCCAAGGACAGCAGTGGAAGCAGGGGAAAGCAGAAAGGCAAGAGATGGGGGAAGGAGGCAGAGGAGGGGCAACTGGCTGCGGGGGGAGGGGGGGCAGTTTTCAAGGAGCGGAGCAAGGGGCAGGGATCAGGCTGCCTGCTTTCCCCAGTGCTTATCTTCCCCACAATACCTGCTTTCCCACCACAGTGGTTGGGGAGAAGGGGAAGAGGTAGAAGTGGGGAACAAATTTAAGATGACCCCTCATAATTAGATTCTAGAAGCAGAAGATTACAACAAATTTATATATTTTTCCATGTCTAAAATGTAATTATTGGGCAGCTGTCTTAAATTGCAAGTCATCTTGGATTCAGGTAAATACAGTCAATTGCTGCTTTTCCAGAAATTTACAACTTTCCTCAAAAATAAGCATTTCTAGCCTAAATTTCTATGAAATATAGAAAAAAGTTTTAAGTATCAGTACACTCTCAAGTTACACTCTTTTCCCCACAGACTGAGTATACCAGCTATTACCAATAAACACAACAAAATGGGGACATCACCATCCTGTGAAATTTGCTGATGCCCGTGAAAGCTAAGTGTGAACACTACAGCACCGTCTTTGGCGTTCAGCCCCACCTCACTTGAATGAGCATCTCCAAAATTCTTTCATAAAAAACCCCCAAATCCATGTTTTTCTACGATTAAAATGAAATGCCACTATATATATAGATAGGTAGCAGTTGAGCACAATTTTTATTGATATATTTACAATTTTTAAGCAATTTGTGAGCTTACCAGTGCCTCAATCATGATAATAAAATACATTCTAAATAACTATATAGTTTGGAGTTGATTTTGGGTTTGTTTGTTTTTTTATGATGGAAAAGTCAGAATTCCCCCTGCACCCTTCACTTATTAGGACATGGGTCGAGCTGTGGCTGTCCCCCTCCCTCCCTGCTGCTTTGTGGTGCTGAGTAGCCCTGTGTTATCTGTTAGCTCTGTGCTCCTGAGGGAACCCCAGTACCCAGCTTGCTGGACTTACAATGGACTTTTCCTTTCCCTCCCTGTCCCCTACACCTCACTAGAACTAAGCAGAAGAAAAATATAATAGGCATCTTGGGTCGTACATTCCCTGGTCCCAGTATGGGAGGCCTATTTAAATTTGGTTGACTAAAACTTGGTTGCCAGTTTAGGGGATGCTGAGGCAAGAGACCGAGTCAGAGGGGGTATGGGCGACATTTGAACAGTGGTTAAGGTTCATCACAACGTCCAGCCCGTTGGAGCCCTGACCACAAATGCTGTCATACTTTTCCCGGGATGACTGGTAGAAGTCCTCCCCACAAAGTTTATGAATGCTCCAAGTAATCCCCTTAAGTATGTTAAAAGACTACAGTAAGATCTGAAAGTCGTGCTAAGATAAGGCCTATTCACAACAGGTAAAACACAAAACACTGATGCTGACTTCACAGTGCAAGCATAGCTACGCCATCTGAGAAGAAATAATGCAGTAACCCTTCCAGTATATCTTCTGTAGTCATAATAGACTACAGAAGCCAAGAATGGGGGCTGCCAGATAACAAAATATGCTGGTTAATTGAGCAGCCCAAACAGGAATCCTTGCCTGTTTGGGCCACTGCTTCTCCCACGGCATCCACAGCGTTGCCGCTCCTCCCACAGCATCGCTGCCACTCCCATGGGCCCTGTGGGACAGGGAGGCAGGCCCCACACAGCCTGTTATGCCCCCAGGCCATGGGGACTGAGCAGCGCAGGCTGCTTTGGCCGTGGGGGCTCGGAGAAACCGGAAGTGCCACGGTGGGCACTTCCAGTTTCACTTTTCCTTACGAGCCGGCATGCCAGTTAACAGAGCATGCCAGTTTGTAAGGTGCCAGTTACCAGAGATTTTATTGTAACAGGATTTTCCCCGTCAATTATGGCTTGGGACCCTCTTGATTTACACAATTAAAAGAATGCTTTGAAGAGGCTGGATTAAGGGTATAAGAAAGCTGTAAAGCAGCAACCAGTGTGCTTCAAGAGGGAGAAATCTCTCTGACACCATCTGCTGTTCTTCTTGAGAAGCTGGGATAAACAGATTGTCTTTTTCCACTGCCTGTTTAACCTTCAAGGATCGTGCTAGGAACTTTGCCGTCAACAGAACATCCAAGTGTCTTGGAATCCCAGCTCCCTCCCCCTGTCCGTAGCTTTCTGAACCTGAATTGTATTAGTTAAGCTTTGAGCTAGGTTTCCCCAAATACTCAACTGAACCGGGGTAATATTGTAATTATTTTTGTTTGTTTTTCCTTGCATGGCTATTGTTACTAATACCATCATAAATTTCATATACTTAGCAATAAATAACTTTTATAGTCAAACTGGTGGTAACCAGGTGTATTTTTCCTTTTCTGCTTCCCCTTCCCCACTTGCTCTGCAGCAATGCTTCTTTTACCTAAGCCAAAGATCCCTGTAAAACCTAAAATTACTGTGGGGTTTGCTCATCAAAAGGCTATCACAGGGGTGGGCAAAATATGGCGCATGGCCTGCAGGCTGGATGCAGCCCACCAGGCCATCCTGTCTGGCCCGCAGGGCCCCTAGATATTTTTATTTATATTAATTATTTATTTGCCTCTGACTCCCATCAAAAGTGACAGGAGCAGGGGACAGCAGGCCCCTGGAAGAGCAGGGACCACCCTGCCCTCCCTCCCTCCCCACACCGCTGGAGGGACCATGGGGCTGTTTGCGCCTGTGCTGGAGTGAGAAACTCAAGAGGGGGTCAGGGCTGCGTGCGCTGGTCCCCATCTAACCACGGGGCTGGGGCGGGGGGTTGGAAGCAAGGGGGTGTGCGGAAGCCACCACCGGCAGGGCCCAGAGCGGGGTGGCCCTCTCTCCCTGCTGGGGCAGCCCAGTCCTGCTCCGTAGAACCCAGCCAGCTGCACCCCGGGCTCCAGCCACCCTGCTCTATGCCCTGCCGGCACTGGGCCCAGGGCACTGCCTGGTTGTCACTGGCTCCCAACCCCCCGTCCAGCTCTGGGGACAGTGCAGGGGGTGGCTGGGGCTGCTGGGGGCAGCACAACCCAGCAGGGGCATGGCCTGGGGAGGTGGCACAGAACTTGCAATCCGCTCCTGAGGCTTGGGGCAGCAACAGCCCGGCTGCCCTCCCCACGGGAGGCTCTGGTGGGTGCCGCCACCCCAGGGGGAAGGCCCAGTCCCCCCCTGTCCCACAGGGGCCCGGCTGCAGCTCGCTCCCCAGCACCAGGACGGGCGGGGAGGCTGCTCCAGGAGCAGGAGCAGAACCGAGGCTTCTCTGCTCCAGAAGCTCCTGCGGCTGCAAGGAGCCCAGGCGCCCCAGGGAAGCTCCTGGCCGGCCCCAGGGGCAGCGCAGGTAGCCTCCCAATGCTGCTTTGGGTGACACAACCTGGCAGGGTCCTGGCAGGGCACGGGAAGCTTGGAGAGGCTGCAGAAGCTTTCAGAGCAAAAAAAATGCAGCCATGGCTCCGCTCCAGCTCCTGGTGCAGCCTCCCGCCCGTCCTGGGGCTGGGGGGGCGAGCTGCTGTCAGGCTGTCGGGCCTCTGTGGGGCAGAAGGGGGGCTGGGACTTCCCCCAGGATGGTGGCACACACCAGGGCTGCCCGTAGGGGGGGCAGCCAGGCCGTTAACACATCCCTGGGCTTTCCACATCCTGGGCCACGTGCCACCCCCAGCGGCCCCGACCAGGAGCTTCCCCAAGGCCTCCAGCCTCCTGGAAGCTGCAGGAGCTTCTGAAGCAGAAAAGCAGCTGAGGTCTCTGCTCTGGCTCCTGGTGCAGCCTCCCCTCCTGTCCGGGGGCCAGGGGGCGAGCTGCTGCCAGGCCACTGGGCCCCTGTGGTGTGTGGTGGGGGCCTGGGCCATCCCCCCAGAGTGGTGGCAACCCCCAGACCACCCGTGGCGGGGGCAGCCAGGTCTTACCGCCCCAAGCCTCAGAAGCGTGATGCAAGTTCCGTGCCACCTCCCTGGATTTCCCGCGTCCTGGGCCATGTCAGGAGCTGCTGGAGTGCAAACATAACCACAAGGCTTCAGGCAGCAAGGGCACAGCTGACTCCTCCCTTGGAACCCTTCCTGCAAACCCCACAGCCACACCGTCCTCCAGACACAATCGCACATCCCACAAATACCACACACCCATCCACAGCTCCTCACAAACCCCACATCCACCCACCCATACCCCCTGACACTCCTGCACACTATACAAGAGTAGGACTGCATTTTGAGCTATTATGCAATCACTTCTACATATAAAGCATAAACACACACATATCAAGACAAAAATATATATTTTTAATTGAATTAAAATATAATATTATGGGTATTTGATTTTTAGTACATAATTTGTTTTTTTTTCCAGTTCTAAGATAGCAAACCTTCTTCTCCAAAGGAGTTCTTCCAGGGGGCAAGGGGTGGGACTTCCTGTGGCAAGGGTCAGAGGTCAGGGTGGGACTTCTGGTCCCAAGATGGTGACAAGGGGTGGGGCACCTGTCAAGGGGCAGGGTTACCCATGTGTCCCTCAATAGCTTGCCAAAACTCGCTAAGCGGCCCTCTGCCCAAAATAATTGCTTGCCACTGGGCTATTGCTACTAAGACAGTTAGGGCAAAATATTGGGATATGCTGAGTTTGAGACACATAAGTGGATCAGCCTATATAGGCTGATTGACCCAGTTTGGCTCAGACATACCCTAATGAACTGAATGCTGGCTCATAGGGGTGTCAGCTGGACACCTAGCCTCATTCAGAGGTATTCTGTTCACCTATGTGCTTGTGTCTGACTGCATTTTATTGCTACCTTAATGAACTGATTCCTGGCATATGAGGGTGTCATCAGCCTGTACACACTGCTCAACCTGGCCGGGTCAGGCATGTCACATTAATCTTTGCATGTGTGTATGTATTTGACTGATTTGGTGGCTGGAAGAACCCAGCCCCATTGAAACTGAGTCCTACAAGATAGCTCCATTGGGGGTGAGGACTTGCAGAAGGGAGAGATACAGCTCCATATAGAAATACAAGTAACACAAGCAGCACATTGATAGAATTACAGAGACCCCAGAAATGTACCCCTAATAAATGAGCACACCCCAAAGTGATGGGCGAATCTGGTAACACCCAACATGCTGCTGCCCTGTCCCTGCTCATGCCATTACCCCTCACTGCCAAGCCACAGCCCCACCAGTGCCCCTCACTCCTGACCTATGACCCCTTCCTGCCCCCCCCACCTTGATCTCTCCTGGCACAGCTTCCCACTGCACCAGGTGGGTATGTGGGGAAAGGTGCATGTGCATGGGGCAAGGGGTGTGTTGGGAAGGAGGCATGTGTGGGCATAGGTAACACCATTGGTGATGCATTGGGGGTGCATGCCCCCCCCCAGATTTCTGTGCCAATAGCAGGGCATGGGGCATACGGCTCAGGCATGGTCAAACCAGGCACCAGGCAGGAGCTGCCTCCGTGGCCCAGTGGGTGCAACCCAGCATAGGAGGGCAGAGCAAGGAGTGGAGACTCAGTGCTGCTGCTTACAGAAGCCTCATGCCAGCCACACTGCCATGGCCACCAAGGTGAGGTGCCCCCTGCCCACCAGGCAGCAGCAGGGGTGGTAGCATGGAGTTGTACAACCACATCCCGCTATGACAGCCATCTGCCTCCTTTAATAGCAGTTTGGCTTTAATTAAATTTATTACACAACTCACTATTTTTTCCTTTAGGAACCTACCTCATCAGTGCCGCCTGAACTACTCTATGACAGTTTTGCACATTTTTTGTACATTTGTCAAAACTGAGGCCAATGGACTAGCCATTTGAGAAGCAAGACTAACATTTCATTTCCCTAAAGGAACAGTAAGCCATTTGTCACTGCCAAAACCTATCTATTGGAAACTGATGAGATTCCTTGGGTCTCAAATAAAAATTGGCAAATGGCACGGGTAACTTTAAAATATTCATTAAAGAAAACAAAAACAGCAAAGATAATGTGTCTAATCCTGAAAGAAAGCACTTGCATCAAACAGGTAGAGCACAGAGTAACAGTTATCTTTGAGCTTCCACTTGAAAAATGCCAATTCAGGGAAACTAAAGCTTTGTATAAGAATAAATTCAACATTCTTGGAAAAGACTGAATTTCTGGTCAGCATCAATGGCAGACACCCCAGAGCAGCCATTTATTAGGTCAGTCACTAGGTTACTCACCAGAAACTTGGACTTTTCACACGACAGGCTAGTACCCTAACTACTGAGGTACTGGCTCTTCTGAGGAGGGTTGTTAATCTCATATTTTTCTACCAAAAAGGCCCAAAAAATTACTGTCTTGTCCTAAAGTGGAAAAAGAAATCTCAAAAATCTTCAGACAGAAGAACAGTTTTCCATCCAAGCCTAGCCCCAGCATTAGCCTAGACTGCTAGCGAGTACGGCAGCATACAGGAGTTTATAAGCTCCACAGAGAACTGTTTCCAATACTGAAGGACTGAGTTTTACAATTCATCCCCTCTACCAACTCTTGGGAGGAAATATTTTGGGAAGATTATTTACTCTCTAAAGCAGAATTTGAAAGAATAGTCAGTTGTGGTTTCAGAAATTATGACCATCTGAGGCAAGAGTAAACAAAATACAGGGCTTTCCATTATGAAATATCGCTCACATGAAGCTACAAAAGCATCCATTAAAAGAATTAAGCTAATGTATTTGTCCTCAGTGAAAAAAAAAAATGTTCACAAATATTTTCAATACAGGATCAGCAGCAAACTTCTTACAGTATTTACTGGTTACAAAAATAAGCTCCAAAAAAGTTTTAAAAATCAAAGACTTATTTTAATAAGTTTATAGATGCAATATTATAATTTTGTATGTATGCATTTATTTGAAATACAGAATTAGAGGCCATAACTAAACCAAGAAGAGCTGTACTACAAGGTTAATTTGCTCTATACAACCCTGCCTGACCTTGCAGTCAATCCTACAAGTGCTCAGAGACTCCAGACAAGGCAGCTGGCACCAGATATATTGTTCATAGCCATTAAAAAGCAAAAGCTATTTTTAAAAGGTGTTTATGTGAAGTTCATATTCGTTAGATCTTATTAAAATCATTGATATGCATAATATTTTCTATTTCCATGTTTTTCTATACCATTCACCAGTTCATATCTCCTCCGACTGAACCACTCTGCAATTCTTACATACCAGAAAATAAATCTCAAACCACAATGTACTTGCTACTTACTAAATTTCAGATTTAGACCCCTTTGTTTCTCTTATTAATTTTAAAGAAAATTTGTCAGAGCGCATTCTCTCTCTCTTTTTTTTTTCCTTTTTCTTTTTTTTTTGCTTCAGGCATCATCCTCTTTTTGTACAGAAGTACCATTTATGATCATTAGATAACAGAAATCACTAGAAAAAATAAATCTTACCCAATGTCTGTAAGAGGTGGTTTGTCCCAGCCCCTCTTGTAGCAAAGAAAAAGCTCTGGACTTTTAAGACTGCCGTAGTTCAAGTTGGCTTGAAGGGCTGTGGGGGTGGATTCAACACAGGTGTAACCCTCAGGGACAGTTTCACCAGCTGACTTGATAATGACAGCAATGTCTGTAATTGGAGCCTTTGGACCGGTTGACTTTGTTTCGCAGCGGCTTATTTCTTGGTCCAGAAGAGTTGAAGTGTCAGTCAGTCCTGCCACCACAAAGTAGTCAGCCACCCTTGGACCTTTGTCTTCTATCATGGTTGTATCTCAATTTCCTAAAAATAAAAAAAATTCCTGTTCATAGTTTCCAAGTAATAATATTTCTACAACTTCCTCACAATAGCCAAAACCAAAGAAACAGAAACGTAAATCTCAAACTCTGCCAAATTAAACACAATGTTGAAGAAACTGGAGTTTTGACCTGTAATGCCATAATCAGGTGTTTTGGGGTACAAAGCCTCATTTGGCAAGAGTAGGCAAGATCAATTATAGTAACTACAGGCTCTGAAAAGTTAAGAGCCTAAAAAGGCTCAAATGACTTTTTGTTAACTGTGGCCATCCTTAAGTCTCCCTGTACCATCAATTCATCCAGGTACCCTTAAATTTAAGTTTACATGTTAATGTCCTCAAAACTAGCCCATGGTAACACAGCACACTAAGGAAACTGAATTATTCCTTTTTAAACACTGTGTAATGCATAACAGAAAACACATGAGCACAACTTTCCTCCACATACTTCATCTGTTCTATTCCACAGAGTTAAAAGCTTTAACACCGAATCTTTTAGATCAGGGTTCTCAATCTTTTTTGTACCAGGACACATTTCTAAATACTGATGGCCACTCCTAACCTGCTGCCTCCCACCCCTAGTTCCCAGCTCTAGGGGTGCAGTGATAAAGATTTTTTGAGCCGATACCAATCCAATTACTAATATGCAGCCTTGAGACCAGTGTTTGGCTGCTAAGTCGGGGGGGGAGTGGGGGGGGCAGATCAAGGCCCCTGATGTAAGGAAGGAGTGGGGCTAGGGCAGGGGGTACACTCTGCCCAGCCAGGGCAGGGGACAGAGCCTCAAGAAGCTTGTCCAGGGGATGCGGGGGGAAAGACAATCCCGCCACTGTTGCTACCCCCAGAGGAGGCATGGGGGCCATGTGCCTCTGGATCTGTGCACAGGGCGAGAGTGGGCTAGGGCCGGGGCTGTGTCAAGCTGTTCCCGGTGGCGGGGGCTGGGCTGGGGCTGCAGTCAGGCTGGCTGGTGACAGCCCCCCGTAGCCCCCTCCCAGCACCGCCACCACCACCACCACCCAGCCCGAGTGCAACCCCAGCCCAGCCCCCCTCCCCTGCTGGAAAGAGCCCCCTGTCCCCAGCCATGCAGCAGCAGTCCACCCTCACCCAGCGCACAGAGCCAGAGAACATGTGCCCCATGCCTCCTCCAGGGGCACCCCCCGCATGCCCCTTGGATGAGCTGCTTGCAGCTCTGTCCCATACCCTGCCCTGGCTGGGCAGCACCTGTCCCTGCCCCAGCCCCACTCCCTCCCTCAATGTGGGGGCTTCAATCTGCCCCTTCCCACACCCTTTCCCTACCCCCACCCGTTCCCCCCCAGACTTGGCAGCTGGATGCTGCTCTCCAAGCTCCCAGGCTGGCCCTGTGATGCCGCGGCTGTGCACATGCACGCGGCATTTATCGATGACATTATCGGCCACATCAGCCAAAAAAATCCGATTGCCGATAATGTCAATTTTCCTTTTAATCAGTGCTGATATGATATGGACTGATGTATCAGTGCACCTCCACCCAGGCTCCTAGTGTGTGAGGTAGCATTGGGGGGGGGGAGGGGGGGAAGGCTATGGAGGCCCCAAGCAGCCACTTGCAGGCTGGAACTCTGCCAGCCTGCAAGGGAAAAGTGATGGTTTGCCACATTTTTCTCCTTTAAAGGAAAATCCATTTTAAAACTTCTTTAATCCATTTTTAAAGTTTGGTTGTAACCCTCTCATATATTCTTGTGACCCATTTTTGGGTCGCAACCCACAGGTTGGGAAACGCTGCTTTAGATCTCTAAGAGTTACAACATCTGAAAATTAATTTCACACAACTACAAATTCAATGTACTTCAGCAGCTGATCAGCCAGTATATGTCACTACAACTGCACATTCCACACCTGGAAAAAGCTATTGTTTCATAGCCCAAGATGATCAAACATTATATTTTAAGATAATGATTATTACTATGAGGAAAATGATTGTTGCTACATCATTATTGTTACCAAGTAATGATTATTACTATTGTTCAGATCCAAGAGGTGGAGACCTCTTACTATAGTCAAAGTTTGAAAGGAATTTTTCATTTTTGCAGTTTCTCAGGCTAGTTCTAGAGGTACACCGATACATTAGTCCATATCATATCAGCACCAATTAAAGCAAAATTGACATTATCGGCAATGAGCTTTCTTTGGCTGATGTGGCTGATAATGTTGCTGATAAATGCCATGTGCATGCATGTACCCACAGCATACACATGGCCAGCCTGGCAGCTTAGAGAACAGCATCTGGCTGGTAAATCTGTTGGGGGGGGGGGGGGGGGAAGGGGGAGGGAAGAAGCTTGGGGGCCTACAGATAATTTTGGGGTGGCTATAGCCCCCCGTAAGCCCCATCCCAGTGCCGCCACCGCCCTGAGTGCAGCCCCGACTATAGCCCTGACTCAAACCCTGCAACGGGAAGAGTCTGGTGTCGCCACTGGTCCCAGCCTGCAGCAGCAACCCACCCTTGCCCCGGCCACAGGTCCAGGGGGGCACTCCCCCCCATGCCTCCCCCAGGGAGGCGCATAGCAGCAGATGCCCCCCCTCCTCCCAGACAAACCACTCACAGCTCCATCCTTCACTCTGCCCTGCCCGGCCCCAGCTGGGCAGTGCCTGCCCCTGCCCCAGCCCCACTTCCTTCCTCTCTCACCACAGGGGGCTCAATCTGCCCCCCTGCCCCTTCCCCCCCAAAAAGATTTATCACGTGGATGTGGCTCTCTAAGCTGCCAGGCTGCATACCAGCAATCAGATTGGTATCAGCTGATATGGCTCATTAATAATCAGCCATTGGTACTGGCCCCAAAAATCCTTATTGGTGCATCCCTACTAATTTCACTACTTTCTGAATGTACTTAATTAAACAGGAAGAAAGCAATACATTTCAGAGTTTCCCTTCTTCCCTTAATAGCACAAAGGTGCTGAGATGGCTGATAGTAACCAGTTCCAGAACTGCAGAGTAGCTAACCAAAGTAGAGAAATGTACAGATTAAGAAAGTGTCTACACTCTAGTCATTCTCAACCATTCACTGGAATACAAGGATTCACATCCTGTATGCTTATTATTGAGAAATATGCTTATTGCTGAGAAATCTTTATGCAACTCAGATACCCACAACAGGAGAACAGGGAACTGCAACTGTGAAAAAAGCAAAATATTAATGTGTCTGTAACTCTACAGCACTCCAGTGCTTTGAATGGCCAAGTTCTTCATTTTTTGGAATTGTTATTACCCAAGGACTTCCAACAATGCACAACATCTAGCTTACTGACACCTTTTATACAGCTGGAATGAAAGAGCTTCCATCTTTCAGAAACCACAGCCTGTGAGATTTTCACCAGAAGGTCTGCCTCAAAATTATAAGGTAACACTGAAGTGTTTCTAAACCTCCCTACACAATGTGTGGTCAGAACTTGTGGTCAAAGATATAAATTGTTTCAGAGACACTGACTTCATACTGTCAGCTGTGAAGCTCTCAGTGTAGAATATCAGAAAGTATTTGCAATAATGCAAATGCCATATTACAATAATCTTCCTTTCTTGTGTCAGGAGCTATCTTCTGGCTTAAAAAAAATAAATTCAAGTCATATTTGTCTGAAAGGCTCTGGTTGCAACTCCCAGGAAAAGTGTAATACCATAGTTACTCGAAAATAAGACACCCCCCCTAATAATTAGATTGTATTTATGGATAAATGTATAGTTTTTAAATAATTTTTCAGATATAAAATCTAATTATTGTAGGTTTGACTTGAATTTGTCCCCTTCCCACTGCTACAGCAGGAAAAATAAATCTAGGGGGTCAGGTAGCCCCCTTCCCCTCTGCCCCCCAGCTTCTTTCCTCTGCAGCCCCTTCCCCTCCTCATTGTTAAACGCCACTCTCTCTTAGACCCCTAAGCACATGGAAGTGAGGGGCAAATTTCCAAACACTGACCTTGAAATAAATATACCAGTAGTAATTTGTATAAAGTAGCCATAGACTTAGTTCATACAGAATTGATGCATTTTACCTTTATGAAACTGCTGAAAGTTTCAGCACAGGTACACCATAAACACGCTTCTAAGTATCATTTTTGTACTTCCTTATATATAGTACACACTGTGCATGATATTAATCCAAAACCAAAATGTTAATGATTTACCAAGTTTTCAGGGTGTTGATCTAAGGCAGACAAGGTTCTTCCTACACCCTTCTTCCTTGTTTGTGCTCTTCCTTATTCCTTGGAAGAAGGGTGTTTGTACCCAAAAGCTTGCAAAGAAATGTTTTTCCAAGTATTTTAGTTGGTCTAATAAAATATATCAGATTTACTCAGAGAACCTTGACTGCCAATGATTTACCAGAACGTTCACTAAGTTGGGCTCCAGCAGAGCCAACAGCATTTCAAGACTTGGTGACCCTACAGCTCAGCAGTGCTTTGTATGTATGTGTACTCCAGGTGCTTCCTGAAAAGGATCCAGGTCCTAATTAGCCCCCCACTCATGACTAGAACCAAGTGTTCTTGTCACAAGTCCTGGAATCCTTAAAAAATGTGTACACAGATGAGGTACATCTCATGGAGGGTGGGGCCACACTAATCATATTCAACAGACCAAGAGAGGGGATGATAGAGGGGGTGACAGAGGGCTTCTGGGTAAATTGTTTGGGACCCCATTTGGTGATGTTGCCAGGAATTTGAGGCTAGTGAAGAAACAGGAATAATTGGAAATGAGAAAGAAAGGTACAGCTCAGCTGAAGAGAAAGTTGAAATATATTCAACATAGTAGCTCACCATGACTTCCTCAAGGAAGATATTGGTAGTACCCATTGAATAGGCTGCACTAACCTATTTTTGTTGTAGGTTTCCATTGGTATGTTTACCCAAAATGAGCTATGTGTTTTACAGTTATGCTTAGTGTTGGCTGCATTTAATCAATTTCATAGTTTGCTTCCATTGCTGAACACATGCTGCTTTTAGCAGCTGTTTAAATGACAGTGTCTTTAATTAAGTTTCCTTGCATACAAATTAATTTGGGGCTCCCCCCCCAAATGCCATTTAGGGGGAAAAAACTCATCTTGTATTTGAGAAAAATCAAGGTAAGTAATTATTGTGGTCTATTCTCCACTGGTGAGGACCACTTCTGGAGAACTGTGCTCTGTTTTGGGATCACCACTATAGAAAGTATGTGGACAAGCTGGAGTGAATACAGCAGAGAGCAAAGAAAATGAGTGTTTTTGTTACAACCAATAACAACCACACAATCCTTCATTTGTCAAATTAGTTACCATAAAAGTGTCGGCCTTTATGCTACTTATTTTATATAGAAACATATTCCAAGGTCAAAGTAAATTAAGTATTAAGCCAAACTTCACATATACATGGAAATATTATTTTAATTTAAAATATACACAATCAATACAAATGCTTACAAAAAGACTCTCCGTATTTTTTGTGCAAGTTTCTCTTTAATATTCAGGAGCATGCAAAAAGCTCCTCTACAGGTGAGCCAGTAGATCAAAACAAAGACAAAAAAACACTTAGGTAACAGTATGGCTAAAGTTTGTTGCCACTCATCATGCTCCATCCTAAGTACAAGTAGTTGGAATAAAGGAGTACTATTTTCTCACATCTAACAGTTCACTAAAATGTCCAGAGTCTCACATCCAGATCTTCACCTTGGACCAGAATATCCCTTAGATAAGAAATAAAATTTGCATCAGGAGAATGTGAAGTTTAACTGATCGAGCATGCAGCAAATAACAAAAACTTTGGTATGCATCCTTGGAAGGTTTTTTTGTTTTTTGTTTTGTTTTTTTAAACCAAAGGGTTTTTTACCAGCCTTTTCACTATGTATTCAGATAATCAAATGTTGTCTTCTCAATGCAAACAATATTTTTTAAATCTGCATTCCAAGTACATTTTTACAGAACAGAGCAATAGAAGATGTGGTTATAGCTATTACGAGAAAAATATTTGGAATTAGCAACACTATTGACTCATAACAGTAATTTGAGACAAGTCTCACACTATTTGGCATTCTTAAAGCTATTGTTCCTGGAAATGTCATCCCATCTGAAACTCAACTTTCACTTAAGATTTGCAGTCTTTTTGGTTACACAAGAAATGCAAAATCATGAACCCTAAACCTAAGGGGCTAGAAAAACAGAAAGCAAGTATAAATCTCATATATTTTACCCTCTCTTAACATTTAGGATTGGAAATGCTATAGCAGCTGTTTAACAAAGAATACCTTAAAATCTTACCCTAAAGCCTAAATCCTATATTGCTTCACAGAAATACATCTTCACTATAAAGTGCTGCAGACAAAAGACTAGAAACATCTGAAATCATTAAGACTACAGCAATATTGAAAACCTGGATTACAGCTGACAAGCCTATGCTGGCATAGGTTATACTGCATTTGCAAGTCATTGGAAAAATAATTTTGCCTAAGTTTACAGTAAATTTGATTGGAGGGGGGGGGGGGGGGGACAGAGAGAAGGGTTAGCCAATCCATCTATATTAGAAACTTGCGTCTTTTTTATTTTAAAATCAAGGCTGGCTAACTTTCAAGCAGTGAGAGGCTGCATGCCCAGTGCGATATGCTGCACTGATGCCCCTACTAAAGCACCATGAACCTGCACAGACACCAACCCTGCTGCGGGTTTAAGGCAGGAGGCTGCCCATTCTTGCCCCAATGCCAGGGGGCACTATCTGCAGCTCTGTTCCACCCCTTCACCCCAGCCCAAACCTCACAGATAGCATCCAGGTGACAATGCTCCCGGCCTACAGCAGACCAAGCTTAGCCCTCATTGTCAGTCCACAGACACAAGCACATTCATACTGCCCTCCTCTTACTAGAGCCTCACACACTCTACCCCCTCTTACAGGGTCTCTTTCATGCATCAACAACTTATACTGCCTCACTCCCTCTTGGAACAGGCCCCTTAGGCCATAGGCTTTAGCCAGTTCATACCTTGAGTGGCAGACGTACCTTTTGGGCCTCTCCCACGACCCTCACTGGGGTAGTGGCCAGCCAATTACCTGACCAGGTCTAAGCATGCCCTGGCCCCTTCCAGGGTAACTCTATACACTCATACATACTGGGCTCCCAGCCCTCTGGTTTTCCCCTCACTGGGGCTCCACGTCTCACAATGCACCCCCTAACTGGGGCTCCACACCGCCCCCTCACTGGGGCCACGGGGCTTCCCTCCCCAATGGGCTCAGGTGGCCATAGGCATGCCTGGCCCCCCTCACTCATTCCTTGGGGTCTTGCACCCCACAGGGCTCAGGTGGCCACAGCCGTGCCTGGCCCCCAACTACATCCGGTGATAAATGACCCACCCAAAGGCAAGGGTTTGGGTTAAGGTGCCCCTACCCGCCTTTCACCGGGGTGGTAACTGGCCTGGTATTTCCTGGAGGCTCCCACACCACTGGGAGCTCTACCAGGCCACTCACTCCCAGCAGGGTGCAGTTTTAGGTTATGCCCAGGACAAGGAGCCTCCAAACCACCCCCTACAGCTCCTGCCCTTATCTCCAGGATGTTGCATGCAGCCTTGCAGCCAGGCAATGCTACTGCCTGCCTGCCAGCAGCAAACTGCTCTCTTTATACAGGCGGCCAGAGGTCTAAAATGGCCGCCGCAGTCAGGCACCTGCTGGCTGCTTGGTTCTGCTCTTGAAGTGGCAGGCACCAACAGTGCCCTGCCACACACCTTCACCCTTAAAATAGTTCCTGGGGGAGGTTTCCCTTGCTTCTCCTACAAAATAGGCTCCCCTCAGAGCCTGTGACAGCCCTCAAGTAGTGAGCACCCCCAAAGGTGCTCCGCCACACACCAAGAAAAGTGTAATATGCAGCCAAGCCCTCCAATACCACCAAATTTGCACTGAGACTGCCTGTGACCATCATCTCACAAATCTCAAAAGGGCTTTCACCCAATAAGGATGCTCCTACAGAGAGATAGAATGTACTTTTAAAAGAGACACCTGGATACCACGTGACAAATTGTTCCAGTACAAAAAGAAAATCCCCATGAATCACAAACCATTGGTTATGACATACCATCCTTCGCTGGAACCTATACGGACAATCCTCAAATAATTACAACTCATACTAGAAGAAGACCCAAGCCTCAAAGAGATCCTTCCACAACCACCCATCCTAGCCTTTAAACAAGCAATGAGCTGCACCAACCTCATCCCCAGAAGCAAACTTCCTATGGCTTAAAGCACACCAAATGGATCTAGACCATGCCAGGACAAAAAAAATAAATAAATAAAAAATGTAAAAACCTGCCATCTCCACCACTCCCACAATAACTACATCATACAACAGAAAAGTCGCCGTTCCTGGATCATACACCTGCACCTCCAGAAATATAATATATCTCATCCAGTGAACTAAATGCCCTGATGGAAAATATGTAAGAGAAACCAAAGAACAACCGTGTATCAGAATGCATGCACACGAAAAATCCATCAAAGACAAAAATACCCAATTACCTGTAGGTGCACACTTCTCACAAGATAACCACTCTCTCTCTAATGTCTCAGTTGTAATCCTCAAAGGGAATTTACAAAACACCTTTTGTAGACGGGCCTATGAACTTTACTTCATAAATCTACTGGAAACAAAAAAATCATGGATTTAATATAGATATTGAATTTATGGCACATTATAAGATGCCTGCCACCTGATAACCCCAAATAACCTGTCTGTATTTTACCGGCTACATTCTATCACTAGTTCTACATTCTTCCTTCCCCTGCAGCTCGTCTCATACCTATTGTGTCCCATTGCATCTGATCCTCAATGCCATGCATTTGTATTTTCATAGATCTGCATTTGACATTTTTGCTTCTATTCTACCTAGGAGAGCACACAAACACCAACAGATGGGGTGCAGTGCACGATAGAGCTGTGGCTCATCAGGTGTAGGGGGAAGAGCGGCTCCTGCCACTCTGCGCACCCTGGGAGGGTACGGGGGGGGGGGAGGTGTGTGCCCCCCCCAGATTTGCACAGGACGGGGCAGGCGGGCTGCAGCTGTGGGCTGGAGCTGGAGCTCCACCAGGCTCTTCTCAGTGGGGGCTAGGCTCAGGGTGGGGGCTATGGAGGGGACTGCAGCCACCCCAAATTTTGCCGTAGCCCAGCTCCCAGCACCACCTCTGCGCACCCAGTGCAGCCCCAGCTCAACACCCTGCCTCTACCCATGCACTGGGAAGAGCCAAGGCTGCGCCAGGCATGCAGCAGTGGCGCTGGGAGTAAGGCTACGGGGGCGGGGGGGAAGGTTACAGAGAAATTTTGGGTAGCTGCAGCCCCCTCCATAGCCTCCGCCAAGAAGAGCCCGGCACAGCCCTGGCTCCAGGCCACAGTTGCAGCCCACCTGCCCCACACAGATCGGGGGGGGGGGGGCACACGCCCCTCCCTGTGCCCTTCCAGGGTGCACACAGTGGCAGGAGACGCCCCTCCCCCCACCACCCCAAACAAACCGCTACGCCATCCTGTGCCCCACCCCGCCCTGGCTGAGCAGCATCTGCCTCTGCCCCCTCCCTCCCTCACCGCAGGGGTCATTGATCTGCCCTTCCCACATCCCTTCCCTCCCCTTCCACCACAACTGACTTACTAGCTGCATGCAGCTTTCCACGCTGCCGGCTGTGCTCCATGCTGCCCGATTACTGTGCTGTGTCTGCACACAGACAGGGGCATTTATTGGCTGCATCGGACCCATTTCCAGTACAGCCAATTTTCTTTATATCGATACCAATCCGATATCGGACCAATGTATCAGTGCACCTCTACACCTGTGTGTAAACAGTTCTTCACCCAAGTTCCTATAAATAATAAAGTGATGTTTCTACTCCACAAGCTTCATCGTTACTATAGACCAGGGGTCAGCAAAACCCCGGCACGCCATTTTCATAGATTCATAGATGTTAGGATCGGAAGGGACCTCAATAGATCATCGAGTCCGACCCTCTGCATAGGCAGGAAAGAGTGCTGGGTCTAGATGTCCCCAGCTAGATGCCTATCTAACCTCCTCTTGAAGACCCCCAGGGTAGGGGAGAGCACCACCTCCCTTGGGAGCCCGTTCCAGACCCTGGCCACTCGAACTGTGAAGAAGTTCTTCCTAATGTCCAATCTAAATCTGCTCTCTGCTAGCTTGTGGCCATTGTTTCTTGTAACCCCCACGGGCGCCTTGGTGAATAAATACTCACCAATTCCCTTCTGTGCCCCCGTGATGAACTTAAAGGCAGCCACAAGGTCACCTCTCAACCTTCTCTTGCGGAGGCTGAAAAGGTCCAGTTTCTCTAGTCTCTCCTCGTAGGGCTTGGTCTGCAGGCCCTTGACCATACGAGTTGCCCTTCTCTGGACCCTCTCCAGGTTATCCGCATCCTTCTTGAAGTGTGGCGCCCAGAATTGCACGCAGTACTCCAACTGCGGTCTGACCAGCGCCCTATAGAGGGGAAGTATCACCTCCTTGGACCTATTCGTCATGCATCTGCCGATGCACTATAAAGTGCCATTGGCTTTTCTGATGGCTTCGTCACACTGCCGGCTCATGTTGATCTTGGAGTCCACTAGGACTCCAAGATCCCTTTCCACCTCTGTGCCACCCAGCAGGTCATTCCCTAGGCTGTAGGTGTGCTGGACATTTTTCCTCCCTAGGTGCACTTTGCATTTCTCCTTGTTGAACTGCATTGTGTTGTTTTCTGCCCACTTGTCCAACCTATCCAGGTCCGCCTGCAGCTGTTCCCTGCCCTCCGGCGTGTCCACTTCTCCCCATAGCTTTGTGTCATCTGCAAACTTGGACAGAGTACATTTGACTCCCTCGTCCAAGTCACTGATGAAGACATTAAACAGTATCGGTCCAAGGACCGAGCCCTGCAGGACCCCACTGCCCACACCCTTCCAGGTCGAGACCGACCCATCCACCACGACTCTCTGGGTGCAACCCTCTAGCCAATTCGCCACCCACCGGACTGTGTAGTCATCCACATCACAGCCTCTTAACTTGTTCACCAGTATGGGGTGGGATACCGTATCGAAGGCCTTCCTGAAGTCTAAGTATACGACATCCACCCCTCCTCCTGTGTCCAGGCGTTTCGTAACCTGGTCATAGAAAGAAACTAGATTGGTCAGGCACGATCTGCCCACCACAAACCCGTGCTGGTTTCCCCTCAGCATAATTTGCCCTGCCGGGCTCTCACAAATGTGAGCCTTGATAATTTTTTCAAAGACTTTACCAAGGATGGAGGTGAGACTGACTGGCCTATAGTTGCCCGGGTCCTCCTTCCTCCCCTTTTTGAAAATGGGGACCACGTTAGCTCTTTTCCAGTCCTCTGGGACTTGGCCCGTGCGCCACGAGTGTTCGAATATTCCCGCCAATGGCTCTGCAATGATGTCGGCCAGTGCCTTCAGCACCCTCGGATGGAGCTCATCCGGGCCTGCCGACTTAAAGGCATCCAGTTCTTCCAAGTGACTCTGCACCACCTCAGGATCTACGTATGGAAGTCTGGCACCTTGCTGCTGCCTCTCTACAACCCCAGTGAGAGACTTGTCATGCCCCTCACTTAGGAACACTGAGGCAAAGAACTCGTTGAGGAGTTCAGCCTTGTCCCTCCTGTCTGTCACCAATTGTTTCTGCCCATTTAGCAGGGGTCCTATTCCTCCCTGGGCCTTCCTTTTACTCCCAATATATCTAAAAAACAATTTCTTGTTGTCTTTTACTTGGGTTGCCATCCTCAGCTCCATGGTAGCTTTGGCCCATCTAACTGCCTCCCTACAAGCACGAGCAGAGGAGGTATATTCATCTTTAGTGATCTCACCCTGTTTCCACTTTTTATGTGCTCCCCTTTTGGCCCTTAGGCTGCCCTGGATTTCTCTGGTCAGCCATGGAAGCCTCCTGGCCCCTTTCCCTCGCTCGGGGATCGTCTTGCTTTGTGCCCGAAGGATCGTTTCCTTAAGGCACAGCCACCCTTCTTGGGCTCCCATCCCTTCAAAACTCTTACTCTGCAGTGCGTCCTTGACTAATCGCCTGAGTGCATTGAGATCAGCTTTCCTAAAGTCTAGCACTTTCACCCTACTAGTTACCTTACCCACTCGACGTCTTATGTTGAATTCTATTATTAGGTGATCACTGTCTCCCAAATGGCTACCGATCTGGAGGTCCCCTATCATGTCATCCCCTGTTGCCAATACCAGATCCAGTATGGCATTCCCCCTATTTTCCTCAGCACGCGTTGGGGCCAGGGCCGGGGAGGCAGCAGCTGCTTGCAGCCTCCCGGCTGCAGCCAGCCCCAGCTCTGGGTAGCTGCTGCCAGCCAGGAGCCTCAGCTGCTCTGCTGCAAGTAGCCCGGGCACCATGGCTGGTAACAGCTACCCCAGAGCCAGAGCCGGCTGCAGCCAGGAGGCTACAAACAGCTGCTGCCTCCCCGCTCCGGCACCGGCCCGGCCCCAACGGGCACAGTGCTGGCACCTGCTGCCTTCCCATTGCCCGTGGCCAGGGTTGGGAGGCAGCAGCTGTTATTAGCCTCCTGGCTGCAGCCAGCCCAGGCTTTGGGTAACTACTGATAGCCACGGAGCCTGGGCTGCTCCCAGCAGCTGGCTGGGAGGATGGAAGCCCTGTAGCCACAGAGCCCAGGCTGCTTGCTATCAGCAGCTACCCAGAACCTAGGCCGGCTGCAAACAGCTGCTGCCTCCGTGCCCCAGCCCTGGCCCCAGCTGCCTCCCAGCCCCAGACCTGGCCTCGGGCTCCAGGGAGGCAGCAGATACCGGGGATGCTCTGCGCTGTGCTGCCCTCACCGCCGCTTCTGCAGAGCAGTGTTGCAACCCAGCACGGCAAGGCACAGCGTGGGGTGCAGAAAGCTGCCTGCCACTCTGAGCTCCCCACTGCTTTGGCCACACTTCCCCTGCAGGCAGGGGCTGCCCATGCTGCTCCACCGAACACAAGGGAAGTGCAACCCAGCAGCACAGAGCTTGCAGCAGCAGGCAGCTCCCCTCTGTGCAACCCTTCCACTGAGTCCCTTTCTCCTGCTGCCATTGTGAGTGCTCGTGCGCGTGCGTGCGTGCGAACCAATAACTTCATGGGGCTGTGTAGTGTGTTGTCTGTTTAATAAAACTGTTATTTGGACCCCATAGTTGGGTTTGCTTTGCTACAGTCCGGCAGCCCTGCTCCAATCTCTGCTCCTTGCCCCTCTAACTTATGTCTCATTTCTCCCTCTCCTGCTTCTAGCTCACTGCCACCTCCAACACCTGTCCTGAGCTCCTCTCTGCCTGCAAACCCCTCGTTTATTTGCCACTGCCTTATCCCCACTGCCTTTTCCCCTGAGCTCCCAGGTTTCTCTCTCTCTCTTTCCTGGCTGTCTCCTCCTTGCCACCACTTATCTGCTCCCCCCCTCCCCAATACCTCAGCTGTCTGCCTCAGTTTCCAGCCCCAAGCTCCCAGGTTTCTCTCTCTCTGTTTCCTAGCTGTCTCCTCCTTGCCACCAGGCTTTTTTCCCCCCCTCCCTTGCACCAGTGACCTTGAGTAACCCTGGGGCCACTTGATCTTAAATAAACCCAAGCCACAGTTCCTCAGCCAGCTCTCTCTCTACTCTACCAGTTCTAATCCTGGTTCTGGCAACTTTCACTCCCTACACTTTAACTCTCTCTCACCTTAACCTTCCCCCAAGTATCCCAGGTACCCCAAGCGCACACATACATACTGTACCATCCAAGTTAGGAACTTACCTGTATGTGTAGGTGGGTTGTATGTGTATGAACTGGTGTGTGTGTGTGTGTGTGCGCGTACATATGCGGTTGTGTTCATGATATACAAATTAGTGATCTGTGTATGTGTACTGAGTGTGCGGGTATGGACAATTGTTTTTTGTCCAACTTTTGGGGTGTATAGTGTATGTGCTTGAATTGGTGATAGGTATGCATGTGCTTAGGCTGGTTTAGGGGTGTGTGTGTGTGTGTGTGTGTGTGTGTGTGTGTGTGCGCGCACACGTGTGCATGCATGCCCACCTGATTTGTGTGTTTGTATATGTGCAATTGTGTAACACCCTCCTGTGCAATATTGAGATCCTGAGATTGGCCTGACCCCACAGGGCAACAATATAGTCCAGCCCTCTGCTTACGGGAGGCTCATCCCCAGTTACACCATCTCAGCCAAGTGTCCATCTAACCTGCTCTTTAAAACTTCCAGATATGGAGATTTCACAATTTCTCTAGGTAGCCTGTTTAAATGTTTGATCACTCTGATAGTCAGAAAGCTGCTCCTAGACTCCAACCTATAATTTCCTCTGCTGTACCTTGAGGCCATTGTTCCTAGTCCTGTCCCCTCTAAACCCAAAGAGAAAAGCTCTTCTCATTCTGAGTAAATCACCCTTCAAGTATTTGAAAACTTAACCAAACCTCCCTCAGTCTACTCTTCTCCAGACTAAATAATCTTAGCTTGTTCAGCCTTTCCTCATGTACTTCCATTTACCAAGGCTCTGTAGGCATTACACTCTTTATCTATGTTAAAAATTACTTTTCTTTCTATTGTATCAATTGGCTGAAAAGGAAAAATCAATACCAAATGCTGTAAATAGAGCACAGGGTCCAAATCTAGGTCAAGTTTTTGGTAATCTTGCCTAACTTGAACCAATGTCTGTCTATTAATGCAAGATCTGTTGCTCTGATGTTCCAAACAACTGACACTGAATAAATTTCTCTCAAGATAAATTTCTCCCTCAAAATCCTGGCCAGAAAGCATGTAAAAACTACACACATCTTCAAAATATATAAACACACACATACATATACATGTTGTATTTACCCAAATCTAAGATGGCTGAATTTAAGAGGCTCCCAGTAATCAGATTCCACACATGAAAAATTTATCAAGTCTAATATTATAAAAGCCTAAGTCTGTCTGTCTGTCTGTCTGTCCATCCATAACGCTTTATTCACACTGATTGGCTGATGGAAACAGCCAATCAAAGTGTTCCAAGCGTCTGTGCTCCAAGTCCTCCAAGCCGTGATTCCAAAGCTGAGCCGAGGACCAGACAGAGGGTGGGGGAGCTGAAGCCAGCAGCGCTGGCCTCAACTCCCCAACCCCACTCCCTGAAAGAGGGAGAACAGCAGCAGCATGGCGCGTTAGGTGGCAGCACTCCATCCCAGCCCCTCCCCCTCCTCGGTCATACTTGATGGGCAATTGGCTAGTTTGTTATAATTTCCTACACACAGAACCTAATTATTGGCGGTCATCTTAAATTTGTCCTCATTCACTGCTGTGGCAAGGGGACAGGCGGTGGTAGGGGGAAGCAGCCTGACCCCTGCTCGTTGCCGCCCTGCTGCCTGCCCCCCCCCCCCCCCCCCCCACACAGTACCTATGCTTCCTGGCACTTGCACCCTGCCCCTGCCATGCCTGTGCCCTCCAGCACTCCCTCTGAATCGGCCCCTCTTACTGCCTGCCTGGCACCATCATCATGCTTTTGGCTTCAGCCATGTTCTGGCCTTGGGCAGAGCACATGCTGGCTCTGTCCCCCACCTGACCACACACCAGCAGTTGCAGCAGCCCTGGTCCTAGCCCCAGGTTGGAGCTGAAGCTTAGGGTCCAGGCTGGGCCAGGCAGGGGTTAGAGCCACAATGTACTTACTCTGTGCCCCAGGCTGCAGCTACAAGGGGGGATAAAGTGATAGCGGGAGAAAGGGTGCCAGAGGTAGCAGGTGGGAGGGTAGGAAGGAGGCCAGGCTGGGGCTAGGACTGCAGCAGCCGGCTGTCCCCATACCTTACACTTGAATCCAGGAAGAAAGTCTCCCCCCCTGCCCCACACCATTGAATGGGAGGGAAAGTACCTCATCTAAGTTTTGAGAAAGCAGAGTACATAAAGATAGTTTCCGTATTACTATTCTACTTTTTCTGAGCAAGAGGCCATTCTAGTAAGTGGAATACCATACACTGAGATGCTTCACAGATATCTATCACTGTGTTGATAACAAATGAGAGACCAATTACCCTAATTATAGGTCAGCCCTACTATACCAAAATCCTTTACTGCAATGATGCTCAATCTTTTGGCCTTATGGCCCAGATAACCAGTGTGGGGCCAGTCCAGACACCATATCCTGCCCCATACCACACAAATCCTGCCACGCAGCACCATGTTATCTGCCCACAAAGTTCCCTATAGGTCCAGAAATTTGGCGGCAGGAAAGCAGCAATTAATGTTGCCACTACTCCCCTGCTGCCAAAATTTCTGGAATTGTGGGGAGCCTTATGGGCCAGGTGACAGTTCCACAGGTTGGATCCGGCCTGCAGGCTGGGGATTGAGCAGCCCTGCTTTATTATGCATCACTGAGAGACCAGGATACATCTAGCAACAAATGGACTAAAACCTTAAGAAGAGGAATAAAAGGAAGCACTGGCCATGTAAAACAGCATTACCCAGGCAACAAATAATGTTTTTTTGCTGTTGTTTTTTAAGCAATACAATGATAACCTCAGTGTATAAAAAAGGATTGTCAGAACATGGAGGAGTCATTAAGCAAGAGCTATTCCTGAAAACTTCATAGGTGGATCTTATTCCGGCATATTCTGTCTATGGGGCAATTCAGAAATAAGTTTTATCTTAACTCAATGTGTATCCAAACTTTTAGTATATGAGTTGATCGATTAAATTCTTGGCAACAGGTGAACAAATACTGCTTTGTTACGTCCATGCAGAAAAACAAGAAATATCAGATGATATCCTATCATGTACATCAAGAAGTTTTATTTAATTCATTCTTCATTAAGATTCTGATCCTGAACTTACCCAAATCAATGGGATTCTCATTTGCAACAACCAAATAAAAATACATGAATAATACATTTCAGCTTTCTAAAATAATTTTAATAGGATTATCATCAACAAAACCAAAACTTCAACAAAACCACCATGACAGTTTTATTCTCATGTTTGGTATTCTCAAGTTTTCCAAAAATCTGCATACAATTAGAGAGAAAAGACAATCCAATTAGGGAAGACACAGTTATTAGCACTGTATTATACACACGAAGTTTTAGCAGCAAATCCCCCAATTTACATAAACACTTACATCTCCTAATGTTATCCAAGAAGCTATTTATTCAGGCACAGGCAATGAGCCATAAGGATTTAGTTCTTTTTTTAACTGGATTTTATCCAATATTGAAGTCATCTCCTCCTAGTTCAAATGGTTTAGAAGTGTTTCAAGTTTTTTATGTGCAGAGGGGAAAAAGAAATCAGAAAATATTATACACTACCAAAGCAATAATCCACCTAGACAACTATCTGTCTCCAAGAAAGATACTTCAAGAAAAAGTATAAAACCAAAAGAAGGATCCCACAGGCAGCACTACTCATAATGGGAAGAGGGAAGAAAAAAAGGGGGTTTCATCACAACTCAGTTTTTCAACTCCCTTTATTAAATGTGAGCTTTAATATATATGTATTTATCCTACCTGTGTTATAATGGAAAAGTGTTAGCAGCTACTATTACTGTTAAGGGATTAGTTATTTGTTTAAAATAAATAAATTCTACTAAATACCTCTTCTCCAGTACAAACCACGTTACCAAAACATTGAGCCCAGCTCATTTCTATGACAGTCAGTCAATTCTACTCATCAGGTCTCCTAAATAAATAATTTGCTTAACTGTATAGCACCATACATGTTAATTGTGTGATAAATGAAAATGTCTGCCAGCAGCCTTAGGCACTCAGTAATAAATACCAAGTATGCCAGGTCCTACAATACCTGCTTGCTATTATGTCTCATCCTCCCATGTCAAAAGAGATTCTTTCACCATGATACTACCACTATGAACTTATGGTTCATGTGATAATATGATGCATTATGCAAAAGTTAGCAGCATAATTGAACTGCCATGATTTTAAGACACACATTTGACAGAATTTTGTAAGCCAACTGCATGAAATGTGAATTAGCAGCAGAACACCAAAAAGTGTACAAACGGTTACTTTACCCACAAAACTTACTAAAAATCAACAATTATGTTAGAGAATTTTTAGTATTTTTTTGCAAATAAAATATATTTTTTACCACTAAGACTTAACTACAGTAATAAATTACTAACATTGGCAATGAAAGTAGAAGACTGAGTAAATTTAATATGAATGAAAGGAAGAATTATTCCGAGTGAAACAGTGATCAACGTACTGCACAAAGAACAGTTTGCTCATGCTTCCCCTTCACAATACAGAAGGGATACGTATGGCTTTTCCCCAGTTATGCAACAGGTTCAACACACTGAAAAAACACTCTCTGAAATAGACAAGACTTCAACTGGATAGATATTTTAAAAGGCTCAATGTGTATCCATGCTAAATGTGGGAAAGACTACATGCTGCCTAGAGCTAATCTCATAATAATCATTACATTTTCCAGGATATACGTTATTTTCTGAGCTAGCACATGATGTAATGCCTTCTATGTGAATAAAGGCTGAAGAGCTTGGGCTCACCCAGGGATTACAGCATGTGTTTTGCCTGGAATATAAGTAACACCCTTAGCTTTGATGCAACTAGGTGAACCACGTTACATAAGCAGCAAGGAAAACCCTGACTGGCTACCAGGGAAGGCATACGACTAGGAGCTGAGGAAGGGCAACTCCCTAATAAGCAAGGTTGTGTTATCTTGAACAGCTTTGTTTCAACCTTTACTGCAGTTTCTGAAATCTATATTCCCACCAGTTTTTTAATCTAGCCAATATTGTACTACTCCACATTTTCTTTAATAAACTGGGTATTTTATTAATGAATGTTATCCAACTCAAACTGGGAATAAACACTGTTTGGTAATCTAATCTGGGGGTGCCAATCTCACCAAAGGAAAAAACAAGTCAGGAGAAAGGCAGAAGTTTGTTCAAGCACAGGGTGAGCTGCAGGACATGAGAATGTCAGATAAGGCAACAAGATTCAGAATGGTTTATGGATAAGGGTGTGAGCACTTTTTCTCCCTGCACATATATATGTATGAAACTAAATCATTACCAGTCTCCAATTTTGAGTTCCAGAGCCTCAAACTACAGCATCCTACCACTTACTTGCAATCAAATTTAAAATGAGAGTTATTAGAAGTTTAACTTCTGAAGAGTTGGTAAAAATAGCTGTCTGATATAAGGAAGGTCAGGAAAAAAAAACAAAAGTTGCTGCCTAACATATTGAAGGATCACTTAGAACAAACATATGTGCAATGCATTATTTCTGTGAAAAGTTCAGAATCATAGGTCTTACTTTTATATGTTTTTATACTTTAAACAGCCTTAAAAATCATGGCAGGTAAACTATTATTGCAAATAATTTTAATGTCTTTTTTTGCTTATAAGGTCTATAAGACAAGCAGTTTAAAAAAAAAATATTTACAGGTAAGCATGCTCATTCTAATTTAGAGAGCAGTATAGAGACACTGGATCACCTGATCAAAGTACATGAAACTTCTCCAAAGACAGATATTTAATGACTGGGGGTTAGAGCATTTCCAACTGCATCTTCATAGCCTGAAGTTATCTTCCCAGTTATAGAGGCAACAAGCAGAGAAATATAACTGCCCTTTATGTGCAAAGGCTACACAAGCTGGGACCTGTATATGGCTGATGTTCTGAATAAGTGGTCAAAGCTTTTACAGATTGATTTAAGACAAGTGGCCAACTCCTGTACACAGGGGCTCTTCCCCCTCTTTACTTCCTTCCCCTCCCATAGTTGATGTCACAACACAAAGTTGTGATTTTTTGTTTGTGCGTGCTTCGGCACTGCTAAATTATTTTTCCCGCTAAATTGCAGCTTCCTTGCACAGTGGAGTTTTCTGCTGCAGAAGAGAACCCCGGTGCAACGGAGAATTTCCCGACAATTTGTAGCTTTCTTTGCATGGTGCATTTCTTTTGCATCCAAGAAATGCACGGTGCAAGGAGTTCCCGCCATTTGTATGAAGATTCGTGCCACATTATTGGCCGATTCTAATACATGCACACGTGGCGGCTAGCAATTGGCTTGCTAGCCGTATAAAGGGCTTGGGTGGTTCCCGCCCAAGTCGGAGAGAGAGCAACTGGAGTTCGAGGGGGGGAGCGTGAAGATCTCTAAGCGCTGCGGATCCTTTCGGACCCAACGCTTTTCTTAAAAAGCAACAGAGGTCTGATAACCGAATCCGCGGAGTTTCAACAACTCCGGGGAAAAGAACGAACAGCCTCTAGCCTCTCCCCGTCGCTGATAAATTCCTAGACGTATCCCTTCCTGCATCTTAAAGATACGAACCCACAGAGCTTTAACAACTCCGTGGGAGAGAACCGAACTGAACCCACGGAGCTTCAGCAACTCCGGGGGAGAGAAACTACCGAACCCGCGGAGCTTCAACCACTCCGGGGCTAGAACGAATTTGTCGTAGTCCTCTAACGAGGATTTAAGCGGAGCTGAACCTGGAAACTGTCCAGCCTACACCACGACCATCTTTGGTGCAAGTAAATAATCTTTAAATCAACCACTACACGTCCGTGACTAATTCTGGCTCGCCCCCGGTCTTCTCCGGCCCCGCGTGCCCGGGCTGCTGGCCACAGCCCGCGTGCGCAAAGACGGGTCCGGCTCGCCCCCGGCCCGCACAGTTGATATTAAGCTGTAAGAACTGTGTACAAGATCCACACCCTCACTTCACAAGATTATGCTGCTGGCTAAATGGCCTACAATTAACATCTGTTTTTAGAAAAAAATTAAAAAATTACTAGAATTAAAAAAAATAAATAAATAAATTCCAAACCTGCCAACAAGAGTACTGACCAACAGTCTGCTGTCAACTGGGAGGACATATTAATTGGGAGAGATAGGCCTTCAGGAGTCTGCCCCTATGCAATAGTTTGATTAACAACTTGGGTGAAGAATAGATCAGCAGTTCCCAAACTGCAGCCTGCAGACCACTGGCAGTCAGCAAGGCTACACTAAGCAGTCCACTTATTCTTTTCAATGACAAGTTTGATAAAGATGCATGGTGGTCCATAAGAAAGTTGGACAGTTGATACTGGTCCACTGGCCCCCAAAAAGTTTTAGAAGCACTGGAATAGAGAATATTCTTACAAATTCTCCAAGTGACAGGAGGAGTTACAAAGCATCAAGAACAGAATTAGACTTCAAATGATCAAATAAATTAGGGAAGAGGTCTGAAATCAAAGGAAAGTACCGTACAAAGTGCTATAGCTGAGGAGATGGGGCAAAAAAACACAAATAAGTAATACCTAGCTCAGCAGTAGTATTGCTGAAGAAAACACTGGGGTTCATAGAATCATGGAAGTAGGGTCGGAAGGGACCTTGTAGATCTTCAAGTCCGACCCCCTGCCTGGGCAGGAAGAAAACTGGGCTCAAATGACCTCAGCCAGGTAGGCATCAAGCTGCTTCTTAAAGACCCCCAGGGTAGGAGCCAGCACCACTTTCCTTGGAAGTTGGTTCCAGATCCTAGCCGCCCTATGAAGCAGTTCTTACAGATGTCTAATCTAAACCTACTCTCCAACAACTTGTGGCTGTTATTCCTTGTTATCCTGGGGGGCGCTAGGGGAAACAAGGTCTCCCCCAAGCCCTTCTGGTCCCCCCTAGTGAGTTTATAGACGGTCACCAGGTCCCCCCTCAGCCTTCTCTTGTGAAGGCTAAACAGACTCAGGTCCCGTAGCCTCTCATTGTAGGGTCTGCCCTGCTGTCCCCGGATCATGTGCATGGTCCTCCTCTGGACCCTCTCAGATGTGTTGTCCACATCCCTCTTGAAGTGGGGTGCCCAAAACTGGACACAGTACTCCAGATGTGGCCTAACCAGTGTCGCGTAGAGGGGGAGGATCAGCTCCTTGGACCTACGTGAGATGCACCTGTGGATGCACAATAAGGTCCAGTTAGCCCTGCTGACAGTGACCTCGCATTGTCGGCCCATGTTCATCTTGGAGTCAATGATGACTCCAAGATCCCTTTCTGCCTCTGTGCTCTCAAGAAGGGAGTTTCCCATCGTATAAGTGTGCTGCTAGGTACTACTGCCCAAGTGCAGCACCCTGCACTTGTCAGTATTGAAATGCATCCTGTTTTTGTTAGCCCACCCCTGCAACTTATCCAGGTCTTTCTGCAGTCTTTCCCTCCCTGCTAACGTGCCCACCTCACCCCAAATTTTGGTATCATCAGCAAATTTGAACAGGTTGCTTTTCACCCCATCGTCCAAATCGCTGATAAAGAAATTGAACAGCGCGGGCCCAAGGACCGAGCCTTGGGGGACTCTGCTGCCCGCTTCCCCCCAGGTCGAATATGACCTGTCCACCACCAACCACCCTCTGAGTATGACCCTTCAGCCAATTTACAATCCATCTGACTGTGTAGGCATCGATGCCACAGTCGCCTAGTTTTTTAATGAGGATGGGGTGGTCAGCAGTGTCAAAGGCCTTGCTAAAGTCCAGAAAGACTACATCCACAGCGACACCTGCATCCAATACTTTTGTAACCTGATCGTAAAAGGCAATCAGGTTGGTCTGACACGACCTGCCCCTAATGAAACCGTGCTGGTTGCCCTTGAGCGTCATGCCCGATGCCAGCCCATCACAGATGTGCTCCTTGATGATCTTCTCAAAGAGTTTCCCCAGGATTGAGGTAAGACTGACGGGCCTATGGTTGCCCAGGCCCTCCCTCCTCCCTTTTTTAAAGATGGGGACCACATTGGCTATCTTCCAATCATCTGGCACCTGGCCCGAGCACCACAAGCACTCGTAAAGCCATGCCAAGGGCCCTGCAATAACCCCTGCTAGCTCCCTCAACACCCTGGGGTGGAGAGCATCTGGACCTGCTGATTTGAACACGTCCAGCCCCTCCAGAAGCATTCTAACCCAGTCCTCCTCAACCTTAGGTCTGGAGGTGTTCCCCTCGAGTCCGTCTTGAATCACAGTGGGGGAGTCCCAGTCCCTGCACAAGGAAACGGAGGTGAAGAATTTGTTAGAGGTCTGCCTTCTCCTCTGGCACAACCACCAGATTGCCCAGCATATCTTGCAGGGGCCCCACATTTCCCGGCGACTTCTTCATCCTCCCTATATATTTGCAAAAGGACTTATCATCTTTGATCTTGGATGCTAGTCCTAGCTCTATGTCCACCTTAGCTTTCCTAACAGCCCCCCTACAGGCCCGAGCAGTGTAGGTATACTCCTCTTTGGAGATTGCGCCCCCCCCCCCCTTCCACCGGGTGTACACCGCCTTCTTGGCAACCAGGCATTCCTGAACATCCTTGGTGAGCCAGGGGGGCTTTTGGGCACTCTTGCCCCCCTTGCTTCTTGTTGGGATCGTCACCCTTTGGGCCCTGAGTATCGTCTCATTAAGGAACGACCACTCATCTTGGGCACTGAGTTCCCCTGCCCTCGAGAACTCCAGCGCCTCTCCCACCAATCTCCTCAACTCGTTGAAGTTGGCCCTCTTGAAGTCTAGGGCTACTGCCTTGCTGCAGTCCCTTGTCACCCTGAGCTGGATGATGAATTCCAGCAAGTGATGTTAGAGCAGAACATTTGTTTAAGTGGTAATGGCAAGATGTGTTGCAAAAAAACCCACAAAACAGAAAACAAAAGCAAAAAAAAGGCACCAATAAGCTTCTCACTTTTATGCAGTGTGCTAATCATATCAGACAAAGAAAGTATTTTTTTCAGTCTATGCAGCATTGGGAAGACCTCAGTTAAGGCTCCAGAAAAGAGTAAAAATGGCAAGAGGTTTAAAAAAAGAGAGAGAAGGTGAAGGACTCAATTTTTAAAATGCTCCGTAAAAATTGGGGGGGGGGGGGGGGGGGCGGCGCCACAGGTGGGAAATGACAGCTGTCAGCCCTCCAGAACATAAAGGACAGTAACTAAGGTTAGCCTGTAGTGTTAGTAGACATTCTTCCCCTGTGACAGCTGAAAATTAGGTCTGTGTGCTAAAAGTGCTTGCTGACGGCTCTATGAAGATTGGATCAAGTGTTTTTCTGTCATTTGTTTAGATATTAAGCTATATGTTGTTGCTAAGAGCCTAATTAAAGTTTAAGATATAGTAAGGCTGCACCCGTCTCCGCTCTACTAAGTGTTCCCGCGCTGCCTTTGCCCGGGCCCAAGATTTTGTGTGCCCTGGGCTTGCGGGTGCACCCCGGAGATTACCCCTGCTGGTATCAGGGGGACCCCTGAACTCGCCTGCCACGACTTTGAATGTATCTTCAGTGGGGGGTCCTCCCTTGGGGTAACCACCGGCGTCGGCACGTTCCTCGGCAGGTAGTCTCGGGGCTCCGTCCTCCCCTACACCCCGGCCACTCGCCACCTTAGGCCCTGCCTCCTATGGCCTCCGCGTTGTCCTTGGCATGCCCCCCTCTCACCCCCGATACGCCAGCCGTCAATAACAGTCTTCGAACTAGGAGTACTGCCTACTGAGATGCCAGCCCAGCCCTTCCGACCCGGTACCTGCTTCACTCCGGCGGTCCACGAGGCAGCCGTATCTGCCACTGGCTCCACTCTGTATGGTGCATCCAGTTACCTCACCGACGCTACCTCTTCCGACGTGGCTGGCTTCTCCACCGCTCCTGCCGCTTACGAAGCGGCCAATTCCCCCACCAGCTCTGCGGCCGGAGATCCCGTCAGCTACTCCTCCGGCTCTATTGCTGGTGCTGCAGCTGGTTTCTCCACCAGCTACGCTGACCGGGATCCCGTCAGCTCCTCTTCCGGCCCTGCTACCGGAGCTGCCGATAGTTGCTGCACCGGCTCCTTCGCCAGCACAGCTGCCGGTTGCTCCGCTCCGTCTCTCGGAGCCAGGTCTGGCTCCGCCTCTCTCTCCCCCAGACTCTGCGGGTGGCGGCTGATCCCCCGTTTGCTGAGGCTCGTCCCTCCAGCCTACTCCTCTCAGCCGCCCTGTTGCCTTGGCAGGGCCGCCTTTTGTTCCTCCCAGAAGGCGTCCCCCGCCCCTGCTGCTTTGCCACAGCCGGATAAACGCCCGGCTGATGACCCGCGCCGGCATCCTCGGCATGCACACCTCCTCCGGCTCTTCTGGCTCTGCAGGAGGTAAGCGGGACTCTTTGCTGCCCCGGGGGCCTTCCAGCATCCCAGCTCCCCTGGGACAAAGGCCTTGTATAAAGTAGTAAGTTTAAGATGTAGTAAGGCCTAGTAAATTTAGCAAAGCCTTGAAGTAGTAAGGCCCTGTGGCGTAATTAAAATTAACCTTATCAAAAAGAATGCAAGGCTTGTACTGCTATTGGTCAGTCTAAAGACAGTTGAAATAAAAAGAATCTGAATGGCTGTAACTTATCAGCACAGCTCAGAAATTATAAATGGACCAAAACATCCAGAAATCATTAAGAAGGAAGATACAGCTCTGTGAAAAGGATTAGGGTCCATGAACCTCGAGAAGCCCAAGGACTGAATACCAGGGTCCTTCCCGGTACCTCTCGGACAGCGCTGATTGGGGACGCCTGACTTCGCTGAGCTTTGTGGAAAGAGAAACTTTTTGTGCATCAGGCATCAGAGGCGACTGCCAATAAGTTGCCGACATGAATTATTCTTGTCTGTCATTGTTTGTCTTATAACTACACGTAGTTGTATTTTTGCTAAGTCAATAAACCTTTCTTACCTTTCTACCCCCGACCATACTCTCAATCCCGAACCCTCCGCAGGCAGCTGAGACATTCCCCTAACCAGTAAAGGTCTGTTTTGCCAACAGACTTCAACATATTGATCAAGCAGTCCCATCTGCCTTTGGGAACTGCAAGTGTGGTTTAAATTCTTCCTGAATAATATACATAGTGCAACAAAAGCTACATGGAGTACCAGAGTTTCAGACTGCAGTTTCCATGTTTGGAACAAAAATCTTTCTTCCAAAGCAGTTCCTTAAGATCTCTTCCCCCCTTGTCTCCCCAGTGCAACTTATGTTGTACTGTAGTACAGCTGTAAGATCCAGCATTCCTCCAGAAATGTAATATACCTCATCCAATGCACCAAATGCCCTGATGGAAAATACACAGGAGAGACCAAACAACAACTGAGCACCAGAGTGAACGCACACCAGAAATCTATCAAAGACAGAAATACCCAATTACCTGTGGGGGCACATTTCTCATAAGAAAACCATTCTCTCTGCAATCTCTCAGTCCTGATCCTCAAAGGAAACTTACAAAACACTTCCCAGAGACAAGCCTATGAATTCCACTTCATCAACCTCCTGGATACTAAAAACCATGGACTAAATATAGACATTGGATTTATGACACTGTCGCAGAGCACTGAGGTGCCCTGCTCCTAGAGAGGGGAAACTGCCGGGGAAAGAGCCCTGGCAGGGAATAAGGAGCACAGCTGTGGGTTGCCCGGGGCAACCAGGAGGTCAGCTGACCGGAAGGGGCAGGGCCTGGCCTTCATAAGGCCCAGGGGCTGAGGCCAGGCTAGCAGTTCCCTGCCAGCAGCCAGAGAGGCAGGAGCTCCCAAAGCAAAGATGCAAGAAGCAGCCTGACCGCAGGTACTCCTTCAGCTGAGTAAAGGGCGGCAGCTCTAAGATGTCCGAGCAACGTTGTTATAGCCAGGCGGCTTGTGGTTAAGTTGTAGCCAAGAGGCTTGTGTTTTGCTTTGTTGTTATTTATTACACCGTGGTTTGGGTGAGGCTATTAGGGGTTGGAGGAGGCCTCATAGGGACCCACAGTGGTGTGGGGGCCCCAGCGCCAGTGAGGGCGCAGTATACTCATAGGGAACCCACAGCGGCGTGGGGACCCCAGCACCAGTAAGGGCACGGCGTACGGGGTGCATGGACCCCAGCCCCAGAGAGGGGCAGTTGAGAAGCCCCAGTGTGGGCATGGTGAGCCACTGAAGAAGGGGGTAGCAGTGCAGTGAGCCCCGGAGAGAGGGGGTAGCAGTGCAGTGAGCCCTGAAGAGACAGGCGGCTTGACCGAGAAGTCCCCAGGAGAGGGGTGGCTTGACCGAGAAGTCCCCAGGAGAGGGGCAGCATTATAGAGAAGGCCCAGTGTCGGCACAGAGAGCCCCAGGAAAGGGATGGCATTAGAGAGAGAGCCCCAAGAGAGGGGCGTGAGAGTAGACCGAGAGACCAAACAACGTCTAGTCCAACTGCGAGGCTTGGGGCGTGGTATAAGGGGTGGTTGGAGTCACGCATAGCCCATAAGGCTAGGGTGCCCGGGAAGCACCCATCATACAGTGAGACCCATGGAGAGTCCGGGAAACCACGGGGACAGAGGTCCCAACGAACCATGTCCAAGAGGGCGTAAGGCAGCCTCCCAAACTTATATAAACATCAAAGACGGGGCGGGCGAGAATCGGAGGGTGCCCTTGGACCGGCTTGGCACGGGGGAAGGGGACTTAAGGAGATCACGGACCTCCTGGAGGACCCCCGCCCGTGACAGACACATTATAACTTGCCTGACATCTGACTCCCCCGGTATCTCTCCACTATTCATCCCCCTTTTCTCTCTTCCCCGCCCCCCCCCAGCCTGTCTCTCACCCATTGACTGCTCAATCTACATTTTCACTGACTACCTGTCTTGTATGCATACCAGCCCAGCATCTGGCTTCTTTACTTTTCATTCCATCCAGGGAGAGCACACACCAACTGCTGAAACTTCCTTAGCCTGATGAAGGGTTTTTGAACCCGAAAGCTTGCTTAATAATTGTTTTCCAACTATTTAAGTTGATCTAATAAAAGATATCAGATTCACCCAAAGAACCTTGTCTGCTCACAATTAAATTGGTTTTCTAGGTACAACTCCTCACTTCTTTAGTCAGGCCTTGAGTAATCAAATGAAGGCTTTTTAAAACATCCAAGTTAGAAAAAGACAAACATGTAAATCACCCATTTGAAGAAACATAATTAGGATGGTATGTTCCTGTCAAATCACACATGAAGAATTTAAAAAGCTCTTTGGAGGATCAACCTAGTCCCCATTCGAAAGCTAAGGGTTAGGACACTTAAGCCCTATAAGAAAATTAACTGGGCAATTTGCAGCCACTTCAAGCTTACTTTTTTCTCTCCCTCCATTTGATGTAGCCTTCGCCTATGATAGTAGTTACCATAGAAAGAAACAGTGTGGCTCCTGCCTCAAGGAGAAAATAATCTGATACATACATCTAAAGATGGGACAGACTTCCAAAAACTTGGGACACAAGGAACAGATGCCCACATGTTGCTTTCCCCTGTTCTAAACATACCCAAACCTGTGCTTAGTCATGTTCCTAAACATATCCATTCACATTTCCACTTGTACTATAAACTAGTCTTCTATGAAGGCTAACAAGCCAGAGTATGCTAACAGATGAAAATACGGTCTTGAGGAGAAAAATAAAAACCCAAATATTGAAGGGGTGAGCCTTCCAAAAGAGAAAGAAAAAATTAACTTACTTTCTTTACCACAGATGTATTTACCTAACTGAACCAACTTTGAGGTGGTACTATTTTGAGGTGGAAATATTTGCATGGTACTCACCAAAAAGGGGGAAGGGGGAAGGAAGAGAGATACACACACATATTTACCTTCCTGCAGGTTCAGGGAGAAACATTTATCTTGATACAACAAAGAGGGGGAAAATCAACTTGTTTTTTACTCAGGCATAGCTGTATTTTTGTATCTTGGTGCTGAAACTCCAGAAGATGGGAAAAGGGGGGAGGGTAGAGTATATATATTTGCTTCTGTTTAAAAATACAGACTCAGTTTATACAATGTTAAAAATCTTAGCTGTTCAGAAGCAACCAAAGCAGAGATTCAGTCAGTGAGTCACTTAAAAAATTGTCCCAATTCATGTTGGAAGCATTTCTTTAAGATACATATTTCAGTTGAGATGCACATCAGCAAGTCAGAGTATTCCCTGAGAGATTGGCATCAGCTACCCTTTATGACTGAAAATGGGAAAAAGAAGTTCAAGGAGATTTGAGAATTTTATCCTAAGGTATCTTAGAACAAATGGTTCATTCCTGTGTATGGTAAAAATATTATTAAAAGGTTATAGTATACCTCTGTACCCCAGACTGCAAAAACCAAGATCTTTTGAAAACCTCTCTCCTCCCTAAAAAGAAATTCACACTCTCAATTGAGATTGGAATGGGACACAACACCCTCTATGGGCATAAAAAAAGATTAAACCAAGTCAAAACATTCCAAGTATCCAAAGCCACCCTGAAATTCAGTGTTCAGGTGAGTTAACAGGAAGAAAAAGAAAATCAATTCCAAAACAGGCAATTGTTTTACAATTGAACATTTCAGATGCACATAGTTAAAATGTTAAACTAAATTCTGTATTCATACTATTTATAGTACTTTCAAATAATGAAAGCATGATAGCAATAGTGTAAGTGATTTGATTTTACATTACTTCACAATAGAGTTTTATAACTGTAGAAGCACACAGTTGGGTAAGAGTACCAACATTTTATTTAATAAACTAGAACAGGGGTTGTCAACCAGGGATACATGTACCCCTGAGGGTACTTGGATCAGTCTTAGGGGGTATGTGTGGGCAGGTGGGGCGGAGTGCCACCGCCTCCCAGGGCTGGGGCAGGGCGAGGGAATGATCAGGGAGCTGGAGGATCGAACCAGGAACTGGGGGGAATAATCGGGGGCTGAGGGAATGAACAGGGCTTCCCCCCACCAGTTCCCAGTTCGATCCCCCAGCTCCCCACCATTCCCCCAGCCCCCATGGCCTCTCCCAAGGCAGCCAAAACTGCCTGCCTCGCCCTGGTGGCTGGGCAGCTAAGGGAGCAGCCAGACAAGCCACAGGTTGAACCATCAGCCCCAGAAGAAGCCACGAGGGCTGGGGGGAATAATGGGAAGCTGGGGGATTGAACTGGCAGAAAGGTTCAGATTTGGATTTGATGATTTGGAGGGACAGCGATTAGTTTCAGTGATTCAAATCACTGTCCCAATTCAATTTGGCCAAATCTGAATCCAAAGATATTTGATGCTGAATCTTATCTGGCCGTAGATTATACAGGCAGGCAGTGCCATTGGGGGGCTGCCAGGGAAGCAGCTGGACGAGCTGCGGCTTCTTCCGGGGCTGCCAGCTCAAGCTGGGGCTCGTCCAGCTGCTCCCTCAGCTGCTCCTGCCGGCACTGCCTTCCTGTATAGTCTACGGGCAAATAAGATTCGGGACCGAATATCTTCGGATTTGACCAAATCAAATCGGGACAGCGATTCAAATCAATGTCACTGTCCCTCCAAATCGCTGAATCTGAAGCAAATACTTCCTGCTTTGCACAGGCCTATGCTTATACATGTTCAGACAACCTGTCTGGAACTAGCTGACTAAGTAAGTTCACCTTTCCTTGTGCAGTGTGACATCACAACACTATTTTACATTAATCAGTACTGAGCACCCACTTATGTAAGTTGTCTGATGCAATTCACAAGGGTTAATATTAATTAATTAATGTAACACAGATGACAATAAATTTGCTTTACAAATAGTAATGAAGTGCAAATCTTTGTGTTGAGAAACAGATGAACCTGAAACAAGCAGAAGTTCAAATAGTAACCTCTGCTAGCAGAAGTTCAAATAGTGGTTTTAAAATGAGTCCAGAAATGTTTACGTAC
The DNA here is from genome assembly GCF_030867095.1 of Alligator mississippiensis. Taxonomy (NCBI): domain Eukaryota; kingdom Metazoa; phylum Chordata; order Crocodylia; family Alligatoridae; genus Alligator; species Alligator mississippiensis. The sequence goes on from NC_081826.1 coordinate 178,195,595, forward strand.
AGTAACAGATTCACTTTTGAAATTCTGCTAAATTCAGCCAAGTTATGGAGGTGGAGAACCACTGCTGTTATGCAACCTGTTTCTGGACAGCCCATACATCACATGAGAACCTGGTGGGAGAAATTTTCACAAGCCCTCTGAGGACATTCATGATCTGGCAAGAGCATTTTCAAAAGCTCTTTCTGGAGGGGAGAGGAGAAGAGAGACACACAGGAAAGATGAGGTACTTGTAAGACCTCAGGCAAAAAAGCTCTCTAGTTTCTGCTGATACTTAGGGGGAAACAGCTTTTTATTCTTGTATTGTTGCTCAGTCCCATAAAAAATACTCTGAATATTATCAAAGCTCTGTTGAGAAGTAACGGGTGCTTACCACGACACACCTTCACATTTGTATGTCCAAACTTAGAAATGATGTTGTCAGAGGAAGCCCAGCAATACAATGCAATACAGTTTTCAGCAGTTTGCTTTGTACACTGATAAAATAATATAAAAACCATTAGACCACTCTTTTGTTTTGGCCAATAACATCTTGTCTTCCAAATTTGCCAGCGTCACCTTGAGAGACATAATTTTACAACACAAATGACACTGAGAAAAGCAGCCTCCTGTAGATTCATGTCCTGTGTGATTGAAAGCATTCTCTTTCAGAAGTGAGACCAGCGTTCCTTTATTTTGGAGTTGAAATTTTAATACAAATATTCTTCCTTCCCTCATCTTTGCTTACTCATAAAAAGGTAGGAAAATAAGAACATACTGAAGGTGGGAGTTAGTACTGCAATGACAGTCAGATTTTTCTCAGGCCGACGTAAAATCTAGTTATTGTAGCTCATATTATTGCATCTGTTTGGCACTTATGACAATCTATTCTAAAATTAAATTAACAGTTTTAAGCTGGAAAGTTTTACAAGTAGTGGCTGGAGCAGCTGTCAGTAGACCAAAAGTTCTGCTAAATTAATGGCTTTTGTCTCGGTAACAAAACCTCTGCTAGTCTTCAACAAGTACTACCAGGTAACACCATGATAAGTAGTTCCAGGATGCTTATGGCTTGAAATTGTATTGACACTGTACTGCACCCAGACAAAAAAAAGGAAAAGCACAAAGTGATCTTAAACACACTTGTCACTGGCACCCTGCATTGCTGTTTTATATCTTTTTAAAATATGCAATAAATTTGGATAAAGAACATAACAACATCAACGTAAGATGGATCAGATGCAGGAGGTCAAAGCCAAGGTGAAAAATGACCTGCAGAGATTACGGTAGCAGAGTTAGAAGCAGGAATGTGACAACTGGTACCAATAAATGATGTCCGATTGCCAGGGAGAGAAAAAACTTGGGGGAAAAAAGGGAAGGGCGGGGGGGAAGAAAGACACGGCCTGACTTTTGTACTCGTGGCCAGACTTGTACTCATTTATAAAATAAAGTTTTGCTGTATCTAATTTTATCAATCTTCCCAAAACTGCTTTTTCATATATGTGATCATGATGACTTGAGTAACGATTGGAAAGAAAGAGTCTGCAAGAGAATTTTTGTTTTTTATCATGACAGCTTCCACAGGATCCTCCAGCTGCCCCCTCATCTTTCTGGAGTTCTTTAGTGTTCTGTCCTTGACCCCTTCTTTTCTTCCCCTACACCCTACTTTCTGGGTAGTCTCATCTGCAACTAAGCATTTTAAAGATGATATTTAAATGTTAACTCACAAATTTACCTCCCTACTCCAGACTAATCCTCTGTCCAAATTAAAAGCTTGTCCTTTATCTCTGACATTTGTTTCTGAGTATCTAGCTATCATATAACTATGAACATGGCTAAAGCAGAGCTCTATATCTTCCTTCAAGTCCTCTCTTGATCATCATGGGCACCCTCATCCTCCCTGTCAGTCAGGCACATAACCTGAGCATTATTTTACAGCACTAAACACTATCAAAGAACTACGCCCATGCTAAGGAATTCTACCCTGAAGCATATCACACTAACACTTCCCCATATTGGACATAATGTAACCATCTCAGCTCAGCACTGAGCACATGCAGTAAGTACTTCCAAGAAGTGAGTTAATCTATATATGCCAGGGGCAAGCAATTATTTCAGGCAGAGGGCCGCTTACTGAGTTTTGGCAAGCCATTGAGAGCCACGTGACTGGCAGACAAGGGCAGATAGATATTAATTTTATAAATTTTTTTAGGGGCTCTGTGGGCCGGATAGAATGGCTTGGTGGGCCACATTCAGCCCACGGGCCACATATTGCCCACCCCTGATGAATGCCCTGCCTCATTCCAAGGCAGGTACATTACAACTATTTATTTCAAAGCATAGCCCATGCAAAGCCTGCTTGCTGTATTGTATTGCAGTGTTCCACAGCATGGCTGTTTGATAGTGTTGACATCTCATTAGACCAGTGATTCTCAGCCACGGTCCCAAGGCATCCTGGAATGTCATGAGATCCTTTTGACAATGCCACACAATATTAGTGCTATTAGGGTGTGAAAACGCCTCCACAAGATGAAACCAGAAATATCAAATAGGAATTAATATGTTTCAAAAACATTCTGACCTACTGTACTCTTTCTGAATTCTTTGCAATAGAACTGCTCTAAAAAAACCAAAAACCAAAAGAAGATACCACGGAAAATGCCTGCTCTTAGCTTTCACAAGGTGGGGTGCAAGTCTAACAAGGTTGAGAACCACTGTTATCCAGACCCCTCTCTTTAGAGCAGAGGTTCCCAAAGTATGGTCTGTAATCAATCCCCTTTGAAATGGACTGTACCTCAGTTATACTTTTTTTTTTTTTTTTTGGAGTTACCAGGAGTTTGCAAAGCCTGGCTTGCAGGTCAAATACTGCCTGCAAACTCCTTTGATGTAGCCCATCACCGAGGACTTCCACTCTGAAATGGCCCTCAGGCAAAAGTTTGGGAAACCCTGCTCTAGAGCTCCACCCACAGCATATGTCTGAAACTTTATACAACAAAAATCTTCAAGGCAAAAATAAGGCCTTTCTTAACCCTCAATGCAGCTAAGATTCTCATCGAGGCTCTCATCTTAATTACAGCATCCCTTTCTCTGACCCTAGTAAACACCATCTTGTCCCACTCAATATATATTCAGATTGCTGCTGCAAATATTTTCCTAAACCATGACACACCTCCTTCTGCTGGCCGGTGCTCCTCCTCTGCTGATGATATAAGCTGTGCATTTCCTCTTTGGAATCCCATCTCACCTTCTCCAGCCCTACTGGTCCTCTCTCATTCAAAACATATCCTGTTGCCAGCCTCAAATCGTCCATTCATTAGATTTAGAAACAAGGATGTTCTCGCTTTTTTCCACGCTTCTTGTTACACTGAGAGGCGCTCAGTAACTATCTGCAAAAGCTACTTCATTATCCATCTCCCAAATTCTTGTTAAAACCCTCTTTTGCCAAAAAGAAAAAACTGTGATTAGGGTGCCAGTGTTGGCCCACAATTGCCTTGCTTCCCTGTCTGCCATCTCATCTTAGCTTGTTAGCCCCTTGGAGAAGGGATTTTTGTTCTTGTGTGGACTACTGGGAGCTATGGCAATACGAAGAGGAGTTAACTGCTCCAATGTCAGTGATGGATTCACATTTCAAAGTTATCATTTTGCCTGTTTAGGCTTTATCTAGTTTCTGTGATACTGGAAACTTTATCTAGTTTCTGCTGATACTTAAGGAACTTTTTCTTCTGCATTTCACTAAATTACTCAAAGCTTACCCAAGGGTAACCTGCAAGTCATGGTTTACCTCAGCACACCACATATATAGTAAGGGCCTGCACTGGTGCAGTTATTCCAATTCAGAAGAGCATAGACAAGGCCACAAGCCAAAAACCCTGTGGTAGTTTACCCACAGGTCTCATCTTCATTACAAACTCTACATTCAAACAAACAAACATACATAAATGAGAAAATTGGGTGGTACAACTGTGACTGTGACAAGCAGTATCTGTCAGAAGTCATTTGCTAAAAATTATATAATATTAGGATTGGAAGGGACCTCAGGAGGTCATCAGTCCAACTTCCTGCTCAAAGCAGGACCATCCTCAACTAGCTCAACCTAGCCAAGGCTTTGTCTAGCCAGGTCTTAAAAACCTCCAAGGATGGAGATTCCACAACCTCTCCAGGTTACCTATTCCAGTGTTTTACTACTCTCCTAGTGAGAGAGTTTTTCCTAATATCTTATCTAAACTTCCCTTAGAACCATAGATCGAATCATAGATTATAGATCAATATTCCCTTGCTGCAACATTGTTCCTTGTTCTATCATCTGCCACCCACCGCTGAGAACACAGTCTAGATTAGCAGTGCTCAACCTTTGTTGTACTAGGACCCATTTGTAAACACTGATGGCAACTCCTGAGCCAGTAAGTAGATTAAGTAGAAAACAGCCTCCTTGCGCTACCAGTGCCCCTCACTCCCAACCCCCAGCTTCCCAGTGTGTGGGGCAGGGTGGTGGGTATGTGGGGCAGAAGGGGGTGTGGAACATGGGGCAGCACATGCCACCCCAGATTTATGTGCCCACAGTATGCACAGGGCTGCAGCCTGGCAGCACCAGCACAGGCAAGGACAGGGGTGAACAAGATGCAGCACGGGGGCTGGATGTGGCCCACCAGGCCATTCTATCCGGCCCGTGGGGCCCCTAAAAAAAATTTTGAAAATTAATATTAGTCTACCCTGGGCTGCCTGTCACGTGGCCCTCGATGGCTTGCCAAAATTCAGTAAGCGGCCCTCTGCCCAAAATAAATTGCCCGCCCCGGGCAAGGAGCTGCCTCCAATGTCCAGCAGGTGGGTCTCAGCATGGGAAGGTGGAGTGGGGTTGTGAAACTTGTTGCTGCTGCTGGTGCCACAATAAACCCCACTCCAACCACAGTGCCAGCAACATGAGGAATAAAGGGGAGGGGAGGGGGGGCACACCCTCCAGCGTAGCTACTACTCTCCCCAGCTTGGTGTCAACTGCAAACTTGCAGAGGGTGCACTTTATGCTATCTTCCAGGTCACTGATGAAGATATTGAACAAAACTGGCCACAGGATGAACCCCTGGGGGACTCCACTTGATACCGGCTAGCAACAGGATATCAAGCCACTGACTACTACCCTCCGAGCCAGATGATCCAGCCAGTTTTCTATCTACCTTACAGTCCATTCATCCAGCCCATACTTTCTTAGCTTGCCTGTGAGAAGGTTGTGGGAGGCCATATCAAAAGCCTTGTTCAAGTCAAAGTAAACCACATCCACTGGTCTCCCCATACACAGCAGAGCCAGTTACCTCATCATCATAGAAGGCAATCAGGTTGGTCAGGCATGACTTGCCTTTGATGAATCCATGCTGACTGTTCCTAAATCACCCTCTCCTCCAAGCACTTAGAAATGGATTCCTTGAGGATCTGCTCCATGATTTTTCCAGGGACCGAGGTGAGACGGACCACTCTGCAGTTCTCTAGATCCTCCTTCTCCCCTTTCTTAAATTTGGGCACTATATTTACCCTTTTCCAATCATCCGAGACCTCTCCCAGTTGCCAGAGTTTTCAAAGATGATGACCACTGGCCCTGCAATCACATCAGCCAACTCTCTCAGCACCCCGGGTGCATCCTTTCCAGCTCCATGGACCTGTACACAATCAGCTTTTCTAAATAGTCCCTAACCTGTTCTTTCACCACTGAGGGCTGCTCACTTCCTCCCCAAACTATGCTGCCCGGTGCAGTAGTCTGGGAGCTGACTTTGCCTGTGAAGACTGAAGCAAAAAAAAAATTGAGTACTTCAGCCTTTTCTGCATCCTCTGCCACAAGACTGCATCCCCCATTCAGTAAGGGACCCACACTTTCCCATATCCTCCTCTTGCTACTGACACACTTGTAGAAACCCTTCTTGTTATCCTTCACATCACTTGCTAGCTGCAACTCCAATTGCGCTTGGGCCTTTAAAGAGGCCATAAGAAATGCCAGGGGAAGGCTTATTTGGGAAAGCAAAACTAAGGAATAAAGCCTGTCAGAGACAGAGATTGAACCAATGACCTTTGAATTTGCAAACTAACACTCTCCCAGTTGTGCCACATTAGCTTCCATTTAAAACATGTTTAAACAAGGTTCCTAGTGACAACAAATCCTTTATTTGTATTTTAGAAGGTTAACTTCATAACTAAGGACTACAAAAAAGTAGTTCACATAAGGCATTGGGCCACACGGACACACACACACACACACAAAGCCACTGCTACAAACCCTAGTTAAAGATAAGGATGGTAGGGCGGAAGAACCGAGGTCCACACCCTCCCACAAGGTCAGTCACAGAAGAACACATACAAACTCCAAGTTCATATTGACAGAAAACAGCCAACGACATTACCTAAAGAAAAGCAATTACTGGAAGGGGGGAAAAAATCCACAAGTCAAAAGCCATGATCAAGAACACGTATGTGCAAAACAAGACAGGCAGCAGCAGCAACATAAGGCAGACAAAGTCAAGCACAGCACGTGACTCAAGATCTGCTGACAGTTTATGCTGGAGTCAGATCAATGCTCCAACATTAACACTGTTTGAGTTTGCATGGGCAGTTCTATTCAGAGACAAAACAACAGCCCTAACATAAGTTATCTGTGGATTTCCCTTCAGTTGACAGGCATGCAATAAGGATCTCCATTTTTACCAAGGAAGACTTTCACAGCTATGAAATCTATTCTTCCCTATTTAGACTTGTGTAGGACTTTCAAAGAGATTTTAAAAGCCCCTATCCTTGAAGGGGTGTAGGTTGTAGCCATGTTGGTCTACAGACATAGGCAGACAAGGTTCCTTGGGTGAATTTGATATCTTTTATTTGACCAACCCAAAGATATCAAATTCACCCAAGGAACTTTGTCTGCCTCTATCCTTGAAGTGTCTTTAAGCAGTAAGCCTCATTTCTTCATAAATTTGGTCAGGAAATATCTTGTTCCTACAAAGACAGACAGGCTTGCTGTTTATCATTTTAAATATAATATATGTAGAAGAAAGCAGAGCTTATTATGCACTGTGTTGCAACCGCATTACTACAAAAACTCAGGATACTGAAAAATATACACTGCAACAAAGAATCAGATTTTAGAGATGAGTCACATGAATACTGAAGTCCAAAGACAATAAACACTTAAAGAAACAAATGCTTCAGCAACTGTTTTTCTAAAACAGTTTACAAACAATGAAAACCATGTAAGTGCTGCTCAGGCTTGCTAGTACTGTGCAAGACGGTCTTTATCAGGCACTAGATAGCAATCAAAGACAAAGTTTTCTGTGACATATGCTTTAACTGTTTCCATGATAACATCACCTAGCACCTAAAGCATTTTGCAGTGTTTTAGTTAGGTTATCGCTAGGATCTTCAGACAGCTCTCTGACACCACCTACTACAAAGAACTACAAGAAGATCCTACTCCCCTTTTCACCAAAAAAAATTCAACAATACCATCAAATCATTTCCATCAAGACTACAAGAAAAACTACAGACCTTGATCCCCCCGCTACCTAACCCAGGGACTTTTTACATGCTCCCTAAAATCCACAAACAAGGGAACCCTGGCAGACCTATCATATCCAACCATGGGACCCTAACTGAGGAAATATCAGGGTTCGCCGAATCAATCCTACAACCGCTTGTCACCCACAGAGCAAGTTTTGTACAAGACACTATAGACTTTCTACGGAAACTTAAAAATATAAACCACCTTCCCAGCAACACACTCCTAGCCACCATGGACGTTACCAGCCTATATACCAACATCCTGTGGGGGCCGAGGGGGATCTGGGAAAGGGTCGGCTGGGTTGTGGCCACAAACCCGGCATGTACAGATGGGTACTTTTGACCACTGGAGTAGAATTAGGCACAAATGCATACTGGTTCAAACAAAGATGGCTTTACTTACACTGTCAAGATGTACAGCGTAGGAAGAAAGTTAACTTCAAACTTCAGTTTCAGTTTAACCAAGGAGCTCTGATAAGACGAGATATCTTTCTGACGGGTTTGAACACGAGCATGCAGGACACGGGGGTACGTCGGGGACGGGGAGTCGTCAGCGGTTGATCAGTCCGCCACATTCACTCCGAGATGGGCGCGGAGTTCTCCAACTTGGGCGGAAACTGCTCCAACCTTTTATGCAGCTAGTGAGCCAATTGCTAGTCGCCATGTAGGAATAATTTAGAACCGGCCAATAGTAATGTGAATAGAATTTGCATATGAGTGGCGGGAACCTTTTCACGCCGGGGCTCTCCACCATGCCGAGAAATTCCCTCGTACAAAATCTCACCGTGCCTTGTGCTAGAAAGTTCCACTGTGCCGAGGCACTCAACCACTACCTCTGACACATCCCACACCAGGATGGCATCCAAGCCTGCCTTACATATCTACAGGAACAAGATTACAACTCAGAATACAGGCCCAAAGGTATTATTGACCTTATACACTTCATCCTCACACACAACAATTTCACTTTTAATAATCAACACTTCCTCCAGATGATGGGAACAGCTATGGGCACTAAAATGGCCCCACAGTATGCCAAACTTTTTATGAGCCACCTGGAAGAAGACTTCCTCAAGAACTGCACCATCAAACCCTTGCTATACTTAAGATACATCGATGACATCGTCATCATTTGGACTGAGAACCTACAATCTCTGATTGAGTTCCATCAGAAATTCAACAAATCACCATCCCTCCATCCGACTTTCTTTAGAATACTCCAGCATCAACATCTCTTTTTTAGACACAATGATCAGTATCCAAAAGGGTAAAATACAGACCACAGTATACAAGAAACCCACAGACCAACATACATATCTGCACAGAACCAGCAATCACCCTAAACACACCAAAAAAGCTGTGATATATAGCCAAGCCCTCAGATACCACCGCATTTGTACTGAAGAGAACACCCGGGATTGCCACCTCACCAATCTTAAAAAGGCTTTCACCCAGCAAGGACACTCCTCCAGAGAGAGAGAGAGAGAGAGAGAGAGATCGCACGTTTGAAAGAGCCACCCGGATACCACATGAAGAACTGCTGCAGTACAGAAGAAAACCCCCCACAAATCGCACACCGCTGGTTATGACGTATCACCCCTCCCTTGAACCTGTACAGAAAATCCTCAAAAAATTGCAACCCATACTAGAAAGAGACTCTATTCTTAAAAAGATCTTCCCCGAGCCACCCATCCTAGCCTTCAAACAAGCACCAAATCTCGCCAACCTCATCACCAGAAGCAAACTTCCTCAAGCCCAGAACACACCAAAAGGATCCAGACCGTGCCATGACAAGAAATGCAAAACCTGCCAACACATCTCCACCACCCCCACTATTACTACACCCCACAACAGAGCCATCAGCATCCCTGGATCTTACAGCTGCACCTCCAGAAATGTAATATATCTCATCCAATGCACCAAATGCCCTGATGGAAAATACGTAGGAGAGACCAAACAACAACTGCGCACCAGAATGAACGCACACCGGAAATCTATCAAAGACAGAAATACCCAATTACCGGTGGGGGCACATTTCTCACAGAAGGGCCACTCTCTCTCCAATCTCTCAGTCCTGATCCTCAAGGGATCTATAATCTGCCTGGCAACTGACTCCCCAGCCCAGCCTCTGGCTTCTTTACTTTTCATTCCATCCAGGAAAAGCACAGACCAACTGCTGAAACTTCCTCAGCCTGACGAAGGGTTTTTAAACTCGAAAGCTTGCTTAATAACTGTTCTCCAACTATTTGGGTTGGTCTAATAAAAGATATCAAATTCACCCAAGGAACCTTGTCTGTCATTAATGAGGAAGCATTATTTGTTACAATCAGTAACAAAGCTTACTTTAAACAGCTCAGGAGATCAAGTTACTTCCATCTTTTTTTTCCCCCTTTTCTTTTCTTTTTTTTTTTTAAATCAAAAGCAAATACATAAGCAGCACTTCTAATCTTGATGAAAATACACAGCAACTAAGCATTTCACTTAGCTACCCATTTGCCTTTGCGCAGCTCCATTAAAAAAAAACTGTATCCAGAAAAGTCTGCTTACTATTAAAGACAGTATATTAAGCAGAAAACAGGGGAGGGTGGCAGCTTTAAGACTAACTTGCTATGAATTAATCTTAAAGGTGCCACCTTGCCTGCCCCTACTTTCTGCTTGATATCAGACTAACACAGACTAACCTATCTATACAAACCAGAATATTAATTTAACTAGATTGAAAAAATGAGCTGGGTAAGAGAGACCTTTTAGAAGTTTGAGACCAAAAACATGAAACTTTTTTTAATCTGTGCATTAGCCTTCAGGAATAAGTAAAGCATAAATATTTTAAGACTACAAAACTGAAATAGACTATGAAATCTTTTACTGTTCAAGTAAAAAGCAACACAAAAAGCAAGCTGGATTTCCTAATGCAATAACTAAAACATTTTCACATCCCATTATTAAAATAGTTAAGAGTCATAACTTCCATTCTTACTGACGTAGCCTTTTAACTTAATGTATTTGTGTTTTCCTTTAATGGCAGAGTTCTCACTCATGCTGTAACAAATTTCATTGTAAGTTAAAGGAAATGCCCACACAAAACCTATTTCCTTCCTTAAGCAGCTCTATGGGGTATGCTCAAAAAGCCCACAGTGAATGAAACTTGGCCTACTTCTAGAGATCCCATTTCAGGCTTTGTTCACCCAATGGCTTATTGGCTTATTTTTTATTGAAAAGAGTGGTTTAAGTCATCCCAGAATGATTAAAAAATTCAATCCCAATTTACAAAGTAACTTATTCCCCAATATTTTTCCTAGCTGCTACCCCTTTATTCCAACAGCCCAGTGATCAGGTCATTCACCCAAGACAAGTGAGACCCAAGTTCAATTTACCTCCCTAGAGACTGTTCTAACTATCATGAGAAAAAGTTACTATGGGAAAGATTATTCCTGGTCTCTTTTGCAATGTTTCTCCTCTTATTGTATACTTATTGCACTTACTCAAATCCAAGATGAGGTTTCCCCCCGTCACAATTTGACATGGGGTGGGGGTGGAAAGACTCATCCTGGGGCAGGCAGTGTTTGCAGCTGCAGCTCCCAGACCCTGAGCCCAAGCGGTCACTGCGGCCCCTGCTACGCGCCTGGGGCCAGGGTGCCTCGTGCAGAGAGGAAAAAGGTACTCAGCAGAGTCTGCACAATGCCAGAGGGGAAAGCAGGAGGGGGTATGTGGAGGAAACTGCAGCAGCAGGGGAGCTACTACAGCTCTGGCTCCAGTGCTAACCAGGGCCTGGGGCTGAAGCTACTGCTATTGCCTGACTGGGGCCTGACCTGGAACCACCATGCAAGGGACATAGAAGGAATTCTAAGAGTATGTCAAAAGTAAGAGGAAGAGCTGCAAAACCATAGGTCCCTTATGGACTGTGAAAGGCAAATCTAGTTACAGATGATTTAAAGAAGGCTGAAGAATTTAATGCCTTTTTAAACTTCAGTTTCCGCATATAAGGGTACCTACCAGATGATGAATGTAGTTAGAGCCACAAAGATAGGGAGAGACCAACAGCTCAGAGCAGAGCAATCTTTTCACCCTGCAGGCTGGTTTGATCCTGGTGTGGGGGGTATGCAGCTCAATCCTGATCTGTCTGTGGGGCTGGGGGCAAGGCAGAGCAGCCCTGATCCAGATCCATGGGGGAGAGGAAAGGGGTGGAAAAGCCCAGATCTGGACCGGCAGGGCAAGGCAGGCCCAGACCTAATTCCGCTCCAAAGGCAATGGCCCATGCAGGGCTGGATCCAGCTGTGCAGAGCTTCCACTACTCCCCACTGCCAAGTTTTCCAATCCATGGGGATCTCCATGAGCCAGCTGTCATGCCTCCACAGGCTGAATCTGGCCCATGGGCAAGAGGGTGAGCACCCCTGGCTTAGAGTAATGACAAACAGGTATGGGATTACTTAGAGAAACCAGATGCTTTCAAGTCAGCTAGGCTGGATGGGATGCACACTAAGGTACAGAAGGAACTGGCTGAGGTAATTTCAGAGTCAATGGATACCCTCTTTGAGAAGTCATGGTCAGGTGATGTCCTGGATGACTGGAAAGAGGCAAGCATAATGCCCATCATTAAGAAAAGGAAGGAGGAAGATCTGGGGAACAATAAATCAGTCAGCCTGACCTCTGTGCCTGGAAAGATCACAGAGCAGATTTTCAAGGAGTCCATTGTGAAGTGCCTAGAAAAGAACAAGAAGATCAGAAACAGCTAGCAGGGATTCACCAAGAGCAAGTCAGACTTCATGAATCCGATTTCCTTCTACAATAAAGTGACAGGCTCTGTAAATGGGGGAAGAGCAGTGGATGTGGTACATCTCGACTAGCAAGGCTTCTGACACTGAACTACAGATAAATGAAAGTACTCTAAGGTGAATACATAACTGGTTGGATCTTCACACTCATGAGTAGTCATCAATCGCTCGATTTCTATTTGGAATGAGGTATCAAGTAGGGTTCCCCAGGAGTCTTCCCTGGGTCCAGTATTGTTTACTATCTTCATTAATGATTTGGATGATGGGATCAAGTGCATGCCTAGCCAGTTTGTGAACAACACCAAGTTGAGTGAAGTTGCAGATACAATGGAGAGTGCAGCTAGGATCCCGAATGACCTGGATAGATTGAAGAAATGGTCCACAAACAACCAAATGATATTCAGCAAGGACATATGCAAGGTCCTGTAGTTGGGATGAAAGAACTGCGTGCACAAATAAGGACTGAGGAATAACTGGCTAGGTTAAAGTACTGAAGAGAAGGACCTGGGAGTTATAGTAGACAATAAGCTGAATATATATAAGACAATAAGCTGCCTATAAGTTCATCACGGGGGCACAGAAGGGAATTGGCGAGTTTTTATTCACCAAGGCGCCCCTGGGGGCTACAAGAAATAATGGCCACAAGCTAGCAGAGAGCAGATTTAGATCGGACATTAGGAAGAACTTCTTCACAGTTAGTGTGGCCAAGGTCTGGAACGGGCTCCCAAGGGAGGTGGTGCTCTCCCCTACCCTGGGGGTCTTCAAGAGGAGGTTAGATAAGCATCTAGCTGGGGTCATCTAGACCCAGCACTCTTTCCTGACTGTGCAGGGGGTCAGACTCGATGATCTATTGAGGTCCCTTCCGACCCTAACATCTATGAATCTATGAATCTTTGAGCCAACAATGTGCTCTTGTTGCAAAAAAACCCAACAGCATATTGGGTTGTATGACCAATATTGTGGAACAATAGATATACTGAATAGCGATAGCCATTCACCCACTCAGAACATACTGCTGAAGTTAATGTTTTCCCAGGACAGGCTACCTCACCTAGTATTGCTGGCTCCCAGCTGATAAAAGACAATGAGCAAACGGAAAGCAATTTGTTCTAGACTATTTTCAACACAAATACTAAGGTCAGTTATACACCAGTAAACCATCACAAGGTGTGGGCAGAAGTAACAACTGAACCATTTCATGAGCCAGCTGTACAAAAGTATGTGTCATATGAAACTTTCCAGAAACAGCTAAAAAAAACTGCAGAACAGTACCTCTTTAACTGAGGCACTATTTTGAAGTGGCTTACTTTTTGCTACATCTGTATGGGGGAAGGGGACACACAGGTCCTCCAGAATCCCACATTGCTCTAGTCTCCCTGCGCTCTTCCACAGGAAAGGGAGTGAGTGCCAGGTAGACAGTCTGCAGTCTGGATGACAGCCTGAATACTAAGCAGCCACTGAGTCCCACTCCCAGCCCTGGCTGCTCTAGCCCTCAGGGCCTGCTGCCCTTGGTGCCTGCCTCTTCAGCTCCAGTCCTCCCTACCTCTCCCTTCTGGTAAGAGGGGGAACAGAGTTGATAGAGGGGACTGGGGCCAATGTTTCCCTCTAAGGTTTAGAGATCCTTGATCAATCCTGGCTGGGAGTGTGAGGGTATCTCAGTGTGCCCATCCCTCCCGCCTCTTGCAGCAGCCCGTGGTTGGGTTGGAGTGGCAAGCGGCTGGATGCAAAGCCGGCGGCAGCGGGGGTGAGCATTGGTGCCCCCTTGCTACAGCACTGGGTGCCCCACCCCAGGCCAGCGCCCTGGGGGCCATGGCCCCCTACACCACTCCCCCCCCCCCACCCTGTCGGTACACCACTGTGTGCACAGCATTAAAAAGTTATTGTGCAGCTGCACACATGTGCAGCTTAGAGAAAATGCTGACTGGGTCTAGAGGCAGCAGGGCTGGGGAACTGCTGCCACATGCCATGCTCTTCAGCCCCTGTTCCAGGAGTGAAGAGGCAAAAGAGACACAGTAGATGGGACTGGGACAAGAGCAGTGGTTCTCATCCTTTATAGAGGCAGGGCACAACTTGCCAATTAATTTTTGTTTTTTAAATGTGGCAGAGTCCCAGCTGAGAGTCACTGTTGTGGTACCTCCATTTGCTTTAGTGGTTCCCAACCAGGTGCCACTGCTGCCGCCAGGTAGAAGTGCTCCACACGCCTGGTACACAACCAAACCAGGAATGGCCACAGTGCGCGCACACGTCCTTGCTCCATAAGGCAGGCAGAAAAGTCAGCTTGTGCTGCAGCCCTTCCTGGTCCAGCCCTCCACCTCCACACTCCTGGAAACAGACACACAGACAGTTCTATATGCCCCACACATCTGTTTCCAGGAGACACAGTACAGGGTAGAAGCAGGAGGGGCTGCAGCACAGGCCAGCTCTCCTGCCTGCCTTAGGCTTATCAGAGATCCCCAATGAGGCAGAAAGAAGCATGCATGCATGCTGCACCCCTTCCCCATCTGGCTGTGCACCAAGTATGAGAGGCACTTGTAACTGGCTGGAGCAGCAGCACCCATGCCACGGCACTCTGGTTGTGAACCACTGGGCTAGAGAGTCAGAATCCTGGTTACAGGGAACCGGGGAACTCCCAGTCCTCCAGAAAAATCTCCACCCCTCTCCAGCACCCCCTGGCTGAAAAGCCATGGCTGCCTGTGGCCACAATCATGTTGAAACATCCCAGCTGCAGATAGCCAAAGGGGCCATATGTATGTTCCCCTTCCCCACTGAAACATTTCCTTTTTCAAGAATTTCCAAGCATGTTCCTCACCCCTTACGTTGACACCAAAAAGAGATTATTCCCACCTACAACATCTCTTCCACATGCACCCTCAAGTGAAAAAGACTATATTGACAAAAGCACAATTTTATCTTAACCATGGCTACTGAGGGGTTCTTGTTGGCAAAGCATTGTCAGAAATCACACCTCAGTATACCTTGGACTAACAGAGCTGTGCCTAATGCATCATATATCAGATAGTACCACAAAGCAAAGGCATTGGCTGCCTTTGAATGTCAATCCAACTCAGAAAAAAGGTGAACAGCCCCTGCTTTGACATCCATCCCCAAAGAACCAGAGCAGCTCAAGGAAAGCGATTTTAAAACAGAAAGTGATTATAATGAAATCAGCTAACCTTGAAAAAATGACCTCCTACAGATTAGTTAACCTAGCCCCCACTACTGTATTTACCTAGCTAAACAGTAGTTTGAAGTTGCCTAGATGACTAGCAAGCAGACTCCCCCATGGTTTTGATTAAAAATTAGTGGGTAAAGGCAACATTTTTGTTTGAAATCATCAAGAAGTATTGTCACAACCCAAAGTTGTGGTTTTTGTTTGTGTGCGCGCTTCGGCACCGCTAAATTATTTTCCCGCCAATTGTCGCTTTCTTTGCATGGTAGAGTTCTCTGCTGCGAGAGAGAACTCTGGTGCAACGGGGGATTTCCCGCCAAATTACAGCTTCTTTGCAGGGTGCATTTCTTTTGCATACTAGTGATACACACACGCTGCAAAGGAGTTCCCACCATTTGTATTCGGATTCGCGCCACATTATTGGCCAATTCCAAACGTAGGCACACGTGGCGGCTAGTTATTGGCTTGCTAGCCGTACAAAAGCTTGTGTGGTTTCCGCCCAAGTTGGAGGACTCCACGAACACCAGGAGAGAAAGAGAGAGAGAGAGAGAGAGAGAGACTGTGAAGATCTCCAAGCGCTGTGGACCCTCGTGGACCCAACGCGCCTCTCCTAAGCAGGCAATAGAGGTGATAGAACCGAACCTACGGACTTTTCACTTCTAGCCTCTCCCCGTCGCTGATCGCAATCCCAGACGTATCCCTTTCCTGTAAACTTCGAACCCGCAGAGCCTAAGTAACTCCGGGGAACTCTTCGAACCCCGAACCGGACCCGCGGAGCCTAAACAACTCCGTGGGAGCAATCGAATTTGTCGTGTTCCTCTAGCGAGGATCTAAGCAGGAGCTGTGCCTGGAAACCTGTCCAGCCTGCACCAATACCATCTTCGGGTGTAAGTAAACAACCTTTTCGATCAACCGTTACGCCTCCGTAACTAATTCTAGCTCACGCATACCAAACCGCCCCGCGGTTTTCTCCAACCCCGCGTGCCCGGGCTGCTGGCCACAGCCCACGTGCGCAAAGACGGGCCCGGCTCGCCCCCGGCCCGCACAAGTATAAGGTACAGGGATCTAATGGAAGGAAGAAAAGAACAAAGTCTGTGAGAAGTCATACAAATTCTACCCATATCTAGAAGAGGTTTTGTTCGTTTGATTAATGAAAACCGGAAAACCATGTAACTAGTTCAGAAAATAAAATGGCAAGCCAATGACTCATCATAATACCAAAAAACATCCTGGGAAAGACTTTAAGTAAAGTTTTACAACTTAATGATAGTCAAATGTGGCACCTTGACTGTACTTTTGTGCTTTACCATTCTCAGTTTCAAACAACATTAAAGTTTGTGAGAATATGCAGATAACATACTGAGAATATGCAGATAATGTGCTAAACAGCATCATTTTTAAAGAGCTGTTATAGATCTATTGATTCTTGGATTTTACTCACTATTCTTGGATTTAAGTTTCTGTTTTACTCTGGTTACTTCAATGACCAAACATAGCATATGGTTTTGCTAGCATAGCTAGATTGCTTGGAAAGAAAGTTGCACTTCCAACATAGTTATGTCAATAACAGTGGCAACATACTTGTAGTTATACCAGTAAAACCATGCTTTTACAAATACAGCTTGCTTTGTTTTTGGGGTGCGGTTTTTCCGTAGCAGTACAGAGTGCAGCTTTGCCTGGGCAGTATGCTTACCTAAGAATATTGGTGAAAGACTCCTAGGGTAGGTAGACTTGCACCAGAGTTTCCTGAACAAGTTCAGCTATAAACAACAAAAACCTCTTACTAATACGAGCTGTATCTGCAGGGCCTGGCAGCAATGCTGCACAAAACTGTAAGTATAAATAAAAAAAGTCAAAATGTTCATAGCAGCTGCCCTAAAATAGGATCTTCAATACCTGATGTCCATGGGGAGCTTCTGGATGTTCAATATGGTTAGAAATCTGGCCAACTTATTGAAAAGTCTAACACTACCTTAGCCAGACAGCACATGTAGAAAAAGGACATCTGGATCTTCCAGGTTAATGGGGAAAAAAAAATCTAAGTGTATATTTATGATACACATACTTTAGGGGCACACCTCCTCAATCCCCAGAAAGCCGACTAGTTATAACCAAGCACTCTTGAAAGTTTAGCAGCAGTAACAGAAATGAATACAAAGGCTGTTTCTCCGATTTGCTTGCACTTGAACTGTATTTGCAGCGTAACATTAGTTTCATGGTTTAAAAAAATATATAAGCGTGTAACAGAAGGAATTAGTATTCTGCTCTTTCTCTTCTGTATCTCTTAGATCAGGGATGTAAAGCATACAGCCTATGGGCTGGATCTGGCATGGGGAGGTGGGCCATCCTGTCTGTAGGGCTTATCACCAGGGATCCTGGTTTTCTCCGCTTAAAAATTGCAAATTCCTGATTAAAAATCCAAAATTCTCAGATTTAAAAAAACCCTCAAAATCCTCATTATTCTGTGATTAAAATGAAATGCCATTATATAAAGTATCAGTTGAACGCAATTTTTATTGTTTTACTGATATATTTACAATTTTAAAGCAATTTGGAAACTTACCAGTGCCTCAATTATTCTAATATAATAAAGGGTTTAGTCAATCTGTGTGTCTGTCTGTCTGTAACGCTTTTGGGCAACTGTGCATGCGCCGCTGAGAGGGCCAGTGGCAATTGGTTGTGGGACCTCTGCCTGCTCAGGCAGGGAGAGAGCTGCCGCCACCTTAGGCAGGGAGGCAGGAGCCCTGCTGCTCCACAGGAGGCGGCAGAGCCACCTCCTCAGGCAGGGGGAAGCCCTGCTGCTCTTTGGGAAGATGCAGGGGTGGGCGGGCAGGGGAGATGGAGCCACCACTGCCTCAGGCAGAGGGAAGCCCCACTACTCTGTAGGAGGAGGTGGAGGCAGGGGAGGAGGGAGCTGCTGCTGCCACCTTCTCATGTGGGGGGAAGCCCTCCTGCTCTTCGGAAGGAGGCGGAGGAGGGCAGAAGGAGGCGGAGGAGCTGCCGCACTGGAGGCTAGGGGAGAAGACAGCGGTGGCGGAGGGACTGTTTACATGGCCATCCCTGAAGGATGAGCAGGGGGCAGGGTAGGGGAAAATAAACACTCCCTAACATTCATGACAGGCAACCGGCTAGTAATGAAGTAACTTCTAAATACCTATATATTTTGGGGGGTTTTTTAATCATAGAAAATCAGAGCTCCCTCTACCCCCTCCACTTACCAGGACACAGGTCTGGCAGGGGCTGTCCCCCCCCCCAGCTGCTGCTTGACTGTTCAATGCCGCAGTGTCCTGCCCCTTCCCATGCTGTTGGCCCCCCATTCCCAAACCACAGCCCCCTCCCCCCCAGCCCTGCCAGTGCCCCTCGTTCCCGATCCATCCCGCCCCCTACCCCCTGGATGAGCTGACTGTGGCTCCACCCCACTCCCCCAGCCAGGCCCCACTGCTGCGTGTTCTCGTCCCAACCCCGTGCCCCATGCACAGCTCCAGCTGGCCAGCACCCCCAGCCCCAGCCCTGCCCCACTCCCTCTCTCACCCTGGAAGCCTCAATCTGCTCTCCCCCTCCCTCCCCCTGCCCATTAGACTCATCTGCTGGGAGCTGCAGAAGGTGTTCCCCACACTGTCTGGCTGCCATGTGCACGTGGTGCCCCCTGCCCAGTTGCCCTACTTCCTCTGCCTCCAGCCCCTTGCAGGCTGGAACTCTGGCAGCCTGCAAGGAGAAACCCACCATTTCTTGCCTTTTTCTCCTTTAAAAGGAGAAAACCCATGTTTTTCCATGGCGAATGGAAAACCTGGATCCCTGATCATCACAGCAAAGTCTGGCCAGGCCACGGGGGACTTGAGTTTGTTCCCTCCTGGAAGAGCCAGCAGAACAGGCAGTTCTGCTCAGGACCTCTGTGTGAGCAGAGCCAGTTCTGAGGTGCTGAGACCTCAGGAACTCAAATCAGAACCATATTTCCAGCCAACACAATACCCAGGAAATTAATGCTGCCACAGTTCACCACCCCCTCTTCCCAACACCGGATTTATCAACATCACTGCCACGGGCAACAAAAATTGGCAGAAGGCACATGGCATTAACCCCTTGACTGATGGCAGAGAATGTAGCATGTCAATTGATTTGAGTTTAATGACCCTGCTTTAGATCTATTTTCATTAGCAGGCATTTGGTGACATTTCCAAATACTACATGGTTTAAAATTCATAAAAAGTGTCTTTGGATAGTACAAGGAACATCCTTTTTCTCAAGCCTACCAACATCCTTGAAAGGATTTTGTTTTTGGAATACATACAGCATTTCTTTATATTTTCAGAAGTGTAAGAGTGATATGGTCCAGAAATTATGCAAGAGGCAAGAATTTCTTAGGATGATATCTTTTATTGGACCAACTACGTATGCAAACAGGGGCGACACGGGTGCACGCAAAGCTTATCTAACTTTATCCCAACTACATCACTGGTCCAATAAAAAGGTATCACCCTAAGAAATTCTTGCCTCTTTAGTATTCTGCCTGACAGTATAAAGTTACAAGTTTTGTCTAGAGAAATTCAGGACACTTGATATTTGTTCAACTACATCCATGTTTCCACATCAGCATGAACTTTTTCTACGATATTCAGATGGATTCCAAAGCTTCTTACTTTACATCAGGTCAAGCACTCAGAGTATTAGGAGTGAAGGCATCAATTTTGCCTCCAGTCTGGTCAAACTGCTGTTCTCACTTCCAGTGTTGGCTGGTTGATTAGCCCTGTTTCCAGGTTCCCCAGTTATCCCATGTGATGATAAACAGGCTGATTGAACAACCTGCTCCTCTGACTCAGGATCTTGTTCTTGTTTTCCTGTTATAACCTATTATTACAAACATACAAAGTTTCAACCCACAAGCTTCAAGGCATTCTGTAAAGTTTGGTGGTAACCAGTATTTATCTTGATATGATGAGGATGTGGGGGGGGGGGTTTATTTGCCATGTTCTCCGTTTTATCTATAACATTATAAAAGGGCAAAGTGCTACAGTGACTAGTTGCCAAGCCCAGGCAATCCCCTTAGGCACAGCCACAAGTTATCTTTAGTTTTAATCACTTCGCCTTTCATATGCTGATCTTCATTAGCCTTTCAGTGGCCAATGAAGTACTCCTGTTCTCTCCCCCACCCATACCTCCTATCGTAAATAAATTGAAGTTTTAACCATCCCCCTTCTATTCCATTTTACACCCCAAACTCAACTACTTGATCCAAGGAAACACATGCAACTTTCCCCTAGGCAAATCAGGTACCTTACTGATTTACGAGTTATCACTCCTTATTCTTGACAGCAGAAAACTGATTTACACATTACACAGACAAGGTGGAAAGATATCTTATTGGCTAAAAGCTTGACGCAGGTAGAAGCCTTATCTGGGAGAGTGTCTGGTTTCCTGTCCAACAAATAACAAAGAAGGCTGGGTATTTATCAGGCACAGCAACTGAGCTACTAGTTAGAGAGGCTGGCTTAAGAGGTTGTGTGGGAGCTGAGCAAAAGGAAAATAGAAGGAAAAAAAAAAACAAAACAAAACAGAGAAACTGCCACTGAAAAGGGGATAGAAGGGGACCTTACTGATGTTAGCCACCCAAAATAAAGTCTTGCCAGAAAGGGGTAGGACCAGGAAGAAAGGCACTAATGAGTTTCTCCAAGGCAGCACTTCAGTTTAAGCATTTTTGTGTTAATAGAATGAACAAAAGGTCTATAACAAGTTGGAACAGGAGACACTACAGCTGAGAAATCCAGACCTAGTCAGTGTAATGGCAGCCATTTTTGCCAGGAAGGCAAGTGACCGTAAATAGGCTTTGTAGCAAAACTGCACTCATTCACTACTCCAACAGTTTGCTTGCAAGGGAAAAGCAGCTTCTAATAAGTTGTTACAGCCTTGTAATTGTAAACTCAGCTGCTGCTGTCAGTGCCAAACATCTTAATATGCAAGTCAATCCCTGATTTATACTATATTTAAAACTACTGCATAAAAAAAAAAGAGAGTTGAAGACACTTGATTCGGCGCATGGGGTGAAAGGAAAGGGAATAAGCCCAGTTTTAAAGAACAGTGCAACTCAATGCAAAATAGGTCCAATCAAAACCAGCTGGTTTGAGATTAAACACTCTATTTACTTGTGCGCTATTTAAAATGACATACAAGCCAAGTCTAAACATACTTTATCTCATGATGCAGCATGCAACAGCTTCGAGTTTCCTATTCTAAATCAAGAAAGATTATCATCTGCTTCAACATTTTTAAAACCCTTTCATGGCTCACTACTGAATGCCAAAACAAACGGTAAGCATCAAGAGCTTGCTAATGCTTTCAAGGAACTGAAAGCATCAGAATCCACCAGGTATATGGGAGTGCTAGGAGAGAAACAGCACTGGGTAAAATGCAAAGAATACAAAGCATTAGACAAGTCAATTAGAAAAAGGGACTAAATTAAGGGCATCCCAGAGGAGATACGAACAGACAAGACTGTGAGCATGTATTCTGTAACAAACTTAACTTCAGAGTCCTGTTTCAAATCACCAGGATAACCAATGCTGGGCAGCCATATGCTGAACTGGCACCTTATGTTTGCCTTGCAGAAGCTTAGCTAAGCTGTACAACTGCAGCTGTTACTTGCCACTAAAAACTCAAAGTGTAAGCCAGCATCTCCAAATTTGCTGAAGGCCTCAAACAAAAACTTTAACAAAAATAATCTGTACTCGACTTTGGAATCAACTGTCATTATTACTCACCATTTCATTCCTGCTGAGACAGGACAGGACGAGACACAGAGCTGCATGCTGTACCGTGGATGACCTCCCATTCCTGTGCAGCAGCATTAGAATTGAGGGGGAGGGGGGGGGACAACGATGACATGCTTCTACCTCCCAACAGATCAAGGAGCTTTGCTTCCCTCCAACAAGGCTGTCTCAAGAGCCCAGTAGAGCTCAGAGCCCACAGGATCATATTCTGAACATCTGCACGATATATAACAAGCAGAATTTTATTTTGGCAATGCACAGGCAGGATTCTGAAGAGTAACACTCCCCACCTCTTTAAAAGGCTCTTTCTTTTCTAAATGGAGAAAAAGTCTCTTGTTTACAGCTTTGTGAGTTTAGCTTTGTTATGGTGAACTTGAGTATAGAACTTTCTAACTATCACAAAGGGTCGTGGGTTGTTCAGACGAATGTGATGCTCCACCCCCTTAGCCTCCCCCACATCCCACGCAGGGAGAAAACATGGGCTGGAGCCCCAAGTTTGTCCCTGAGCCAAGCTTTACAGACTTCGGGCACCGGGAAGTTCCCAAAAAAGAACGTTGACGGGTCAATTGGAGTGGGGTTTCACTCCTGCTCAGGGCTCACAACTTCAGCTTCCTTTATCAGGGCCACAATATGTTTCAAGGTTGCGTTAACCACTATCACTGTGACCGGATCTTGGTTGAGCCCTTTTGTCTCGATCACGCCACCAGGGACCCTGAGCACGCCAGGTCTCTCTCTCCCAGTGGGGGTCTCCACCACCAGCAGCATATTCTTTTCATCCCTCTCAATCCAATTACATACAGTAGGCAAAACCATTGGCCCTGTTCAGGGACGCGCTGAGGCTTTGCTCCAGAGAAGTGCAGGGTCCCCACAACCTCAGGGTGACCCCACATCTCTCTATGCTCCCATTGTTCATACACCTCTGAGCACAAGGCATGCATCGTTAACAGTTGTTGGTAACCTGGGCCAGCCTGTTTACAGTAGACAGCAAGAACCTGGAAAAGGATGGAGTTGGTCCCTACAATGAGAGTGGCCCCTTTCATCCACCCTGGACCAGGGCATACTAGAGCAATGGTTGACACTTCTTCCTTCACCCCAGCTATTTCAGCAGGGAATTTTAGCCTCACATTCACATAACCCCTATAAGGATACTGTTCCTAACATAAGCCACAAAGTCCCAGCCCCACAAGGGGAAGCAAAGTCAAGTGTCTCAGATGTTCCTCATAAAAGGATTCAAATAGAATGGTAATCTGGGACCCACCGTCTAGAATGGCCCAGCATGGGTGACCATTCACAGTCACAGGGACCTCCGCACGGGGTCCCAATAGCCCTTTTGGCATTGAATTTACTGAGGGTAATGTGCGGGAGTCTGTCTGGGTCCGGAGCGGAGCCGACTCCATTGCTCTGCCCCTTCCTCATTTCCCGCTGCCCACTGCCCTTTTAACCTTTCAAATACCAATTCAGGGTTCTCAGGCTGAGTGCACTCCCGAGCCATGTGCCCCAGCTCCCCACATCTATAGCAGAACCCTGGGGCCCTAGAGTGGGTACGGGACCGAGGTCCTCCCGAGACACGATGATGAGGTGAGGGCTAACCCCTGGGGGGAGGTTCTGGCCATGGCAGCTGTTAGTGCTGGAGCCACAGGCTCCTGCTCCACTCCCAACAAGGTGTCCTCATGGGGAGCCACCTGACCCATGGGTCCTCTCCGGGGGGGAAACATCCTTTGGGACCCACATAGTCTCTCCAAGTCTGGATATCTCTTCCACTTCATGAATCTCTCGGAGGAGGTGACTGAAGTCAGGTGGGTTGCTCCTGCTCCCTGCTAAGTTGAGGTTCTGAAGTAAGTCTAAGCTATACCGTGCCCAATATGAATTTGCCGGACCCATATCTGATCAGCGTCGGTAACACTAAGTGCTCCTTGGATCACCAGGGCATACATTGAAAGAGCCTCGCCCTTGCGCTGGAAAGTTCCCAAGCAATTCGTAGTATGCCCCACCACTCCCTGTGGGTTGGCCAAAAGCATCCTGAAGGACCTGCAAGCATTGCTGGGTGGTGATAACAGGGTTCTGGAGTTTGGCAGTCCTCACAACCCCAAAGGCAGGCTCCCTCAGGACCTCCAGCAGACAGCGTCACTTATCCTCATCAGGTATTTGCCAAGTCAGTAAAGTCTCTTGAATATGGAAGAGGCAAGAGTCGAATCCTTCCTCCCCAGGGGATATAGGGGACACTACAACGCCCCGAGGGGTCAGGATTCAAAAACGGTTAGACACTTACAATCATAGACATATTTATCCAGTTGATAAAAGACAGGGTTAACAAAATATAAAACAAAAACAGCAGAACAAACAATACTGGTTGGTGAAATATAAAAGGCACAAAATGTCAAATAACAAGGAATATAGGGCCTAGGTACCTAGAGGGAGAAAAGGGGAAAACACAATGACCCCCTTCCATGGCAACAAGAACTTCTCCCTGTTACTTCACTTAACCAAAGACACCCCAGCTGGGACTTGAACTT
Source organism: Alligator mississippiensis (assembly GCF_030867095.1). Classification (NCBI taxonomy): domain Eukaryota; kingdom Metazoa; phylum Chordata; order Crocodylia; family Alligatoridae; genus Alligator; species Alligator mississippiensis. The sequence continues at coordinate 178,220,310 of NC_081826.1, forward strand.
AGATCTCCCACATGGTAGGCAGAAACTCTACCACACAGCCACCAATGCTAGTACTATACCAAGGTACTAGGGGTCTTGGCCTTCCAGGAACCCCAGCCTCACATCAAGCTGCTCAGCCTCTTATTGGAGGAGCTGACAGCAGAGCTGGGAACCTATCAGGTCGCCGCTCAGATCCTTGCTGAAGCTAGGGAGCCTCTCCTGCTGGCCGCAACCTCTCGTAGGGGATCCTAGAGCCCAGCGGGGAGCCTCTCCTGCCAGCCACATGCTGTACTGCTGAGGGTTTAACTGCTGCCTGCAGGTCCCACTCCTTCAGGTGCTTCTGGGGCAACTGCTCCCTCCCTGCTGGCCCAGCTCTTGCCAGCTCTTTGAAGCTCCTTCCTTGTGGTACCTCGCTGGTCTCCTGAGTCAGCTGCACTGCCCCTTTTATCCCCCTCCATGTGACCCAAGGGGCCAATCAGGGCGAGTCTCTGAGGCCTGATTGGTGAGGAAAGGGCATCCCAAGTCCTCCAACCATCTTTTACCCTTTCAAAACCCCAGGGCTAAGTCACTGCCAACTAGCCCATCATACATAAAATGGACATTAATCCATTGGGGCAATGCACAGACCATCAGCCTGCTAAACCTGTACTGAATGGGGAAAGAGGATGCCCCGTGTGTATATAGTTGCCATAGCACAAATCTAGACACACAGACACACACACGGGTGCAATAGATCTTTTAACTGTAAGCCACCCTCTTCAGGGTTATACTCTTCTTCGTAATAGTATTATTCAGATTGCCCTGTGGTTCTGTAGTGGAGAACTGGTGGTGTTTCCCCACAATTAGAAGCCTATATCTATCTATACATGCAAAGCAAACTCTAGGATCTGATGCAAATGAGTGAATAGCTCTGCGGAGACTATTTAATCTAATTTCCATTCTCTATACCTACTATCAACTGAGTGGTGGAATTTTTACTTGGGCTTAAATAGTCTTAGATGAACACCAGCAAAGGCATTATACACATAATATCGTAAAGAAAAAATTAAAACAGGAAAAGCAAAGACAGGTGCAGATTCAGACATTAAAAACAATAGACTAAACATGAAAAGTCTAGTACAAAACACAACAAGCACAGCACAGAGAAATGTCTTCAGACAGTCACAGCTGCTATACAAATTCTATTAGTTTAAGGAATGAGATGTCAACTTACAACTTGAATAGCCAAGTTTGAATTAGTAGCTGCCTAACTTACATCTTAGAATACTTTTTGAGACATCTGACATCTCAATTTTTTCACATTTTATTAGGCAAAACAACAATTTTGTACAATAGAGTAGACAAAATAGCTTAAATGATTTCAGACTCCTTTTGTTGCATCACCTCCTGCAGAAATACATGGTTAGTGACTCTACAATCCCCCAGCCAGGATTTGACCTACCAAGAAAGATTTGGTCCTCCCCGAATCACATCTGGACACTTCATGGAAAATGTGGACACCTACTCCATAAATGGAGAATCAAAGAGAGTCTGTGGTGCGATTTTTCAGACAGAGCACCACATTGTGAACAATTGCCCAATTAGATCATTTAATGGCAATCTAAAAAATCAATTCATGCACCTACCCCTGAACCAGTCAAATGGATATCAAATTTAGATATTAATCTACGAATGTTGTATGAATGCTGTAATGCTAAAAGGTCGTATGAAAGAGACAGAGAGAGAGAGGAGAGAGAGAGAGAGAGAGAGAGATCAGCTCAGGCATAGTCATACAAGGCATCATAATATATTACACTCATCACATCCACAAGCAAGACAGAAAGGAATCAGTAAATTCTTACAACAGACTAATGTTTGTCAAATTTGTCATAGGCAGACAAGGAAGAGCACACACCAACTGCAGAAGTTTCCTCAGCCTGACAAAGGGTTTTTAAAGCTGAAAGCTTGCTTAGAATTCTTTTCCAACTATTTAAGTTGGTTTAATAAAATATATCAGATTTAGCCAAAGAACTTTGTCTGCCTATGTCTTTAGACCAATGTGGCTATAACTTACACCCCTCAAATTTGTCAAGACACTGTCAAGATATTACTTGGATTTGATTTTTAAAGACACACAGGATTTTGTGATAACTCACTGAAACTGATTTTCTTTTCCCAGCCATCACGTTTTTTCCCCAATATCACATGGCTCAAGCTAGTTTGTTACTTTAAGATTTCTCTGGAGTGTGCTGGACAGCTGCCACCAGATTGTTCCTTAACCAAAAAAGTTTGTGGAACTTAGTAAAATAAGAGAGCTTTCTAAATAGTTCTGGCATATGGTTCATCCCACCATTAATGGTTTATTTTACGACAGTAACAGTTTATCATGTAAAGTTTATAATATATTTTCTGTCTTTTTATTGCATAAAGTACTTTAATGGTGTCCTGAGAAAGAAATAAAAAACACAAGCCAATATGCAGCTTCAGTGACTGGTCATCATCAGAATGGATAGGCCTATATTTGCATATAGTAGTTTTACCTTTGTAAAAATTGTCATAATAGGTCAAAGAAAAGAAAGAAATCACTTATTCTAAGCCTCCCAGAAATTTCACTGAACAGATTAAAAGATCAAACAATCTGTTTCTTCACACACTCAAACCTGATGCAGAAGATTTGAGAGTCAAGGACAGGCAGCAACTTTGATGCAACTATCTCCATCTAGTTATTTCAAGCACAGAGATCCACTTATGGAACAACAAATTAGCTTATATTTTGGGTACGTGGCAGCAAAGAGAAAGAAAACTCCACTGAGGACTACTTTTAACAGACAGCCATGTTGTCTCAGGACACGTCTGGCCAACTTTGGCCAAGCCTATACTAGAATTCCAACATCTCACCTGGTAAGACAACACCAGAGATGTATTCAAGTGCCATACAGACACACAGAAAGACAACCCTAGCTCCGCTCTTGCTAGGGAAGTGTTAACAACATGGCCCTGCAGCTTACAGCACAAGTTAACCACCGGAAAGTACCTTGGTGGAAACGGCAGCCCAGATATACTGTTAGAAGCTACCACATTAAAGGATCCTGTGAACTACAGCAGGGCACCCAAGATGCTTGCAACAGCTTGATCCTGCAGCAGTGAGAATTGCTATTTCAAAGCCATGCTACAAGTTGACAGAAGTTAAAACTCCAGTGCTATTTGGGAATGGGACCTTGAGGGTAATGTCGACCTTTGACAGTGGCAACAGGGATTAATGTTACAAACCAGAGACCAGCAACCTACACCCCACTGCTTGGGGACAGGACCTTGAGGGGAAAAGTCTACCTTTTGCAGTGGCAACAGAAGTTAGCATTGTAAGCCAGGCAACGCATTTGCAGCATCCATCGGTGGGAGGCTTCTGTGCTCTCCCTATGTCACTGCGGGATAAGTAGTGGCCGGCTCCCAGAGCCCACCAGGCTCTGACTCAGGCTGGGTGGAGATAAATCACTTACCCCCCTTATAGCACATGCCAGCCCTGGGGCCACTGGGCAGTCAGCCTCAGGCTGCTTGGGGAAGGGGAGCTGCCCTGCCTAGGGCTAGCTGGTGCCAGGAGGGCGGGCAGGGGGGCGGGGCAGAGTGGGGAGGCAGAAAGGGAACAAACAAACAAAAAACAATCGGGGGGGGGGCTGGGGCTGCCCAGGGCTTTCCCCTCACCACTTGCCCCGCACTACACACAGGGGCAGGCGCTCAGCCCTGCCTGGGAGGCGCGGGCGCGGGCCCGGGCCCAGGCCCAGGCCCAGGCCCAGGCCCCGGCCCCGGCCCCGGCCCCGGCCCCGGCCCCGAGTCGGGGCAGGAGGGATCCAAGCGAGCGCGGTCGGGGGCATTCGCTCGTTCGCCCCAGCCCCCCGCTGCCGCTCACCTGCACCGCCTGCGCTGCAGCCGCCTTAGGAGCAGGCAGCCCCGCAGCCGCAGCCGCGGCGGCTCGGGGAGGAAGCGGCCTCCATGTTCCTTCTCCCCCGCGAACGGCGGGAGGCGGAGCTGGGCCCGGCCCGGGGGCGGTGGCCAAGCGGAGCTCCACGCCCAAGGGCCGCGTCGTAGGGCCCGACCCCACAGGGACCAAGGGGCCGACGTTGCTCCCCCGTAGGGTGGGCCTTTTCTGCCCCGTGCCGTAGGCCGCTACAGGCCTGCTGCTCACACGCAGGTGCTGCAGGCCTGTGTTGCCAAGCGGATGGTAACGATGGGGTTTGCATAATAATGTCAATCCAGAATAGTAAAAGTGTCCAAAATGTGTTCCCAAACTCTGACAAATTGTGCACAACTAGTTTAAAACGATACACCCTGAAGTACCACCAGCAAAATGTTGTCATATCAAGTAATTATAATAAACGTGCTTATCCGTACCACCAACAGGTTGCCTATGTGCCATCAGTGGTACCTATACCACAGATTGGGAACAGCTGTACTATGGGTTTTTGGTTGTAGCCGTATTGGTGTTTTTCCTCCCCCTCCCTCCCCTGCTTTACCTTTTGGTTTCCTAATTTCCACCTATTTACATTCTCACTGACATCCTGTCACACCTCATGAGTTCCAGAGCAGCAGAGACTCCCTATGCCTGAAGAAGGGCAATTGCACCGGAAAGCTTGCCAATAACTTTTTTCCAACCACTCAGCTGGTCTAATAAAAGATACTACATCTACCCAAAGAACCTTCCCTGCAAAATGTACCAACATTTTTTAGATTTTTGGTTGGAGCCGTTTGTGCACCACTAATTTAAAAGGATACAACCTTAAGTACCACCAGCAAATCTTAGTCATAAAGTAATTATAATAAATCTGTTGACACCTACCACTGACAGGTTGTCTGTATACCATTGGTGGTACCCGTACAACAAACTGGGAACCACTAATCTAAGGACGTAGGCAGGCAAGGTTCTTTGGGTAGGATGTGATATCTTTTATTAGCCCAACTGAGTAGTTGGAAAAATGTTTGTTACTCAGTTGGGCTAATAAAAGATATCACATCTAACCAAAGAACCTTACCTGCCATCATTTTTGAGGCAGCTCATTGCTGCAGCACATGCAAAATCCAAGTCACTCTCAGGGCATCTTAATCAAAAATTTTTTTTTGGGGGGGGGGGGGGGGTTAAATATATTTCATGTTCCAGGTCAAATCAGCCAAATCATTTCCAAATTCTATCTACTGAGGCGGCAGAACTCAAATCGTTCTAAACACCATGTATGGCACTACAACCGGCAAGCATCCCCCATTCCAGCCTCTCACCGTGGGACTTCAGGTACTCCCAAATCCATTGGCAAACATCCTAGTGTGGGCCCAAGCCCAGAAGTCTTGGGGATCAGATGCCTCCAAGACACTACAGGCAAGCATCCTCCATCCCAGACTCTTTAGTCTCAGCCTCCTGTGGGCTAAGATTGAGTGTAAGAAGTAACTGAAGTCACTCCTTAGTCTGGGACTTCAGATACTTCCTCGCTCTTCTTAGCCCACAAGAGGCCAAGAATCAACCTCAGTGTTGGCGGGGGGGGGTGTTAAGGAAAATTTTTCATGTTCCAAGTCAAATCAGCCAAATCAATTCCAAATCCATGAGTCATTCAAGAACCATATGTGGCCCTACTACCGCCAAACATCCTCCACCACCGTCTGGGGCTTCAGATGCTTCCAAATGCTTTGGCGAGCATCCTGCATGCACAGCTTGGGATTCAGATGTCCCCAAGTTTCACATGCCCTCAGCCAAAGTGAAAGTGGGAGGCTAACTATGAATTACGTCAGGGTTTTCCCCAGCCAGTAGAAAAATCACCTTGGTGGTCATGGTATCAACTTTGGGGTTTGCCATCAGCACTTTTTTATTACTTACTACTTGCCTCAAAATAAATATCAACTTTTGATGACCCAGTTTTCACTCACTGGTGAGTTACAGTGAGCAGTATGAAGTAAATAAGAAGACTTATTTGCATATTTTTTCAGTGTACAATAGTTTTTCAGCAAATACGATAATTTTGATCTTCCAATACAATAATTTCATATATAACACCTGGCAATGCTGCTGCAGACCCAGGTCCCTCAGAAACTACCTGCTCACCCTGTGACTGGAGGCGGGCACTAGGCAGGGAACAGCAGAGGACTGGGGACAAGCAGCAAGAAAACGGGGATGGGAGTGTGGGCCAGAGGGGAATAAGAAGAGTCTCAATGGGGGCATGGAGCAAAGCAGTTGGGCCAGTGCCTGCTGCCCCTCCAGTGCATCCCAAGGAACCTGCTGTGTGATCTCAGCCTCTTAGCTGTGCCCAGGGCAGAGTGGGCCTGGACCCACCAAGGGTTCATCACTTCTTCAGGGAGGGGCAGGACAGCTGGGACAACTAAAGCAAAAACAGGGAGGCATCAAGGCTGGAAACAGAAATGACACACCAACCAGTATAATAGACCGGAAACCAGTTAAAATCTGTAACACAACAGAAGTTCAGTACACATAAACCACTTTCAAAATGGCTGAAATCGGTTTACGATGAACCCAGATGGATGTAGTACCAGGCTTAGCTGATTTAGGTTAAATTGCTTTATTGAACTTGTGTCCCAGATTCAAGTTAACTCACAGTACCCCAGCATCCCAGGGTGCTTTGCATCTCCCCCAAATCCCCTTCCCTTCCCCCAACCCCCACTTTGCAGGGCGAGTGAGCTAGGTTTGGCCCAAGCTGTCTGCTCCAGCTGAACAGGGAAGTGTGCTAAGGCCCCCCTGCTTCTGGCCTGGGCCACTGCAGGCATGTGGCTGCATTTCTAGAATCAAAATAGAATGTCTGTTCACTTGCCTCTCAGTTCAATCTATGCAGATTAGACTAGCCTGCAAAGATTTAATTGATTCAGCCTCAGGCTTTTTGACTTTCTGGACTTTGCCCAAAGTTTAATAGCGAGTGTTACAGGGGGACGGCACCGAGCAGAGCAGTCCAGCCAGTCCCCATCTGCTCTTGAATGAGTCCAAGGAGCCCATGGTGTGAGATGGGGCTATTTGATGTGCCAGGACATCATGGCCTTAAGCCCATCACAAAATACTATAATTCAACGCTAATATTAGTATACTAAAACTATACTTGTATAATATATATGATATAATACTTATACTATACTATGCTATACTAATACTATAGTACACAAAATACTAGACTACTAGGGACACATCAGCTAATTCCAGGGGACAGATAAAGAGAAAATGGAAAGGGTAGTGTGGTGAGGGCATAGGTTAATAACAATGGATCTGGAGCATAACACTCTGGCCAGAACCCTCCAGCCCCCAAATAAGTCCAAGAGACTCACTGTGTGTTGGGTTTGATGGGACCTATTGCCTGAGCCAGTAAATAGCAGTTCTTAGGTACATAAAAGAGACAGTGAGGCTGAAAGATGCTACGTGTTTAAGTAGTTTATGCACTGAATTGCTACACAGATAATTATTGAGGTTTGTTAAAATGTGAGCTATAGGCAAAACTTGGAGCATGGGTAGTGTTATATAGTTAAGTTACCATAGAATCATAGAAAATGAGGGTTGGAAGGACCTTAGGAGGTCAGCTAGTCCAACCTCCTGCTCAAAGCAGAACCAGTCCCAATTATCTCACCCCAGCCAAGGCTATGTCTACCCAGGTCTTAAAAATCTCTAAGGATGCAGATTCCACAACCTTGGGTAACTTGTTCCAGTGCTTTATTACTCCTAGTAAGAAAGTTTTTCCTAATATCTAACCTAAACTTCCTCTGCTGTTAAATTATGCTAATAAACAATGTTGGGGGGATTTGATGATTGTTCTTATTGGACCAAACTTCTTTCTACTTTGTGCCCAAAGACTTGTCTAACACCTTCTGCAACTATACAATTGGTCAAGTAAAAGATGTCACAAAAAAGCCCTCGCTTCTCATATACCTCCTCAACTAGCATGGATATAACAACACTTCATGCCATTACCTGATGCATAGGAGTGATGTTGACTACACAAATGCATTACATCCCCTACTCAAGTTGTATAACCTGTTAGGATAAGCACATTAATACTGGTGCAACTGCTCCCACGCTAGGGGTTAAGGTAAGTTCTGCCACGTTATCAGTACCTGTATACTTACAATAGTGTGACTATTCTGTGCAGGCAAGTGCTTAAGCTAATTTTTTTCAAGCTTAGGCACCTAAGTAAAAGTGAGCTAGTTTTCAGAGGAGCTGAGTACCTGCAGTTCCCACTAGAGATGTTTTGATTTGGTAGGCTGATGTCAGCTTTGAAGGCATGTTGGTTGCAAAAGGGCAGGTGAGTTGTAGGAGTAACCAGATTCTGAGAGTTTTAGCAGGTCCTCTTGACTCCATACCTAACAGCAGCACAAACATTTACTACAGTCTGTAGGAAAAGCTCTACAAACTCAGAACTTTTCTATGACTGAAAATATTTATAGAACAAGCAGGCAGGTAAGCTGCATTCATCCATTAAAGGAGGCATTTATGAAGACTTTGTTTTTGCATTGTCACTCACGTTAATATTACCACCATATAACAGAGATGTATTTGTCAAAAATCAAGCAACATATGCAGCATTTTCTGCTTGAAAAAAAGCACCATCACCAAGAGCTACGCAGGTGCAATACAGCATGTACATTTTTCCCTTCTGTATACGTAACATGTCTTGGTACTAATTCTTCAGACTTAGAAAGGGATGTTATTAGAATCCAAAAGCATTACTTTCCTTTCATTTAAAGGCTCTCATTGTGCCCCGAGACTTAAGAGTTGCACTTTATTTTTGCTCCTATTACTTTGCAGTGCTATAGTGGTGCAAGTCCATTTACAAATGGTTTTGAGTCAACTCCCTGGCAAACTTGTACTGATTCCAAGACTGAGGCCTGACCCTATAATCCTCTGTAACAGGCCTCAGTTTCCTCACAGCACTTTGTGCCCTCTAGAAGCCCACTGAGACCTATTAGCCCACTCTGGTCACTCCCGATAATCACCTCCCTTGCTCTCACCTGCCACTCTTTTTGATGTTGTTACACATTTGGAAAGGTGCTCTCATATCACCAGAATGAACCTTTACATGCTTCGTTCTGCCATGCTCATCACTGGGCTCCTGTGTCTGACCTACTCTGTCCCTCTGGGGTCTTAGTCCACCTCACATGCAGGATTAGGCCCCTGGGGCCTTACATACTGGATTGGGGCCCTCAGCACCATTCCCCCTATGCACAGGGCTAGAAGTCCTCAAGCCAGTAGTGCAACCTACTCTTTCCTTCTGGATACCTTCAGTGGTTTTCCATCTTCCCTAAAGCCACCCCAGATCTCACAGCTAACACAAAAATATTGACAAAGTAACCAAACATCCTCTGATGGAACGCTCAGTCCTTTCAGAGCTCCTTCTCAGAGCCTAGACTGGGTCAGCCTAGGAGTTCTGTTTAAATCCCCTGCCTGGTTCCACCTCTTCCTGGCTCCCCCTCCCTGATGGGGCACAGGGGTTTCTCCTTACTAAGTGACAGGCTAACTGCTTTGCTTCTTGTGGTCTGTATCTGAAGCCTCCACCCTACTAGCAGGTTTATAACCCTGTAGTCTGTCTCTTTGCAGCTTGCACCCTGCACTCATTAACAGGGGTTGGGGGGCTCGGTTTGATCAGATGTAATTTTATTGCTACACCAAAGCAAATTAAGTAATTTTACATCAATAGTGCTATACCAGTGCAGAAATGTTGAAAAAGAAGAGTCATTATTTAAAGGTACAGTTTTCACCATTTGAGGAGACCCTTTTACTGTGGCCATTGTTCAGCCTTGGGAGTTTTAGCCATGAGGAAAGGTAGATAAGTGGGACAAACCAGAAGGGATTTCCCTCCCCATGTAGGTAACTCCTTTCCCCATGTTTATTAGGTTCTCACAGCTGAAAGAATGGTTTTCTGGAAATTTTATGAGGCAACGTCATGGAGCTCCCTGGCTTACTCCGTCCTCATTCTTTAACAGTCTGTGTGGGAAAGGATGATCTAATAAGCATCTTACACAATAATCATCTGTTCAGCTTCCTATAAAAGAACACAAACATTCTGTTCAAAATGGGTTCTTCCAACTGTCAGGAACCCACAATATTAATTTGTTATCCCATAATGATGCTAAACCTGCAGCTTCAAAAAGTCTCTGGTCTGTACACCCACTGCAAGAAGTCAGGTGGTCTACTATTGATTCCAATTCAGTGCATAGCTAGAGTATGAAGGGATTTACAGTGGCTGAGTTTTGCAATGACCGTAGTTTGAGTTCCTTAGGGAATCAAGATCTCCCCTTTTACCATGGACCTAACAGAACATATCACAAATTCCAACCTTTCATGTGTACAGAAGTCTTCCTTCTACTAACCCTATAATTGTATCCAGGATCATGTTAGTTATGAAGAGATTACCAAGACCCCCTACTTCCCAAAATTGGCATATGGCATAGGAATTTGGGCAAAAAAAATGGGTGAGGAAGATAAGTGAAGAGAAGGATGCACACGGAATACTGATCCCAGGCAGCCCTGCTGCATAGTTTTTACTGCATTCCAAATTTGCTTGAAGCAGTCCCGTCACCGTAGCATCTGGAAGATCCCACGTTTACTTTCAAACAGCTGTATGAGCAGGAAAGAAGTAAGCCTGAGTGTTTCATCTTATTGTACAGCTGTTTATAACGTTGCAATTAACTTCAGATGTTGGGATAGAGGATAGAAATTGAAGATTCATATCGTCTCTAGTGGGTTATGGAATAGAGAAGATCCCACACAACTTACTGATTAGTTTGATGCGCTGGCTGGGGAATTTTTTAGCTACTTGCACGATTTCACAATGATTGCACACTTAATTCATACAACACAATTTTATTTTAAAATTCTTTGCTACGCATATAACACTGCTTAGTTTTAAGAAATACCACAAACATTAAGAACACAATAACTACATATATCAGAAACAATGCTCCAAACGCACTTCCTTCCCAAACAATGCTATAAGAATTAGTATTACAAAAACAACTACAATTACAAGTAAAAGTTAGATTTGAGTCAATACTATTATTTTTCATAATATACTTACAATCCTAGAATTCCAAGGAACCAAATCCCCAGGTATACCTTCATTCTTTAGTTATGGTTTTAGGGTTGGTCTCAGCAGTGATAGGAACAAGTCCTCTTCCTTCAGTCCCCTTCAGGCGCTCCTAGGCTTCAGCATGAACTAAGAGATTCATGTTCACGGAGAGGGTGGTTCAGGTGATCAGTCTGATCCGGCTTACACTTGTGATTCTTCCTTTGATGTTCTGCAAGTGAGGTTACCTCCAAATTGGGATAGTAGGTTACAGTTTTTATTGAGTGAGTTGCCATCTTGGGCCCCTCCTACCCAAACCTGTCACTACTCCCAAATTTGGGCTCGGATCTTACTTAACAGATTCTTTTGCTGGGTTCAGTTTCTTTTGTTGACTATTTAATTACTTTGGGGAAATTCCACACCACTGCAGTGATCTTTCTTTCCAATCTTTTCAAAGGCTTCTAGGGTTTGATTTCTTGGAATGTGGGATGTTTGCTTAAGGGTCGTTTTATGTTAACCTTGTTAAAGGCCTCTAAAGATAAAATTCAAGAGTTAAGACTTTGAGCAAAGCCCGAACCTTCCGCACGTAGGCCAAAACAATGGCCTATATAAGAAGATGAATCTTGTCTTCTTCCTGAACTGGCTAATGGGCAACTATTACAAACATTCAAACTATTACATTCAATATGACACATATGTTCCTTGTAGTTCCAAAATTCTCTATCTATGATCCCACAGAGATTGGCTGAAAGTTAGTTAAGCGTCACTCTTAGCTTAAGTTTAGAATACAGTTTCTAGGATTTATTGTTTGGCATGCAGAAAAAACATCTTGTATGATATCCATTATAGCAGGGCACTGGGTAGTTTATTGCGATGTTGGGAGGTGCGGGGAGGGGAGGGGAGGGGGCGGGGGTGCAACCAGGGCAGCAATCCTGGGTACTGCCTTTGTGAGGGAGCACAAAAATATCCAATGCCACAGCTGGCATCTGGCCACACTGCCCCATGTGCTGCTGGTGCCCAGGGCACAGAACTGCCCTGAGGATTCTGTAATCCTGGGGGGGGAAATAATCACATTTCTGCTCAACACTTTAAGAATGGCAAGCCAGGGACGTAAACCTTTTCTTCTGTGTCATTCTTTGTAGGGTTAGACCCTTGGTTGCTCCTTCACTGGACAGAGCCTCATAAATTTTAGCAAGAGAACAGAAAAATATCTTCTTTAAAAACAAATTTATTAAAACATTCTGGATACACTGAGTCAGACACTGGAATATGTTGTAGTTAGTAACTTGAAGAATCAAATTAACACTTAAATCTCTTTAAGTGAAAGAAAACATGATGGGATTCTTTTAAAAAAAAATGTATTTACCCATGTAGATTTAAAATAGCTTATTTTAATTTTTAATTACCCCAACAGGCCTCATAAGCTCTGGCTATCAACTTTAAGATATTCTGTTCCCTTCCATACATTTTCTCCCTTTCCCCTCAAGCACTCTCTCCTCAGCTTACAAAGTTTGCTCATGGCTCCCAGCAGCCCTACTTCTTAAGCGAACCATTGGTAGCTGAGAGAGAGGTGTGGTGTTAATTTCCTGAGTACATCGCTTTGGAGCACTGACAGCCTACAGAAAACACTGCCATAAGACACATAAAACCTCCCATGTTCCTAGTTTTTGCTGGGGCCTCCCTGCTCCTAACATCATTGTTAGCTTTTATTTCATTTCCCCCACTTACATAATGAATTAACTGTTATGTAGATGAACCACTATCCTCTCTTGCACAGAATGTCAGACATAATGAAGCATTCTATAAACACTCACTGGCTGAGATAGTGAATTCAGCCAGCCCTTTTGATACATAAAGATGGTGTTTTGGTAATTGAAGGTGAGCATTACTCCCTGTATCTACATGTAGTTCTTTAAACAATTACTGACATATTAGGACTGTCCTGGACTCTAAACTTCATACAGTTTGGATCAGCAGTTTACCTGCGACTCACAGAGCCAGCATTTAAATGGTCTATGTAAACTGCCCTGTGGCCTCGAGATGCTGATGAAGGTCTCACTAGCTGTGTCTACAATAGATTTTTTTTTTTTTTTTTTAAATCTCTCCTGTTGCTAGCACACTGACAATTCTTCCAGTAGTAGCAGCACTGTGAGCCATTGCATAGACCAGACATTGGCTTTGTAATTTCCCCATTGCCTTACCCCTTGCTCAGAGCAATTTTGACTAACTTGGTGTTAAAACATTGGTTCTGCTATTTTAGTGGAAGTGAGGACAAGAAGTACTGGCATAATAGGTAACTGGCATAATTTGCAGGGTAACATAGGACACCTATGGGGCAGATTAGGGAAATTGGTGACGGGTAGGAGGGAGAAAGCCGATCTCTTCAGTGAGTTTTTTGCTTCCATATTCCTGAACATGGATCAGGACAAATCTCCCAAATGGATTATAGACGAGCACAGGAGGGAAACCAGCCCACCAACTGTTAGTGCCGACTTAGTGAAGGGACACTTGGAGGGGCTGGATGTGTTTAAGTCAGCAGGCCCAGAAGATCTTCATCCAAGGGTGCTGAAGGAATGGGCCAGTGTCATAGCAGAACCACTGGCACACAGTTTTTGAGCACTCATGCTGCTCAGGTCAGGTCCCAGAGGATTGGAAAAGGGCCAGTGTGGTTCCTATTTTGGAGAAGGGGAGGAAGGAGAACCCAAGTAGCTATAGGCCAGTTGGCCTCACCTCTATCCTTGGGAAAACCTTTGAAAAAATTATTAAGGATCACATGTGTGGGAATCCAGCATAAAGAAAAAATGCTGAAGGGCAACCAGCATGGGTTCATAGCAAGTAGATCTTGCCTGACTAGCCTTGTTACTTTTTATGACCAGGTCACAAAATGCTTAGATGCAGAGCACAAGGTAGATGTCATCTACCTAGATTTTAAGAAGGCCTTTGATATGGTATCTCACCCTATTCTCATAAATAAACTGAGTGACTGTGATGTAGATGATTACATGGTCAGGTGGGTAGCAAATTGGCTAATGGGATGCACACAGAGAGAGGTGGTGGATGGGTTGGCATTGACCTGGAAAGATGTGGGCAGTGGAGTTCCCCCAAGGTTTGGTTCTTGGACCTGTGCTATTCACGGTCTTCATCAATGACTTGGATGAGGGCGTGGAGAACACTGTCCAAATTCACAAATGACACCAAATGATGGGATAAAGTAAACACACTAGTGGGCAGGGAACAAATCTAGGCAGATCTGGATAGGTTGGAGAAGTGGGCAGAACAGAATAGGGTGCAAGTCAACAAGGACAAATGCAGAGTGATGCACCTAGGGAGAAGGAATCATCAACACACTTACAGGCTGGGGGATGACCCTCTCAGCAGCACTGTAGCAGAAAGGGATCTCCGAGTCATAGTTCACTCCAAGATGAATACGAATTCTCAATGTGATGAAGCGATCAGTAAAGCTAACCGCACTTTATCATGCATTAGCAGGTGCATCACAAACAGGTCCAGAGAGGTGATCCTTCCCCTCTATGCAGCACTGGTGAGGCTGCAGCTGGAGTACTGCATCCAGTTTTGGGTGCTGTACTTCAAGAGGGATGTGGATAACCTTGAGAGGGTCCAGAGGAGGGCCTCTTGTATGGTTAGGGACCTGCAGATAAGGCCCTACGAGGAGAGATTGAGGGTCCTGAATCTCTTCAGCCTCAGCAAGAGAAGGCTGAGGGGTGATCTTGTGGCCATTTACAAATTCATCAGGGAAGACAGCAAGGGATAGGAGATGCTGTTTACCAGGGCACCCCTTGGAGTAACTAAAAATAATGGCCACAAACTGACAGCAGATTCAGGTAAGACATCAGAAAGAACTTCTTTATGGTAAGGGTTGCCAGAATCTGGAATGGGCTTCTAAGGGAGGTGGTGCTCTCCCCTACCTTGGGAGTCTTGAAGAGGAGACTGGACAAGCACCTGGCTGGGGGTCATCCGACCCCAGTTTTCTTTCCTGCCTGGGGCAGGGCATCTGACTTGATGATCCGCTCAGGTCTCTTCCGACCCTAATATCTATGAATAGCTCTAACAGTGGTAATAGTTCTTCTGCTACCATTCCACAGTGTATTCGACAGGTCATTACTTAGTTGACCTGTCTGGTCAATCTTTTGCATTTATAGAATCATAGTAAATTCAGGTTGGAAGAGACCTCAGGAGGTCATCTAGTCAAAACCCTGGCTCAAAGCTCAACCATCCCCAACTAAATCATCCCAGACAAAGCTTTGTCTAGCCAGGTCTTAAAAAAAAGAAAAAAAAAAGATTTCTTTTGGTCCAATCCTCCAGTTTGTCTATGTCTCCCTGAATCCTAGCTCTATCCTTCAGCTTATCTATTACTCTCCCCAGCTTGGTGTCAACTGCAAACTTGCTGAGGGTGCACTCTATCCCATCTTCTAGGTCACTAATGAAGATATTGAACAAAACTGGCCACAGGACTCACCTCTGGAGCACTCCACTTGATACTGGCTGCCAACTAGACATCAAGCCATTGACTACTACCCTCTGATCCTGAGGATCCAACCAGTTTTCTATCCACTTTACAGTCCATTCATCCAGCTTCTTTAGCTTGTCTGTGATAATGTTGTGGGAGACTGTATCAAGAGGCTTGTTAAAAATCAAGGTACACCACATCCACTGGTCTCTTTGCATGCACAGAGCCAGTCATCTCATCACAGAAGGCAATCAGGTTGGTCAGGTATGACTTACCCTTGGCGAATCCATGCTGACTGTTCCTAATCACCTTTTCCTCCAAGTGCACTCTTCAGGCAAAAGGAATGTTTTCCAGAAGCCAGAGAAATTTAGTACAAAACCATACAGTGTCACGGGATGGGGTCCCTAAGGATGGCTGCGTTACCCCCAAGGACCCTCAACCGTGCCAATTCAGCCCGATAGGCACCCTCTATTTTCTCCTGCCATGTCTTGATGTAATTATAAAGAGATAGGGAGGCTGCCTTCAACTCCACTTGGACACAGTTCTGATAGACCCTCAAGAACCCCCGTGGGTTCCCGGACCCCTTGTGGGTCCCATTTCACAATGGATGTTTCAGGACACTCCAGCCTTATGGGGTATGTGTGGCTCCAAACCACCCCTTTACTACTCCCCAAGCCTCGCAGATGGTATTGACACAACGCGTGTGTGTCCTCCCCACCCCGAGGCTTTGGTTTCACTCAGTCCTCAGGTCATTACAGGGCTCTCTGTGGCTCTGTCTCAGTCTCTGCGCCCTCTCTGGTGCCGGGGTCCGTGGACCCCCCCAAACACCACACCCTCTCTGGCACTGGGGCCCCACACTGTAGCAGGCCCCCAATGAGGCCTCCTCCTTCCCCATTAGCCTCATCCAAACCACTGGTGTTATAAACAAAAGTAAAATTGCAAACCCCTAGGCTATACCATAACTCAAACTGCACAAGGTATGCTCTTTCCCTTAACATTTCCAAGAGCAGAACTTACAGTCAGGCCACTTCACTTCACTTCACTTCACTTCACTTCACTTCACTTCACTTCACTTCACTTCACTTCACTTCACTTCACTTCACTTCACTTCACTTCACTTCACTTCACTTCACTTCCTCTAGGAAGGCTCCTTCCCCCTTGGCCACTGGCAGAGAACTGCCTTCCCTTGTTCCAGCCTGGGGTTTATATGGGCCCAGGGCCCTGCCCCTTCTAGTCAGCTGACCAGGTCCAGGTGCAGGCTAATTTGCTCGCTAGCCTGTTGCCCTGGTAACCTGCACCTGGGCTTCTGCCTGTCTCTTTGGGCTCTCCCCAGGCAGTTTCTTCTCTTCTAGGAGCAGGCACCTTAGTGCCCTGTGACATACAGTAAAACTTTTGTGCAATATTATAGTAAAAAGGCACCTATCTGATGTAAATGCATACAAGCTATAAGAGAGACCAGATCCCACTGTTCTTGCTGACTAGCTGATCATCTTTATCTCAGAGATAAGGAACCTGCTGTAAACTTCCAAGAACAAACAAGGATTGTGTCTTTTCTAGAAGTCATCCAGAGCTGAAGTTTACCTAAAAAGATGACTTATGTGAATTCATCATCTCCTTTTGAGACCCCATCCTACCAGCTTATCAAATAGTCCATTTATTTCTTTCACGGCAAACTATTCCACCTCTAACAAGAATGTCTTAGAGGAAAACTTCCTTTGGATGGGCAACTATCTAGCAAGATGCAGACTTGTGACACCGATAACTATCTGATATGGTGAGAAAATTAATAGCCAATTTCGCTTGGTCTGTAGCAGGTCTTGTTCTGTTTTAGCTGAGATTGATACCATTTGGAATGGCAAGCTATATCATGGAAGCCTCATATAAGTGCAGGATCAAGAATGGCATGTCCTGCACAAGGAGAAAAATCTGTACTTTCTTTGGGAAGCTAAACTAAATTTTCAATCCCTCTTTTACTAGCCCAGCAGAGATGGTTAGAGCTGACTTCAGCACCTACCCACCCAGTTCACTTCTCCTGTGTTTTGCCCATTGAGCAAAAAGGAATCACTTGTAGTTCCTCAGTCCGAGGTCCTAGATTTACTGTAGCCAAAAAAGGCAAAATAGAACACAATGGCTCCAAGTTAAAGCCAGATAAATTCTAATTAGAAATAAGGCACAAATGTGTAACAGTGAAGGCTATTAAATGTTAGTGCAAACACCAAATAAATGGCAGGTTTTCCATCTCTCGATGTGTTTAAATCAGTACTGGTTGCCTGTTTAGAATATTTGGTTTGGCAAGGCACAAGTTACTGGGCTATATACATGGGGAGCTGGATAAAATACTATTATACAAAAGAGGTAAAACTAGATGATCTAATGGTTCATTTTGGCCTTAAAATCTATGCAGAATCTCAAACGGCAAGAATTCTTGTGGGTGATATCTTTTTTTGGACCAACTGTATGGTTGGTATAGACATAGGCAAGCTTTTCGGTATCACAGGGGGCATCTACATGTGCAATTAATGCACCTGAATTTCCTGCAAATAAAATTCAGGCTCATTAAAGCACTTCCACAGGCATGTCTACATGTGCACCTCTGTTGGGAACAAATTTGCTCCCACCATAAGCAGTTCAGTCCAGGGCTGTCCCTGTCCCTTGCCCTGCTCTGCCTCACTGCAGCAGCCAAGGGGATCTCCAGGGTCCCCCAGTTGCCAGCCCTGGCCTGGCAGGGACCATGGGGGTTAGGCCTGGGCTCCAGGGAGGAGGGTAAGCTGTCTGGGAGTGAGGGACAGCTCCCAGACACACAGAGTTCCAGATCACAGCTTAGCTTGGCAGAGCTGGCTTGGGTCAATGCCCCATGCCCAAGCAAGGGGGTAAGCAGCACTGAGACTGGGGTGAGGGGGGAACATGAGGGAGAAACAGTGCCAGGGACTGGGTGGAGATGCTGTTCCCTCTTACTGTTTCCCCCTCATGTCTGTTCCCCAGTCCCTGACAGGTAGTGATTTGTTCTCAGTAGGCAGAACAAGAACAAAGGTGGAGAACCTTGTAAGTTTTAATAGCTTGCTCCTTTTTGAAGGTCTCAGATACTCCTGTAATGCAATATTAGAAACTGAAAAGAAAAGATTGGAAATGGGGTCAGGTGTGACTTAAACTTTGTGACTAGATTGCTGCCAAGGAGGAAAAAAGTTCATGCTGAGAGTCTTAGAAGGGCTCAGACTTGAACTTGCCCATCTGGACTAACTGCTGATAGGGTGGGGTCTCAAAAGGAGTTGCTGAATTAAAAAAAGTCAACTTTTTTGGGAAAACTTCAGCTCTGGATTGACGACTTCTAGAAAAGCCACCATCTATGTTTGTTCCTAGAGATTTACAGCAGGCTCCTTAGCTCTGAGATAAGGAAGCTCAGCAAGAATACTGGGATTTGGTCTCTTTCCTGATGTATGTATTTAAATTACTATAATACTTGTTTGGATCTTTAATGGTGCTGACTGGAGAAGTGAGGGAAAAGGGTGTCTGGGAAGGTGGCCTTGGTAGCAGGAGTTGAATTGTAAGCAAGATTTGAATGTTTATATTTGATGCTCCTAGAAAGCCCTACAGCACAGTAGTGGCCATCACTTTCAGACCTTGAAAGGTAAACATTTACCTACAGGAATGTCCCTTACCCCTTTTGTTTCCCCCTACATTTATTCAGCTAATGATGCTTTCATTTGAACAAAAAAAAATTCAGTCTCCCCAGGTGCCCCTCAGTTCAAGCCCTCTTATTCTTATGAAAATTAACCTGAGGGGAATGACTTTGTAATGTATTTTTGGCATCAGATGAGTGAGAAATGAAATAGGATCTCTCACTGCCTTAGGTTCATGTAACTGGTTCAGGAGTGACTCAGCCTTTCATCCTTCTGAAGAAAACAGATGGAGTTATGTGCAGTTTACTCTGTGTGGTGTTTTCAGGTGTCACCTTAGAAACTGAGGTACTTCCTCTATTACTTGAATATTAATGAGCATATTGCTCTTTCTTATAAGAACAAATCACCTGACTATTATTTGCCAAAACTTGCCACCTTGCTCTGTGGTGCAGCATACTGGGCATATCTACACAAGACACTTTACTGCACAGCAGACTAATCTACTGTGCAATAAAACATCATTATTTACATGTGCACGGCATTTCCTGTGCAGTAAATTAGTCTACTGCATGGTTAACTAGTACCTCTGGATACAGGTACTAGATTAACTAGTAGATATAGATACTGACTGGGAGCAAATTGGTTCATGTAGATACTGACCAGGAGCAAATTTGCTCCTGGTCAGCCATACCAGCAGGGGACCAACCTCTTCACTGGGACTGGGAGTTCCTTCAGCTACATAGCAGGGATGCCTCCAGAGCTGGCCCAGGCTGGCCTCCAGACCCCTGGACTGACCTCCAGAGCCTGTGCCTCCAGCTGCCTGGCCCCCAGGCACCATGCTCCTCTGCTGTGGGCAAGTGGCAAGCCCTGATGGCACCTGGAGTCTGCCTGAGCCTCTGAAGCCCCTGGCAGCACCTGGGATGACAGTGTCCCCAACACTGGAGACATCAGCCTGGAACCCCAATGGACAGAGGGAGAGACTGGCAAACTCATAGCAGCAGTATGGCCAGAGCACCCGGCTAAAGACCCATATCTATATGGCCATGGAGGCCTGCATGCCATGGAAGAGCACAGTCACGAGCAGTCTGAGCAGCAGTGCTGCATCAAGATCCGGGATTATGAGTCCAGTTGGTCTGTATCACAGACCACAATCAGTGGTCTGGGGCTGCCAGCAGGACCATGACCTTCATAAGGCAGGTGGA
This sequence comes from Alligator mississippiensis, assembly GCF_030867095.1. Lineage (NCBI taxonomy): Eukaryota > Metazoa > Chordata > Crocodylia > Alligatoridae > Alligator > Alligator mississippiensis. The sequence continues at coordinate 178,240,585 of NC_081826.1, forward strand.
CTGCATCCTGGCCGCAAAGGCCACCCACCATGTATACTCCAGAACAGGTGGGTTGTTGGAACCAGTGCTACATGTTAGTGTTGATGAGGACTCTCTGGCGGAGGGCCCCTCAGGGCACCAGTGGCAGGACCCAGTGCATTCCCCACCCTCAGCTGGCAATACAGGCAGCCTGGGCTGACATCTGCCCCACCAACTCCAGTCACACACCCGAAGCAGGGAGGCCAGGCTGGGGATGGCCCCTGTGACAAGCAGCTCCAGCTTCTCCCTGATGGAGCCACTGTCCAGGCAGCCAGACACTGTGCCAGCCACTGCCCAGGACACTGCAGGCAGCCGGCCTACCTCACTGCCACCAGGGACAGTGTCAGACCACTAGGACCGCCTGCCACACCCATCTGGTAACCCCTGCACAGGGAGAAGAGTCGGGGAGGGAAGAGGGTGCCACAGCCACCCATACCCACACCAGCTCACCTGCCCACCTCCCTGGCTGCACACCTGGAGCCAGGGGCCCTGCAGGGGGTGTTGGGCCCCCTTCCCTCTCCCTGCCCCTGGCTGAGCTCCCCCCTGCTCCTGGACTTTACTGCCCCAACACACAGAGAGGCAGGATGTGGGGGGCAGTTCAGAACTTTATTGAGTGGCCAGCAGCCTTCCAGCTAGGCAGCCAGGGACCTGTCACATGCAGAGAAACTTGTTGATAGCAGCAGTGATCTCATCAGCTGCGGGGGTCAGGGACTCATAGAGTAGGCAGAGATACGCCTCTAGGTGGTGGCACACACTGTGGGGAAGTGCGGGCTTACCTGGGCCACTGTTGAAGCTCATGGCCCCGTGTCAGGTTCTCAGCTGCACCCAGGGCATCATGCTTATCATCATCAGCAGGACATAATGGGTTGGGCACCCCACGGTGTACTCAAAGAGATGATTGCAGCGCATCCAGGGGGACTCTCAGCAGGGGCTCAGGCCACACACAGTGGGGACCCTGGCCTGGGATGCCTCTCTGGAAAGGGCTGCTGGGGGCGCAGGAAATGGTGTCACCCAGCTCTGCTTCCCAGCTAGGTGGGAGCCCCTCACCCCTGAACCCGAGCGCCACAGGACTTGCGGCACAAGAGAAAACTAACTGACCTGTAGGGAGGAGAAGTGGGGGGAGCTGGTCCAGAGCTGCCTTGGCAGCTGCTGGTAGGAGCCAGCCCTGACCTGGCCTGGTTAGGTGATGGGGAAGGCAGGATACCTGCTCCAGGCAGCAAGCAGGCCGCCTGCTCCTGCAGAGCAGGTGGGGATAGATGGTTCAGCCGACAGCCACCTGTAGCAGGGCCTACCTAGCCAATTTACCATGGTCCGGCACACGTGAACCATGATTTGAGAGGCCAGGGTGCTGGATGCCTCTCCCCAAGATCCATCTCATAGGCATCTCCACCCCACTCTCTCTACCCCCTTACAATTCAGAAAAAACAAAGTACATAGTTGCACAGGAAGCAAGGCCTTTATTGTTGGTGCACACTTGGGTTAGGGAGGGGTTGCTGCAGTGAGGTGGGGGGGGAGGAGGGAGTGTGCTGTTTGGGAAGGAGGGGGTCTGTTGTTGGGGAGGGAGGACTGTTATTGTGTGGTGGAGGGAAACAAAGTTTGGTGTTTGTTGCAAACTGTCCATAGTATGTGTGGTCTTGGGGCTTGCTTGTGGGCCTGAGGTCCATGGGCAGCAGCCCAGTTACCCAACTGTGAGGGGTAGAGGAGGAGATGTTCCATGAGTGCCTCACAGACATGGTCCCTGTCCACGGCTGCCCGGGGGGAGGAGGGTGGGGAGTGTCTATGGCGCACTGGCCACAGGCTGAGCTTGCCCCTGGAGCCCCCTGCCAGCCTGAGGCTGCCTCCCCAGAGCCCCCTGCCAGGATGCACCTGCCCTCCCTCTCCCCCACGAGCTTCCTGCCAGCCTAAGCCTGCCCTCTGAGCCCCTGCCAGGCTGCACCTACCCCCAACCCCCTGGCAGCCTGAGGTTGCACCCTGAGCCCTCTGCCAGGCTCAGCCTGCCCATGTAGGCCTCTGGCACCTTGGCAGCTGTGGCTAGAGCCTGCAGCTCCCCCTGGCTGCTACAGGGGTGTTGTCCCCAAAGGACAGTGTGAGTTCGTGCCTGGTGCGCTTTTGCCAATAAACACACAGGGGTGGAGAATGCAACTCAACCTTTATTGTTTCAAGTCTGTGCAGAGAAGGGTGTTTGGCGATCGTTCGCAAAACAAGCACACCGGTTTCTACCTTTGGGTACCTTTTATACATATGTTTGCAAGTGTATCGCTCAGTGATTGGTTACAAGCCACTGACATTAGACGTTCTCTACTGAGCATGTCTCTGTACCTGTTTTAGCCATGTATTTCATTTACATACATATATGTTTCATTAACATACTTTTGCTCTGCCCAGGGGTGTGATTTTTAGCATTATAATGAGACTTTTTTCTGAACTTCTTGCTATCTTACAGGTGTCAGGGAGACATTATCCTGCTGGTGTTAGGGAGGCATTCCAGGAATCCTCCGCATCCCACACACTGTGCTCTGCAAGCATCTCTTAACACACACATACCACACCCCTCCCAGCATCTGCAAGTTGCCTTCAGTATTCGGTTAGATATAGTTTGCAAAAGCTAGATATACCATAAAAAAGATTACATAAAAAGATTACATCAGGGGGGCAAAGCAAGGAAGGAGCAGGCCTGGATCTGCCTGCTCCCATAAGGATCAAAATTTGCACCCAACAGGGTGCATGTGCAGATGTATTCCCAGGGGGGTCTTACTGCACCTTATTTTACTGTGCAGTAAGCCTAAATCACATTAATAGCACATGTGAACATGCCCACTGAGTGCCAGGTATCCATATGACTGGTAAGCACCCTCAATCCCAGAAGTGTTTGCATTTCAGTGGTGCTTTCCTGTAAGTGCTTTGAAATCCTTAAAGATGCAAAACATTTTATAAGTATTGTCATTACCCAATGATTGTGTGTGTGCTTCGGCACTGCAGAATTATTTCCCGCCACATGGAGCTTTCTTTGCACGGTGCAATTCTCAGCTGCAGAGAGAAAACCCCAGTGCAAAGGAGTTCCCGCCACTCGCATGTAAATTTATTCCCCATTATTGGCTGTTTCTAAATTATTCCCACGTGGCGGCTAGTGATTGGCTTGCTAGCCGTATAAGAGGCTTGAGCAGTTTCCGCGCAAGTCAGAGATCTCCGGGGAGGACCTCATTTAGGAGGACTCTGCATTCATCTCACGGAGAACTCTGGTCCACGTGGTAGAGCCTAGCAAACTCTGCGCGTGTCTCGGAGCCGACCGGTGGTTTGATCACCCATCAAGAGTCTCTCCCCGTCACCGGATGATCCTTGACGTACCCCTGCCCTGCGTGCTCGTTGAGAGTCATAGCTTGGACTCTCGTAACGGTTCAGAAAGCTCTCATCGTGTTTGTTTTGCGGAGCCTAGCAAACTCCGCTCGTGTGTCTTTGGTGGAGCCTAGCAAACTCCACTTGTGTTTGTCTGTAACTGCAACTCAATCAAGTTTTCCTGCCTGCATTGCGACCATCTACAGTGTAAGTAAAATAATCTTTAATCAACCTCCACGCGTCAGTGCCTAATTCTAGTTCGCCATGCCGACTTTCCCTGGCCCACGTGCCCAGGCTGCTGGCCACAGCCCCTCGGCCCCAACAAGTATGTTTTAGGAAGGTGCCAAGCTTCGTTCCTTAGAGCATAGTACTAGGTATTAGTAATTAGAAGCTATTCACAGCAGGACTGTTGCCAACTCTGACACTGGCTTTCTGGGGTAGATCACTGTCTCCATGTTTACAATCATCATCATCATCTACCTCTTTGTTTTTTCTAATAATAATAAATACTTCTTGAAAAGTGCTTTGAGATTTTAAGGTGAAAATCAGTGTGTAAATGTGAAGTATTATTGGAGTTATTGACTATGTAGAACAAACTAGCACTTTCAAATAGAAATAAAAATATCTTTACTAAAATAATATTTTCAGACTTAGCTTTAATTTTTGAACTTGCTTATACATGAAACATCCTTTTTTCCTATTAGGACTCTGTCCCAGTATGAGGCAACACAAACACACATGGAGAATGGATTTTCCTTGAATTGTTCAAAAAACAAATATTATTTTCCAGATAAAAAATAAACAAGGAAGATCAAGAAGATCTGTATCCTTGGCACAGAATGAAATGCACTGGTAAAAAACAGTTCATGAAACAGTTGATCTTTAAAATTATATTGCTCTGACAGTGCTTGCCTAGATCACCATAAGTTTTACTTCTACAAGTTAAACTATAACTGGAGCCATTGGCGATGTGTAGGGGGTGCACATGGGTGCACGTGCACGCCCTGAGCTTGGTGGTGCACCCCCAGCAAAAAGGCGCTGCTGACACTGCTGATGGTGCCTGCAGGCAGTCATTGTTCACCCCCCCCACCTGCACTGCCGACACCACCAGTGGTGTCTGTAGGTGGTCCATGATCACCACTGGTCACTGCCACCACTGCTGGTGGCATCTGCGGGTGGTCGCCAACCGCTAGTCAGCACATGCCACCCCCCACCGCCGCTGACAGTGCCACAGCCATCTGCGGGAGCTCCCCGCTTGCCACTATCATGCTCCCACCGCCAACAGTGCTGCTGCTGCCTGCGGGAGCTTGCCATGCCCCCCTAGCCTCCGGGAGCATGTGGCATTCATGACTGGAGCTAGCCAAACATACACAGCCAACTTTCCAAACATTTTCCTCTATTTTTTTATTGGTGCTATTAGTTCTTCTGTGCTGTCTCCAGACAGCTTTGGTACAGTACTACAATCAGCTGATTTTTGGTTCCAGGTCCGGGACAGAGATTAACTAAGTCCTGCTATGCAGCCAACATCAGGCTTCATAGTGGGGGAGCTCACCGCATGTTCAATTTAAGATACCATGGAAATCAGCCACAAAATTATTCAACATATTTTGTTAAATAATTTTGTGCCTGGTTTCATGTTTTATTACCTGAACATTTAGCCAGGTTACTTTTCTTCTTCAGCAATCCCTCACAGTCGAGGATGACTGTCTTCTATGATTGTCTTATCAGTGTGTCTGAAGATGACTGATGAGGCCTATCCAGGATTTCATAGACTTCATAGATTTCATAGACGTTAGGGCTGGAAGGGACCTCGGAAGACCATCGAGTCCAGCCCCCTGCCCAAAGGGCAGGAAGTCAGCTGGGGTCATAGGATCCCAGCAAGATAAGCATACAGTTTCATCTTGAAGGTGTTCAATGAAGGCGCTTGAACCACCTCCGGTGGCAGGCTGTTCCAGACCTTGGGGGCTCGGACAGTAAAGACATTCTTCCTCATGTCCAGCCTGAAACGATCTTGAAGTAGTTTGTGACCATTCAACCTCGTCATCCCTTGGGGTGCTCTGGTGAACAAACGTTCCCCCAGATACTGGTGGTCACCCCTGATAAACTTATAGGTGGCCATCAGATCACCCCTGAGCCTGCGCTTTTCCAGGCTAAAGAGCCCCAGGGCTCTCAGCCTGTCATCATAGGGTCTGCTTCCCTGACCTCTGTTCATGCACGTGGCTCTTCTCTGGACTCTCTCAAGCTTCTCCACATCCTTTTTGAATTGTGGAGCCCAAAACTGGACGCAGTACTCCAGCTGCGGCCTCACTAAGGCCGAGTACAGGGGGAGAATGACGTCCCGGGATTTGCTTGAGAAGCATCTATGGATGCAAGCCAGCGTTTTGGTCGCTTTACTAGCCGCAACATCGCATTGCAGGCTCATTTTCATCTTGTGGTCAATGATGACCCCCAAGTCTCTTTCATCCATAGTGCTAGCCAACATAGCACTGCCGAGCCTATAAGGATGCTGCGGGTTTTTTTTCCCAAGGTGGAGAACCTTGCATTTATCGGCATTGAACACCATCAGATTCTCGTCCGCCCACTTGCTGAGACTGTCCAGGTCAGCCTGGATCACCCGCCTGTCTTCTGGTGTGGATGCTTTGCCCCAAAGTTTGGTGTCATCTGTGAACTTGGCCAGTCCGCTTCTGACTCCAGTGTCCACATCATTAATGAAGATGTTGAACAGTGGCAAGGACAGAACCTTGGGGGACCCCACTGGTCACAGGACACCATGATGAGTGATTTCCATCAATTACTACCTTCTGGGTCCGACCCCGGAGCCAATTTTCCAGCCAGTGGATCGTGGAGGACCCAAGGCGACAATTGGCCAGTTTCTCCAAGAAGCGATCATGGGACACCAGATCAAAGGCTTTTTTGAAGTCAAGATATATGACATCAATCTCTTCTCCTTTGTCCAGGTGATAGGTCACCTGGTCGTAGAAGGAAATGAGATTGGTCAAGCAAGACCTACCCGCAACAAACCCGTGCTGGCTATCCCTTAAGATGTTGACGTCGGCCAGTCCATTAAGGATGGCCTCTTTAATAAACTTTTCTAAGATCTTCCCCGGGATAGAAGTCAGGCTGATGGGCCTATAGTTAGCCGGATCCACTTTCCTCCCTTTCTTGAAGATAGGCACCACAGACAGACTGTGCTGCAACTTGGACATGTATTTTCATGTGGGGTGGGTAGCACTGGATTTGTTATTTGGTTCATGACATGCTGTTTCTGCCACTCCTGCTTTTCCATCTCCTGTTGTTGTTGTGAAGTTAAATACTGAGATCCCTGCAGCTGACTCTTCTTCCATGTGGGTGATAGTTTTCCATGAGTTGACATTGATGTTGCATTTTTTTAAGTTGGCCTTGAGGATGTCCCTGAAGCACTTTCTCTGCTCTCCTGTTGAGCATACACCTTGGCTGAGCTGGGAGAATAAAACTTGTGTCTTAGGGCACTAAGATATGCCTGCTCCTTTAAGGGCACAAGCAGACTAACCAGGGAGCCCTGCAGGTTAGGCAGAGTACTACAGCTGGGGATTGCCTGAGCAACAGACTAATGAGGTAATTAGCAGGCACCTGCAGGTGGTCAGCTGACCAGAAAGAGGCTGGACCCTGGACAAATATAAGCCCAGGGCTGGGGCTGGTAGGGGTTTTAGTTCTCTGGCCACAGCCAGAGAAAGGAGCTCCTACCTGAGAGAACTACTCAGAGATGAGTGATTGCCTGCTTTGGAGCAGTAAGGTACCAGGAGCCCCATGAGGTACCCAGGGCTAGGAGGCATGCTGTCCTAGGGAGGAAATTTGCCCTCTTAAAGGGGCAGAGTGCTGTCTCCATTGTTATGTTATAGGCCAGGGGCTTATGTTTGTGCCAGAGGTTTGGGATGGGGCTGTGAGGGGGAGGTACAGAGGCCCCATTAATGCCCAGAGGGGCAAAGATACACAGGGACCAGAGGAACTGGCACCCAAAGAGCACAGCTGCTCAAGGGGCATGGGCCCAGCACCAGAGGGGTGCAGCTACACAGAGTAAAAGGGCCTAGTGCCAGAGGGGCACAGCCAGACAGGGGCTGGGGTCCAAGCAGACAGGGTCCAGGGACCCGGTGACAGAAAGAGACCAATTAGAGCTAGTGCTTCAGAGCCAGGTGTAACCCAGTGGTCCTAACCTAGAAGGCCTAGCCAGATTAAAGGGGTGGAAGCCAAGTAGGCTGAGGCCCCAACAGCGGGGACAACAGTCATGTAATAGCTGTGAGGCATGGGGTGTAGAAGAGGTTTTGGAGCCACGCAATTAGCCTATAAAGCTCAAAGTGCCCCATGCAGCACAGTACTGGAGTGAGGTCTAGTGAAGGACCCAAGGACCAGTGAGTTCTTGTTGGTTTCAGTGGACCGGGGCCATGCAAAGGCCCATGGGCACATGGCAGCCTCCTGATTCATTGTTTCACCATCAAGATATGGCTGGTGAGACAAGAGGGAGCCCTCGGGGCAGAGCTGGAGTGATTATGGAGCCACCAGGGGCATCACGGCCACCCTGGGGATCCCAACCCATGATAACTTGCTTTAGGAGTCTGGAATCAGACATCCAGATAACATGGCTGGCTCAACAAAGTTGATGCTGGATGATCACTGCATCACTAGTCATGGTGTTTGCTTGCAGCAGGATACTAACATTGGTGTATCTCTCTTCCCACTGGATTCAGAGGATCTTCTACAGGTAGCATTGATGGTACCTCTCCAACAACTTTAGATGTCTCCTTACATTGTCCATGACTCAGCTCCGTACAGCAAGGTGGAGATCATGACTGCTTGATAAACCATGAGCCTGGTTTTGGATCTGGTGTCACAATCTTTTAACACTCATTTCTACAGGCATCCAAAGGCTGCATGTGCACATTTGAGGCAATGCTGGTTTTCTTCATTGATGTCAGCCTTTTGCGAGAAATGGCTTCTGAGGAATGGAAAATACTCAACATCTTCCAGAATCATACTGTGGATCTGGATTACTGGAGCTAGGCACTATTCATTAGGAGTTTGTTGGTGGAGGACCTTAGTCTTCTGAATATTAAGTGTCAGTCCCATTTTCCTGTATGCCTTGGTAAAGATGTTGATGATTGCCTGAAGGTCTGCTTCCGAGTGAGCACATACTACAGCATCATCAGCATACTGGAGCCCAGTGATTGTGGTTGGACTGTGTAACAGGGCCCTGCCCTGTTACTAGGGATTTGGGGGAGTCTGAACAGCCCCACTCCCCAGAAGCACCTCTGCACACCCACCCCAGACCTGGGAGAACTCACTGGAGGCTGGGGAACCAGGTCCTGGGGTGTAGCGAGTCCCTCAGCAAGGGAGCTGACACAGGTGTGGGGAGTGAGAGAGGGTTAGCCATGTGAGCCCAGAGTGGGAAGGATAAAAGACACTGAAAGCATCCTCAAGGGGCTGCACTTGGCTAGGGAGCAGGCTGCCTGGAGCCTGGCATTACCAGGGATTAAGCAGTCACTAGCAAACAAACAAACAAACAAACAACCAGAGAGGAGCCCTCTGAAAGAGAAGAGGCAACCAGAAGGTGAAGCCTGGAAGAACCATTGGAAAACAGTTAAATGCTAGCTTATTTTTTAACTTCTTTTGTTTGTTTTGCATGGCTAAAAAGCCTGGGTGACCTCTGGGTATTATCTACTAACCTGGCTGCAGCAGAGGTAAGGGCTCTGAACTGTGGGTCCTTGGCCAAAGTCAGCAGCAAGAGTAAAACTGGTCAGCTCAACTAGCTTGACCAAACATACCCTGCTGTGATCTGCCCAGACTGTGCCCATAGCAGCCTAAAAATTGGTTCCCTGACCGGGAACATTCCCTTTTCTTTTGCTGCTGTGGGCTATTAAGGGCAGGGACAGGCAGGCTTGCTAGGAAGGCTGGTGGCGGGGAAAAGAAAAAAAAAATGGAGCAGATATAGCCCAGGAACAGGGACCCAGGTCTCCAGATGATGGGGATGCTGCAAATGCAGGTACAGAGCACTAAGCAGCTACAGGTGGTAGTGGAAGAGAACCAGCAGGTGATAGCTCAGACCCTAGAAGCTGCCACAGGGAACCTCTTGGAGTGAGCTGGAGCTAGGGCAATGCCATACCTAACCAAGGATGATGACCCTGAGATTTTTTCTTTAGAGGCATTTGAGTAGATGGCCACCCAGGCTCAGTGACCAAAAGATGTCCGAGCACCACAACTGGGGCTCTTGCTGATGGGTGAAGGACAGGAGGCCTATGTCAGGATGCCCTTAGTCAAGGCCCAGGACTATGATAAGGTTAAAAGGCTTATCCTACATTGGTTAGAAGTGACAGAGGAGGTACACTGGCAGAGATTCCGAAAGTAGCTGGCCTATTATTGCCAGCAGGATGTAAAAATTTTGAAAGAGGCCTGCTGCCTCTAAAGGGATGAGATTATGAAAATGACACGGTGGGTAGACTGAGTGAAAGTAGATGGTGAACTCCAAAACGTAGTACACTGCATAGATCCTTTCCAAAACATCAAGCTGGCCTCCGTCTGCATGGCCATGTACAGGTTTATGTTTTTGGAACTGCAGACCACAGCGCTTCTCCCCCCTGGACAACTATCACAGACAGAAAAAGATTTTCAACCCCATCTATTCAGTGGCTAATGTACATTTCGGAGAAAGAAAATATTCAAATTTGACATGCCTTCCAGGGTGGGGAATTTCAGGTAGACCCCTATTTTTTTAGACAGCTATGCCAACATTGATGGGGAACCTATGGCGTTTGAATTTAACAGCTGCTTTTTCCATGGTTTTGTCACTTGCTACAATGAGAGGGACCAGAACCCATTGATGGGGACCACCTTCGGGTTTCTAAATTATCAGGCATTGCACAAGACTGATTATCTCAAGAGAGAGGGGTTTACTGTTAGAACCATTTGAGAGCACGAGTGGAGGGCTCTGTTAGAAACGGATGGGGAGCTGGCAGATTTTTAAAGCAGAACCCTGCTGCCTTCTCCACTGGTGCCTAGGGATGTTCTTTTTGAGGAGAGAACTAATGCCATCTGTCTATATTACCAAACTAAACCCACCGAACAAATACACTATTATGATTTTACCAGTCTTTACCCCTTTATAAACAAAAAGAAAGAATACCCAACCGGACACCCTGAAATCATTCATGACAATTTCCAACCCCTGTCGAGCTATTTTGGAATAGCCAGGGTGAAACAGTACCCACTGTGAAACCTTTTTTCCCGTGCTACCCACCAGGGTGAATGGAAAACTTATGTTCACGCTGTGCTGCCTCTGCGCAGAAACAAGACAGCAAAAGTGCAACCACACTGATGAATTAAGGGCTCTCCTGGGCACGTGATGCACACCAGAATTGAATAAAACTGTCATCAAGGGGTACAGAGTAGCTCAGATCTATGAAGTCTGGCATTTTGCGGAGAAGTCTAGCACCCTTTTTTCACGGTACATAAAAATGCACCTCTGGCAGAAGCAGAAAGCCTCGGGCTACCCCACCTGGTGTACCAACCAAGAAAAACAAAAGAGATGCATGGCCAATTTCTTGCAAAAAGAAGGCTTGACCTTACGCCCAGAGCATATCAAACCCTACCCTGCAAAGCGCCAAATAGCAACATTGTTTCTAAATTCTTTGTGGGGTAAATTCAGTCAGAGAACCAACTTGCCCAACACCAGGATCGTTAGAGACCCGAAGAAGTCTTTGGTTACCTCTTTTCTCCTGCCTCTGAAATTTTATCTTGTGACTTTATTGATGATGAGGCAGCCTGCATGTCTTGGAAACACGCCAAAGACCATTACACGGTCTCTGGTAACACAAACATCTTTATAGCCTGTTTCACCACTGCTTATGCACACTTAGAGTTGTATGAGCTGTTAGCTTGCAAGAATGGTGTCTGTAACACGACACAGATTCTGTGATATTTGTAAGCTGCAAGGGAGATTGGAACACCCTGCTAGGCGATTATTTAGGCAAGCTCACCAGCGAAATCCCACCAGATGAACACATTACAGAGTTTGTGTCGTCCTATCCAAAAACCTACGGGTACAAGTTATCCGGGGGAAAGGTTTGCTTGAAAGTCAAAGGGATTACCCTGAATGTAGCCAACAGTGAAAAAGTCAACTTTGAAACCTTGAGAGATCTTGTTCTAGATTATGGGGCAAACCCCGCTGGGGACACCCCTAAAACAATTGTGATACAACAGCGCTCTATCGTCAGGAACAAAAGCAAGAGGACGATAGAAACAAAACCTTGAGAAAAACGCAGAAAGTCATTTATGGCAAAAGGGTCCTCACAGAAAACTTTAACAGCCTCCCCTATGGTTTTTAAAGATGGATATGCATTGGAAGCACCCCTTTTCTGTGATTTTTGGCAGGCCCTAGCAACTGTGGTAAAAGTTACTTTATAAAAAACCTTTTGGATCATGCTGATAGAATGTTATCTGTTATGCCTGAGAATATCGTGTGGTGCTATAGCTGTTGGCAGCCTTTGTATAAAGAACTGCTTTGTAAATATCCTTTTATCAAGTTTGTGGAGGGTCTACCGGACAGTCTCAATGATGACTGTTTGTTTCCTCCTAATAAAATAAATATGGTTGTGGTAGATGATTAGATGGACTCTGCCTGCGACAGCTGCGAAATCGAGAAAGCCTTTACTAAGTACATGCACCATTGGAATTTTAGCATTATGTATATAGTTCAAAATGTTTTCTGTCAAGGGAAAAGGAGCTGCACCATTGCCCTTAACACAAAATACATGGTTTTGTTTAAAAACCCCAGAGATAAACTACAGATAGTGTCCCTGGCATGGCAGATGTACCCAGGTAAGGCCCAGTTCTTTCTAGAAGCTTTTGAGGGTGCCACTAAAACACCTTATGGGTATCTGATGGTTGATTTAAACACTTCTACCCCGAACACTTTTAGATTAAGAACCGGGCTTTTTCCTCCCGGCCAACCAGCTGCTTACACTTTTAAAAAACAGCAGGTGGGAATAAAAAGAGATGATGTAGTGGCGGCCTCTTCTTAGCTCTCGAGATGGTGGAAGGGGAAGATGTCTAACTGCATAAAAAGAAATTTGGCTCTCTTAAAACTGCTTCTTCAATCTTCCCCGCAGCAGAGAAAAGCTATACTCTGCTCAGCCTCTGCTGATTTAGTAGCAGCCATTTCAGAAATTGCTCTGAACACCTTAAAAGGAAACATCCCTTTGACACCACATCAAATTTGCGTGCTGAAAAAGAGATGCGGGATCATAAAAAACCTAAGTAACAAAATATTGCCTCTTAAAAAAAAGAAACAGCTGGTAAAACAGCTGGTAAAACAGCTGGGGGATTTATCGGATCTCTATTAAGTTTTGCTTTTCCTCTGATTACGGGGCTTTTGGCTAGCCGGTGATGGAGCACGCAGAAAAAATGTACATGGTGGCCAAACATGAACTAGAACAATTAAGGGCTCCCCCACCACCTCAGGAAAATATCAGAACTGAGGCAACCTGCTTATTGGATGCTGAAATGAGGGATATTCTCCAAAGACCGGGGTTAGCAGAATATCATAAGGGTGAACTGTATGCATCCATGCTTCAGAAATACTTGACCTACGTAAAGAAGGGTGATCTGGACAGAGGGAAATTAACCCTGTTTCTGCCTGAACAGACCCCCCTAGAAGCTGGATACCCCCTAGAAACCCCCATGAACCCTGACACAGTCATTCAGGAAGTATTGGATAATGTGCATGCCCAATACAGGAAAAATGCTAAAGTACTGCTCACAAAGCTGAGCCAGCACAAGGATATTTCTTCTTGGGGTGATCAAGGGGGTTTCGACTACAAAGGGATGCTCGTCAAGGATTTTAACATGCTTGACTTGGTCCAGAGAACCCTTCAGACTCACGCCGGGGGTATTAAATGTCCACCTAAAGACTGGGACATCTTTATGAAAGCCATGGCCATGCTGAATGTACCATCTTGTGTTATGGGCAACGTCGTGAATCGTGATCATCTGGAACGCCTGAAAGCATCTGCCTCAGACCAAGAAACACCAACAACGCTGCCTAAGAAGCGAAAAACTGTCTCTAAAAGCCATTGGCTCTCCATGTAAAGTTTTACACTTTGAATTAAACTATTCTATACTGCTATAAAGGTTTTATCTACAGAGGTTTTGAATGAAAACACACACACACACACATTTAAATAACAACAGCTTTATTTACACAACATCAGCTGAGTCATTTATTTAGACAAAGCATTCGTGAAAGTCATAGCAAGAAATACATGTCTGGGCATGTTGAAACATGTTTTGAGCAGGCCTGGCTGCACGGAAATTTTTATATTTACCTTTTACAAAATGCATCACCACCCTATCATTTTGTGCTAAATCGTTGGAATAATACAATTTTAAAATCTGTTCAAACGATAGCCCCTTGCTATGGTGGTGTAGGAAAAACACACAATGGTATCTGCAGGTGACAGATTGGGGGTCTTGTAACTGTTTCATATGAAAAACATTGTCGGTAGCGTTCTTGTTTAAAAACAGCATAATGCTTTGAGGAACGAGAGCGTGTTTGGGGGGTGACCGTATGAGTCAAAAAATTCTCCATGGTTCCCGTCCTCCAAGTAAACAGCCAACCAGTGTTCTCTGGGTTGATTATGCGGGTGCATGCAAGCTCAGGGGCCTTTTAGACAGTCGAGACTTAGGAAGCCAGTCACAGGGGAAAACATCTAAGAAAGTTTCTTTGGCATAAGGGTCTGAGAATAAAACCCTGATGAGCTGTTCGGTGTTCAGCTTCACATATAGTCAAACAGGACGTTTCTCCTCTGATTTATTTCTATGATGTTGTCAAAGACCCTGTACACAATCATGTTAACTATGGTGGGCAAAGCCGCAGCAAAGCGTATTTCTGCTCTCAGGTTCCCGGTTTTAATCAGTGAATAACGATCAGCACACTCCTGGAGTCAGGGCCCGGTCTTTTGTATGTTTACCAGTTGTCTGTACCAGCTGCATGTATTCTCTCACGCAGTTACCATTCTCAAAATCTGGTTGTAGGGGCTTTGTCGGGGTTTGTTCTCCACTGACGTAGAGGGCCACAAAATTAATATTGTAATGTTTAAAGTTAAAGGTGTTCTTAGCATAATTCCTGCTAAAGGCATCGTTATCCACGAAACCGATGACAATGAGTTTAGGCAACTGCCCCAGAAACAGATTCTCCTTGTTGCTGACTTGGCTGCTGGCAGGAATGCTAAACACTTTCATACCCACGTGGTCTATGGGGTATTTAGCAATTGTTACATCTCAGCTCTCTGTTCTTGGGCAACGCTGGTACAGCATGCAGTCTGTCTGACTCACAAAGGACTCACCCCCCCTCCCTCCCCTCCTCTACCTAAACGAAACTGATTAAGATGCAGTGAGAGACGCACCTAAGACCCTCAAGATAAGGGTGAAAAGAGTGAACCAACTGCCCTAGGTCTCATTTACATCTGAGATGGAACCAGATGACCATTCATTTACATGAGAGATGGAGAACAGAAAGCCTGAAGCAGAGACTGCAGTGAATTCTGGGACCAGAGAAGGAGGGGAGCACTGCATGATGGGGAATCTGTGCTTCAAATGTTAATCAACCCATGTTCACACACACCCAGCTCAGCATTTATCAGACCAGTTCTAATCTGGATTTACTAAGGACTTTTCCCCCCACAGACACACACACACACCTCTAAGTTTAATAGGCATCTCGGGCCGTACATTCCCCGGTCCCACTATGGGAGGCTTATTTAAACTTGATTGACTAAAACTCGGTTGCAGAGTTAGGGAATGCTGAGGCAAGAGACTGAGTCAGAGGGGGTATGGGCAACATTTGAACAATGGTTAAGGGTTCATCACAGCATCCAGCCTGCTGGAGCCCTAATCACAGGTGTTGTCATACTTTTCCCGAGACGACTGGTGGGAGTCCTCTCCACAAAAGGTTATGAGCACCCCAATAATTGTCTTAAGTCTGTTAAAAGACTATAGTAAAATCTGGAAAAGTCATGCTAAGCTGAGGCTTGTGCACAACAAGTAAAAATCCAAAATCCTGATGCTGCAAGCTATCTATTGTTCCTGAAGAAGCCATGAGATATCCCATCAGTATATCTGCCATCCATAGGAATCTCAAGCTGGCTCCCAAGTATTTGGGTTACTCCCTAATCTTAAGTGTTTCCTGATTATCAATCAGTTTCTTGAGATGTTCCAAACCAGATAACCCCTTGTCAATAGAAAAGACAATGATTTACACTACTAAGGGTGCTTCGAAGCAGTTGAACTGAGGGTATAAAAATCTGTAAAAAGTGTGTGTGCTTCAAGAAGAAGAAGAAGAAGGAAAGGAGAAGGAGAGGAAAAGGAAAGAAGAAGAAAACTCCTGTGCTGATACCATCCCCTGTCGTTCTTGGGACGCTGGAAGAACAGATCGTCTCTCTCTTCAAGGACTGTGCTACAGACTGTGCCTGTCAGCTTTGTAGCCTGAGTATCTTGGACTAGGTGAGATCCCAGCGCTCTCTCTCTTCTTTCTAGGCATAAACTTCTGAACCTGAACTGTATCAGTTAAGCTTGAGCTAAGTTTCCCCAAATACTTAGTGAAACCAGGGTAGTATTGTCATTGTTTGTGTTTGTTTTTCTTTTGCATGTCTATTACTACTAGTACAATTATATAGTTCATATGCTTAGCAATAAATAACTTTTATAGTCAAACTGGTAGTAATTGGGTATATTTTTCCTTCTCTGCTTCTCTTTCCTCCTGTGCTCTGCAGCAACGCTTCTTTTACCTATGCTAAAGATCCCTGTGAAGCCCAAAAATATTGTGGAGTCTGCTCATCAAGAGGCCAAAGATTGGGACGTGCTGAGTTTGAAACACATAAGGGGATCAGCTTGTACAGGCTGATTGACCCAGTTTGACTCAGACGTGCCCTTATGAACTGAATACTGGCCCATCAGGGTGTCAGCTGGACACCCAGCCGGATTCAAAGGGATTCTGTTCACCTGTGTGCTTGTGTCTGACTGCATTTTATTGTTGCTCTTGTGAACTGATTCTTGGCATATGAGGGTGTCAGCCTGTCCATGCTGATCAGCCCGGCCAGGTCAGGCGTGTCACGTTAATTTGTGTGTGTTTGTGTGTATGACTGATTTGGTGACTGGAGGAACCCAGTCCCATTGAGATTGAGTCCTGCAAGATAGCTCCACTGGGGGTGAGGGCTTGCAGAAGGGAGAAATACAGCTCCGTATAGTAACACAAGCAGCACATTGACAGAATCACCAAGACCCTAGAAACTATCCCTAATAAATGAGCACACCCCAAAGTAACGGGCAAATTTGGTAACACATTGGCTGTAAGCAAGGTCTCCGTGTGGCCCAGTCAGATGCCTGGGGCTACCTTCACTTTTTTCACAAAAAGTGAGGCAGATGTGATTTTTAGTTTACATGGGCCAGCCACTGCAGTGCCCATCAAGCAGAAGGCATCTTTGCTGGGTGTCAGCTTAATTTTCACATCCACGCCATTCAGCAAGTTTTTCTTGAAAAAACAAATTGCTATGGAGATGACCAAGCAGCTCTATCTTTTTGCTCCGGTCTGTCAGGTTTGCCCATCTCCAAAACCCCTAATTATCGTCATCCTGCGTGACTGTTTCATGATGCCTGGGGGTATCTTTGTAAAAAAGGCCGGCAGAAAATTGGGTGGCGAAGGTGTCATCACTGTAGTTGAGAACTGATTTGATGAAGGCTCGGTAAGGGTAATGTCATAACCCAATGATTTTAAGTGCCTTGGCACAATGGAATTTTTCCCTCCGCATGAGAGTCTCTGTGCACAGCAAAAGTTTTCTGTTGCAATAGAAAACTCTGGTGCAAGAGAGTTCCCGCCATTCGTATGCAAATTTGTGTCCTATCATTGGCCGATTCTAAATTATTCCTACGTGGCGGCTAGCGACTGACTTGTTCGCCGTATAAAATTCTGTGCGACTTCCTCCCTAGTCGGAGAACTTTGAGCACGCTGCAGAGTGACTTAAGAGAATTCCTGACTCGTGGCAGAACGAATCGATAGCCTGATCAACTATCGATTTTTCTCCCCGTCGCCAAACGCTATCCCTCGACGTACCCCTTTTCCTGCATGCCTGGTTTGTTTACGGATTCACTGGCCCGGGTTTTTGCCAGCTGGAGCAACTCGTGTAATTATTTAAGCGATCGGACCACCTGCATCGCGGCTACTAGCGGCATAAGTAAAGCCTTTTTGCAACCAATACATTTTGTCTGCCTCTCCATTCACCAGCCCGCCCAACAGCCGAGCAATTTGTAGATCACCTCAAGTCGGCTCCGGCCATCTGAGACATGGCGACGAGGATGGGATTTAAGGGCACGGTGATGGAGATGAATCTAATTGGGTGCTGCCCTTGGCGCACCGGGATCTGCCGCGTGGAAAATGCAAACGATCTATGGGCGCATATCGCCTACCACCAGGCGGTAGAAGGGGATGAACGAAATATTGACGGCTACTTCTCCGTAAAAAAAGAAGTAGCGGTCATAAAAGAGTGGAGAACAAAGCTATCCCTTGGGAAGTTTGGGTGTATAATGGGGAGTGACCTGGTCTACTATTGAGCCCCGGAGAAAACATCGGCCATATCCCTAGCCAGGGTGAAGGCGTGGAAGGCAGAAAAGCTGACCCCCGCTCAGGAGTTTGCCCAATGCACCCGATACCTGAGGGAAGGAGGGGAACCCACCCCAACGGACTGGTTCAACTGTCCGTATTTGGTGCCTGGGTCGCGGGGTCATGAGCTCCTCGTTCAGCTCCGGGAGGATTTGGAGACCAAGGGCTGTCACGCGACCAGACGGGGTTTAACCAAGTGGAAAAAAGGAAAAATGATGAATGCGTTGTTCCGTTCAGTAGCGGGTCTACTAAGGGAATATGCAAATTTGGAGGTTCAACTGCATACGGCAGGCAAGGAGTCGCTGGAGTGGACGGCGGAGAACTCCAGAGTGACGCTTATCAATTGTGCCGGCCGCATGGTGCCGCTGATAGAAAATGGCGCCGAGAGAAATGCGAGCCTTCCGAAGAACCCGGAAAAGAGGGGTGGAGCTTCGGAAGAACCGGCGGGAATCCGCCTAGCAACCCCGGCCCCTGAGGTGACGTCGTTCCCAACGGCCCCGCCTCCTTGCCACGGGGAGGGGGCAATGGGAGGAGGAATGTATTCAGTGCTCCTGCCTGAAGAATTTAACTCTCTCTCTGCCGCAGCTCACCCGATAGCTGTGATGAAGCGTGTTGCAGATGAAGAAGGTACCACGCGTACCACTGTTACCTCTCGCACACGCACCCGACCAGAAATACAGGAACTTTGCAGGGAATCTAAAATAAAACCGGAAGAGACTTTGGCCATGTGGCTGGGGCGACTAATAGTAGAATTCGGATCTGACATCTTAGACAAGGAAGAAGCGAGTGCCCTGACCCAACAAGCGGCATGGAGCGGAGGGCGTGCTACTGATCTGAACGTGGTCACGGACAGTACACACTGGCCCATCCCACTCCCGGCACTTGTAGTGGGACAGGTAACCCACAAATTCCATGCCTGGCATGAGGGTCGCCTGCAGAAGGCCACTGCGGAACAACTTCTTTTGGCCATAATTGGAATGTCATATCTTTCCTGGACCCCAAGAGCGAATCCAATGGGGCTAATGGCAACCCAACGCAAGGAGAGATGGGCTCATTGCCACCTTTCAGACCCCGGAGCAATTCCAACGCCTCTGGAAGCTATAGACGCCTGTGTAGAGGTATATGGAGGGACAAATGCTGTTACGCTCTGACTCTTTCTGAACCTGATGGCGGGTCAGCCAGTAGGAAATCTCTTGGGCCATCTCCCACGACTGCAGGTGCTCATGAAACAAAGTGAAGGAACTTCTAATGATGTAAAAGACAGATCTTCGGCGTACCCAGTCGAAGCACCGAGACAAAGACGTCAAGAATTTAACCCCCGGCGAGAGCTATGGTGGTCACCTCAAAGAACATTAGAGGAAAAGAACATGTTCGGGTTCCTTCTCAGTCATTCCAGACTCACGAAACCTCAACTGCGTATTTTGGGGGATAAGACCCAACACCGTCTGGCCAAAGCATTAGGATACAAGTTCAAGGACCAACCAAAAAACGAGTAATGGCCGGCGGCTCTGCCGGCGGCCTTCTCCAACTCAAACCTGACCCCACTGACCCTCGTCCTTACGCCGAACTTACTGTCTACGACCCTGCTGATCCAGATGACCAACAACGAGTACTCTTCCTCCTCGATACTGGAGCTCAAGTTAATGTAATTACCTCAACGATACCCCACCAGAAAACCACCAAAACGATTAAGGTACAAGGACTTAACGCTATTGCAGTCACAACAAAAGTCAAATTCTTAGTCCAAGGTCATCAATACGCTCTAGAGGCCGTGTTAGGGGGCATCAACATTCTAGGAATCCCAGGGATTAAAGTGCTTGACCTTAAAGAACAAGTGCTACAAGCGTTACCCATTATTATCCCAGAACAGGATTGGCATCGACCAACGCTTCGTAACATCTCCACCTGGCGGTATCGACCAATCCCAACCAAGGGTCCCCTAAAAAAGTCCCTTACTGACCTCCTGCGGCGACTCGAGCAATGAGGTTGTATTAAAACCGTAACTGCTAGCAGCTACCTGTCACCAGGATGGGGAGTCGCGAAACCTGGAAAACCCAACGAAGCCCGGCTAGTCGTCGATTATAGGGAGGTCAACAAAAGATGTCAAGTACTTCAACAACCTAATCCTTCTACTCTACCACAATGCATGTTCGAGATGGCTCAATTCCAGCAAAGTAAGTGGGTCGGGGTCACATTGGATTTAAAAAACATGTTCTTTTCAATTCCTATAACTGACCCTGAAGGAGTACGAAATATGTGCATTGATGGCACTATGTACAGATGGACGGTTTGCCCGCAGGGGTATCGCAACGTTCCGTCGCTGGCTACAGGTGCCATGAACAATACCCTGAAGAATTTTTATGCCTCACATTCTCTTCCCCCAGAGGAGGATTTAAGAATCTGGAGTTATGTCGATGACATTGCTATCGTGGGTTGTGATAGTTCCGTCATTATTAATATAGTTAACCAACTAGTCGCTCACCTTCAGAGTGAAGGATGGATGATCAATGAGGAAAAGTCATGCCTACATCCTGTAGATGACATCACGTTCCTCGGCACCCGATATATTGGTTCCATCCGCCACGGAATCTCACATGATGGTCCTAACATCGATCCATTAAAGACATTCCTCCCTGTTACTAAGAGACATTTTCAACAGCTTTTAGGCCACTTAAACTGGTACCGGCGTTATGTTGAACCCAGTCATTTGATGTTCCTTACTAAATTACAGCGACAGATCCGTGACAAATCCCGAAAATCCACACCTTGGACGGAAGGAGATCAGCGGAACCTACTTCGCCTGTTAGCCGTGGTTAAAAACACACAGCTCCGTGCAATCGATCTTGGTGAGCCATTAATCGTAACCCTTGGGTTCACCACAAACCACGTGTGGGCTGTTGTGCACAGCCCTCGCGATGAGCTAGTATACACTGCCCATAAGACACTTCAAGCGGCACATCATCGGTATGGAGCTATAGGGAAAATCCTCCTAGCTGGACAACTAGTGGAGCCATTAGCAAGGGGGCATGGGACACTACGCGCTCCCTGTGCCACATTGTTACCCTTGCTGGAAGTGGAAAAAGTTGACCCGCATTTTCAGGGGGAGCCTAAAACGTGGAATATGTTGGTGCTTATCCACCATTACTGCTGGAAGTTTGAAGATACGACGCCCGATCCTAGCCCAGGAGAAGAGGAAAAGGTCCCTACACTGTATGGAACCTCTGCCCCGGCATGGATGGCTTCAGATGGAACCTCCTGACATGGCAGAGGCTATGGGTACTATTGCAAGGCTTGTCACGATAAGGAAATATTTCAAGCCTACCCGGATGATAACTTGGCCCGAAAATGTGAATTGTTAGGATTCCTCAAGGTACTGGAGCATTGTCTGACACATCATGACGATATGCTCCTAGTTCCAATCATCGCAATCGACTCGCAGTACATTTACAAGATTCTTACTGGTACAGCCCTTCGCACCGAAAATTTGGATGATTGGCAAGACATATGGAAAATGTTAACTAAATTTGCAGGGCCCCCATTGGTTAGGCACACTAAGTCACACCGTCCGGACACTGACCCAGTGCGTGAGGTCATCGATAAACTCTTAGAAGACCCACTTCGGACCGATGTAGTATTACCCATTACCACTAACTCTGGTACTGAAGTAAGTCCGTTCCTTGCATGGCTTCATGAAAATTGGGGTCACCCGGGACCGCGAGCTTGCCATCAATGTTGGCACCAAACCATTACGGAGCCAGCCTCGTATGGAGTTTGGCGTGATTGGGAAAAGGTAGCTCAGGCCTGTGAGATATGTGCTAAGGAGAAGTGTCATCGAACTAAACATCAGCTCAGAGCTTTCGACTCTTTGCAATTCCAGGCAGGAAAAGTCTGGCAGGTAGATCTGCTAGGACCCCTCCCAGGGTCTAAGCCGCCAAATAAAGGATTAGTCGTTGTCGACTTCGGAACAAGACAGTTACAAGTCATTCCCTTACGAAAAAGCAATGCCACTGCTGTTGTTTCTGCTTTAACTGCTGTATTTACCACCTGGCAACCTCCTCATGAGATTCAGTCTGATGGGGGACCCCCTTTTAACTCTAACGCTCTAGACAAATTTGCTCATCTTCACAATTTAGCATGGCATCTCCATCTGCTGTACCACCCGCAGTCCAATGGCGTTGTAGAAAGACATATAGGCCTATACAAAGAACAACTTCGTCTCAGAGGGGGAGGGACGTTTAAAAACTGGACTAAATTCAATCATGATGTTCTCATCTCACTGAACACCGCAAAAACGTTATGGGATGAAGCTAATGTCAAAAAACCTCTACCTTGGGAACCTAAATTCCAACCAGATGAGTTAGTGTGGGTCTCAATACCGCACCCCCGCCAATCTCATCCACAAGTTCACAAAGGAACAGTTCTATGATCGGGACAGTACCCTAATACCTATTCTGTCCTATTAGAGGAAAAGCCCGATCGTCCCCCTATTATCGTTCATCACAACTGGATGACTCGTCGTTCCGACGTTCACCTAGTATCTTTATAGTAAATCCAATTACGATTCTCTTTTGTTTTGTTTTGTTGTTGTTTTCTTTCTTTACAGGCCTAACCTCAACAAAGCAGTAATCTACAGCCACTCGATTGTGAAATTCGTCGAGCACCCAACTGCGGTTCCTTCGAGTCAATGTAGTGACGGCTATGGAGGGGACACCGAGGCAGCAAATGTCCGCCAGGCCAGAACTCGCTCTGGCGCTGCTCCTCTCTCATTTCTGCTGCAGTGTATTAGTTAGACCTGTTGTTGATCCATATGTAACAGCAGTTTGGGGGAAGAATGTCACATTAAAATGTATGATTGACATGAATGAAACCATAATACAAGTTTCATGGGCAAAGATATATGATAAAAGTGCACAAACTATTGTTGTGCATCATCATGAATATGGGGTCTCTGTTCAAAGAAAATGCCATGGGAGGGTGTTGTCTAGAAGTTCTTCGCCCATTGATGCAACGATTAGTCTGCATAATGTGAGTTTCTATGATGAAGGAAAGTATATATGCAAAGTGACTACATTCCCATTGGGAAATACACAATCATTAACAATTGTAACTGTACTTGTTGAGCCCACTGTAAGTTTTACCAAGGGGCCAAATTCTCTAATAGATGATGGAAAGTGGGCAGTGGCAGCCATTTGTACAGCAGCCACTGGGAAACCCGCTGCAAATATAAGTTGGGAAGGAGACTTTGGTAAAATGGAATATAATTCAATTTCCTTTCCAAATAGAATGGTAACAGTTATAAGCCGATATAAGATCATTCCCAATAAATTTGCGAGGGGAAGGCGTATAACTTGTATTGTGAAACACCCAGCTTTAAACAAAGAAATAAGATACTCTCATGTACTAGACATCCAATATGCCCCTGAAGTATCAATAACTGGTTATGATGGAAATTGGGTTTTCGGCGGAAAAATTGTTCAGCTTAAGTGCAATGTTAATTCCAATCCGCCACCTATAAAAGTCACCTGGACCAGGCTAGATGAACAGTGGCCTGCGGGTTTAGTATCCATGAGTGATACGCTATATTTCAGTGGCCCATTAGCCTACGAATACATTGGAACCTATATTTGTAGGATAACAAATTCCATTGGTAAAAGACGCGATCAACAAACTATCCATATATTAGATTCTTCTATTACTACTACACAATCATCCACGGTTCCATGGTATCCTTTAACTAATAACATTACAAGTTTGGCATCAGCCTTAACCTTAACAGTGATGCAGGAAGGCAATTGGGGTACCATTATCGGTAGTGTAATGGGTGGAGCTTTCTTTCTAATATTTGTAAGCATTTTAGTTGGGGTTATCTGTTACGAAAGAAGGCAAACGTTCCGTGGCAACTATGTCATTGAGAACCACACTCTGTCGACTGACATAGAGGAAGAGTCTCAAGTAGATGTTTCCCAGCCAGCTGATGATTAATAATTATTGTCATAGGTTCAAGTTGTTATATTTTATAGTTTGTTAGAGACCGGTCTATAAAGTTATTTGTTAATATATATATATATATATATATATATATATATATATATATTTGTTACTTAAGCATTGCAAAACCAACGAGTCCTTAGACAAACTTTACTTGAGGCACATTCATGTGTTTAAAATTCCAGCTGTGCTGTCGGCAAGGGGGCATGTCATAACCCAATGATTTTAAGTGCCTCGGCACGATGGAATTTTTCCCGCCACATGAGAGTCTCTGTGCACAGCAAAAGTTTTCTGTTGCAATAGAAAACTCCGGTGCAAGAGAGTTCCCGCCATTCGTATGCAAATTTGTGTCCTATCATTGGCCAATTCTAAATTATTCCTACGTGGCGGCTAGCGATTGGCTTGTTAGCCGTATAAAATTCTGTGCGACTTCCTCCCAAGTCGGAGAACTTTGAGCACGCTGCAGAGTGACTTAAGAGAATTCCTGACTCGTGGCAGAACGAATCGATAGCCTGATCAACTATCGATTTTTCTCCCCGTCGCCGAACGCTATCCCTCGACGTACCCCTTTTCCTGCATGCCTGGTTCGTTTACGGATTCACTGGCCCGGGTTTTTGCCAGCTGGAGCAACTTGTGTAATTATTTAAGTGATCGCACCACCTGCGTCGCGGCTACTAGAGGCATAAGTAAAGCCTTTTTGCAATCAATACGTTTTGTCTGCCTCTCCATTCACCAGCCCGCCCAACGACCGAGCAATTTGTAGATCACCTCAAGTCGGCTCCGGCCGTCTGAGACAGGTAACAGTTGTTGCTCTGGCTCATGAGATGGTCTCCCAGAGTGGCATCCAGCTGACCTGAAGACAGAGGCTAGCAGGTAATTCACCAGACCCACTGCTGCCCCGGCATCAAGATCAGTTCCATCACCTTTTACAATCTTGCAGCAAAGGTACAGCAGTGTATTGTTCAAATCCATGTAATCTTTGCCATTCCCAGCTATGAAAAAGTCAAGGGGGCTGGACTTGGTAATAGCCGAGAGTGGGGGGATCTCAACATACAGGCTTTTCTCAATGCAGGTCTGCATAGGGGCTATTTGAAACACATCCAGTTCAGATTTGGCACATTCTTCAGACCTGCAGTGAACAAAGGCCATGGCAGTTAAAATATATTTGTTTCCTCCAGGAGAGTGCCCCTTCTTTCTCCTAGTTTGCTTCTTGTTTTTTTGTGTCTGGCTGCCCTGTCGACTTACCTTCTTCTTTTTAAGGGGTTGAGCAGGTCCTGCACATTCAGAGTCTGGTGCATGTCTCTTTCTTTTAAGGCTCTTTCTTTGAATATACAGGAGGCCGGACCCCTCCTGCTTTGCTGGCTTGACCGCCTTATCTAGGACAGCTTGGGAGACATGACTGATCACATCTTTGGCTATGTGCTGCATTTTTAGCATGGGGCTTAATAATCTCCAGACCCCTTCTCAAAAGCGGAACAGCTTTTCTAAAGAGGCTGTGAAATATGCCTCCCACACCAGCCCCGTACATCATGGGCACCCCCTGATATCCAGAAAGACCATACCCAGCCTGGGCTTTATAATAATTTCTGTACAAATTAAAGTCCCTATAGTTTTTTACCATCACCATCATACTTTTACTTATTTTAACATTTCAAAGTCTTCCGGGGGCGTAGGTGAAGCTTAATGATCACTTTACCAAAGCGAAATGAGACGTGTTTGTTCTGATCCATCTTTATTTCAATGCTGATTATGTCGACGTGGTGCTGACTGATGGGGTCATAATATGGGTTGTCATATGTGATGGTGACAAACTCGTTGTTGCTCCCACGGTCAGGGATGCAGTGTAGCAAAGGAACCTCAAACTCCCCGACAAGCTGATTTTCCACAATGTCCATGTAGACATACAGCAAATTGAACCCACTGGTAATATCAGCTGGGAAGGGTGTTTTTTTAACAGAGACTCCAGGTTGCATTCCCAAAATATAGCTCACCATGAGTATAAAAACCATAAGAGTTATCTTTGGATTTAAGTCTCACTTTCCCGATTGCTTGGTCATAGTGCATAACTAATTCAGGCGGAGTAGGATTGGTGGTAATTGTATTGTTCATAAGATCCAGTAATTCTGTGATGGTTGCATAATACCCCCGAGGCAGGATGTACCCCCATTTTTTAGTCCCATAAATGATTTTGAAAGGGGTGTCTTCATTGATGTTGTTCCAGCTGTGCAGGCATTGTATTTCTGCTAACCCTATCTCCCAGTTCCCCAGCAGATCCAGAGGTTTAACCAGCTGTATGGTAAAGCTCAAGCTGGTGTTCTGTGGAAAAATACTGGCGCAAGTGTTGCTGGGCAAAGTGATGTAAAAGTCACCATCACACATCTTGGCCTTCTGACTGAGGTACCCCTATATGTTACAAACTTGGGAGGCTTCCACCCAGCTGTTAAATTTAGATGGCCACCCCAACCATTTCACCAACAGCCACTTCTTTCTTCCCTTTCCTTTCATTGCTAGAACTTTTTCAACCCTGTAAACTCTGTCCTGTTTGGGGTTCCCTTTTTGTAGTTCTTCAGGGTAGAAAGAACCCTCAATAGGTTCGTCTTCGTAATCTTTTAGGCGATATACAGGTATATGCACACATTTAAGGACTTCATCCACTATGAAAGTCACATCGGTGAACGTTTGTTCATAGCCTTTTTCAAACCTCCCTTTGGTCCTAGACACCCTTACGTGGTCTCCTTTTCTAATCACGGGCACTGCTGGTTTTAATTTGAAATAGTCCCCGTACACGGCTTTCTACAGCCGTGGAGAGTTTGAGAAGTTCATGTCAACAGGCCTGATGTGGCTAGTTCTATGAATGCTGTGGTTGTAACTTTTTATAAACTCTTTGCTACATCAGTGTAGTGAAAAGTGTTGCGGGCTGTAAAATACCTCCACATCTTTGATTTTAGTGTTCTGTTAAACCTCTCTACCACTGCCGCTTTCACTTTACTATTCATCACAAAATGGTGAATATTATACTGTTTTAACAGCTTGCTTAAAGACTTATTTAAAAATTCTTTTCCCCAATCAGTCTGTAATTTTCAAGTTACATGGCCCTCTGTAAAAATGGTTTTAAAGGCCCGAGCTATTTCACCGCCTGACTTGTCTTTTAGACCCACGGCCCAGGCATACTTCGATAATATGTCTATCGCTGTTAAGATTAACTTAACCCCACGATTGTGCTTGGAAAACTGCTGCATATCCACTAAATCTGCCTGCCATTGCGCATCAACATCTGAAACAACAGTCTTGTTTCTTTTAAAACGTCTTCTTGCTGGTTTGTGTAGGGTGTAAGCACCCTGATCTGAAAGCCAAGCGGCCACCCTACTTCTGTTCAGAACCTTATTCTGCCTTTTGGTGGCTTCAAAAAATGTGTTCACCCTGCCAAAACTGCCAGCTTCACCAGGACAGTAATAAATTTCCTTTAACATAGCCTTCTGTGTAGACATGCCTGGTAACCGCTTCCCCCACACCCACCCCACGCTAACACCTGTTTAGTGCATTCAAACCCTTGAGGACAAATTTAAACCATGGTACAAAGATACATCTTCCAAATTCTCAACGTCTGCTTCAGGGGCCTAGGCAATAGATCATAACCATACCACATGATCTAGGGCAGTTCTTCCAGCATGAGGGGTTGGGCTTTGGGGGTCTGCATGGGCTGTCCTTCTGATGTCATCCACCATGTGGTGGTGGTGTCACACACCATGTGACTGGGGGCAGAGTTGCTGATGTCACACACCACATGACTGGGGTGGGGCGGAGTTGCTGATGTCACACACCACATGACTGGGGTCAGGGGGTGGTGATCCCGGGCATGGATGATGACATAGTCAATCAGGTGCCAATGCTTCGATCATGGATGTCTTTTGCCTCTTGCAGAACAGGGTGTTGGTGATGGTGAGTCCATGTTTTGTGCATTTGGTCAAGAAGAGGGTGCCATTGGATTGACCTTTCCTACTCCTTCCTTACCAATGGTTTCACATCAGACTCTTCTGACTCTGGCATTGAAATCACTGAGAAGAATAAGTCTGTGTTCCTCTGGAACAGCAAAAAGGACTTGGTCAAGGCTGGCGTTCATTCTTAATGTCAACACTGACTCCATGAAATCAGCGTTGTGCTTCCTGTCTACCCTTCCAGAAGAAGGTATAGCCACCTCCGTGCTCTTTTGAGCTGCCCATCTCTCACTCATCGGGTCTCACTCAATGCATATTGTGTCACCTGAGTTCTCAGGCCACAATTGCGGTGCAGTATTCTGGGCATTCACTATTAGGGTCATCCATGAGGGTCCTGGTGTTCCAGGTCCCGAAAATTGTGTGCCTTTGCTGGCATTTTCAGCTGGAATAAAGGTGATCCTATTGGATACAGTTCTCCAGCCAGGAAGAAATACAGAATACTGTATTAGACAAACCATGTTTAGAACAACTTTTCTTACCCCTCTCCCCATGTTGGGTAAACAGAGCAGATCCTGAAGGATGCTGCTCAGTCACAGTTACAGCTGCCAAATTGCACTCTTGTCTTGTCCAAGTGCTAAACGATCTTCTTTTAACTGCTGCCTTCCTGCCAGTTCATGACTAGGAGCTTCCAGACCTCATAATCCTGCTGCCGTCACCAATAGCTGGTCAGCAGAGGGCTTGAGGAATGTGCTGGCATGGAAAATTCCTGTGTGAGACTTATTTTATTGTGGAGAAGCTGCTGCCCATCAGTTTCCACACAGCTCTTGACAGAATAGGACCTTGGTCCAATGGCAAGGAGACCAAGACTTGTCTTGGTCCAAGGGGCTGGACCCAATGATCTTCCGAGGTCCCTTACAAGCTATGAATCAATGAAGACAACTGGGGACCTTGTTCTGCTGCAGCCTTCATTCACCTTCACAGCCATTGAAATTCTAACATCTTCTTCCACCTCCTCTGCCATTGAGGACTTGTAGACCCCTAGCTGGGGGCTGGGCAAGTTTATTATAGTGGCAACTTGTACCCCCCATATCACAGGACTGTCAAAGGATATGTGTGATGTTTCAGAAGGAAAACCATTGCCATCTGCTGTCCCCACCAAATCCTGGTGGTACTGCCACTGCTTGGTCTACAACTGCTTATTCATCCGAGTTACCCCTGCTTATTTTGCAGCTAACCTTTCCTGAAGGTCATTCCACCATTCACCATCTGTAGTTTTGCTGAGTAGCAGTACAGCTCTGCCCCACAACCAGGTTACTATAGGGTAATTTTGTCTTAAGTCTAACATCTACCACAGACCTTGAAATTAAAAAAAAAAAGAGAGAGAAATCTTCAAAATAATGCAGTGTCATAAGCAAAGCCCATCTCATATGTAAAATAAAACTGAATTGTGTGGATCCCCAGGCTAAATTTCACTGTAATCTGCCTAGGTAGCAAATTACAATGCTAGGAATTTGTTGTTATATCCCCAAACCCTATGCTTACATCAGACTTCAATTATTTTTTGCCAATAGCACTCTGGAACAAGCAGCAGTCAGAAATGTGTTTTAAATATCAATGTATGATTGTATGTATTTTTTCAGTTGTCTTTACTTTGTTGTGTGTTGTAAAAGATTACTTTCTTTTACACAAAAAACAACTTCAACTGGTTAAGAAATGCAGATTGCTTTTAGTTTGCAATTATTTCATGTTCAGTTGCTATTATATGATGCACCCAAGTTCCTGCTTTGCTGCTCTAAATAACCACAACCTGATTAATGTAGCTACATTTAACTAAAGCATTGATTGACAAATATTCCAGGACTGTCTGCAGTATATATATATATATATATATATATATATATATATATAAACTCCAGATACCTTTTTGCATTTTTGGAGCTCACAGCAAGCAAAAACCAGCACTCTATAAGGTGACACAGATACACTTTTAGTTTTACTAATGTGCTCACATTTTCAAAATGCTAAATCTTATTGTCCTGTAGATTAGAGCCCTTTCATGCCATTCTAGAAGTATGACAGTTTCCCATTTAAGGCTAGCAGTGAAAAAATGTCTTAGCATAATGAGAATTTGGACCAATATGTGTACTGTAAATGTATAATGCAAAAATCTAGAAGTTTTGGTTCAGAAATTATACCTTTTATTAAACCAACAGAGAAATTGCAAAAAAAATATTTTTTCTGCAAACCTTTGGGCTTACTGTGCTTCATCAGGCTCAGGGAAAATCAAAGATGGTAAAAAGTCCCCATATGTAGGATATACGCTTTATTTTTGCACAGAGGAAGTAGAAGCTGGAAATTTGTTCCTCTGGGTCCATGAGAGTGTCTTTGTGGGGTTGCTCTTTGTTGTGCAGATTAAGTAGGATTCCTTCCCTATTGGTGTCGGTATTTCTGTCATTCTAATATTATAAAAGCCTTAATGCTTTATTTGCACTCTGATTGGTTGTCTAAAACAACCAGAGTGCCCCAACAGTGTTCCAGACAGGAGGTGGCGGCGGTGGTGTGGCAGAGTGCCACCATGACGGAGGGGATGGAGGGGATGGAGCGGGGAGTCAAGGCCAGCACCACTGCCTTGCCCTGCCCTGGCCTGCCCTGCTCCCTGCAGGCAGTGGTGACAGAGCGAACGGAGAGGGGGGGCAGTGCTGCTGGCTTTGCTTCCCCCACCCCGCCCTGCTCTCTGGAGGTGGCGGTGATGGAGTGGGGGAGGTGATGACAGCAGCACTGGAATCGCTTCCCCCCAGTCCTGCTCCCTGGAGGCAGTGCCAGCATGGGGTGCTGGCCAAGGGGGATGGAGGGGACGGCGGGGCAAACTTTCCCCCCTGCTCCTGGGACATGGCAGCACGGGGTGCTGGCGGCACAGTGCTGGCCTCACCCCCCACTCTGGCCTCACCGCCGCTGCCACTGCCGCTGGGGCCTGGCAAAAGCTGGCAGGGAAGGGGAGGCAGTGGGGAGGAGTGGGGAGGGAAACAGGTAGGGGAGGGGGGTGCACAGTGGTGGCTCCTTGACACTGCCACTGCCGGGCCCTGAGAACAGCTGGTGGAGGGAGTAGGTTGTGCACTGCTAGATGCACAGTGCCGGCAGTGCGGGGAATTCAGTGGCAGCTGTGGCTACCGCATGCAAGCTTCCACCCATCCCCTGCATGTGGAAGGCAGTGGCACCTAAGTGGGGAGTGGTGGGGAGGCTGCATGGGGCTGGAGTCAGAGTGATGGCAGCATGGGCCAGTGGGTGGCAGCATTTTGTCCCTGCCTCCCACCTGTCATTATTGATGGGCAATTGGCTAGTATTTTTAAAATGCTTTTCTATGCACTTTCATTATCACTATATTTGTTTTTTATTTAAATTCCAATTGAAACAATGTGAATTTGACTGCCATTTTGCCTCTTTAAAATGACAGTAAATACAAATCTTAGTAGAAATAAGTTATTAAAGCTAGCTAGGGTGGGCATACAATAACTGCTTCTCAAATGTAAATAAATGGTTAATTTCCTACATTTAGTTGTTATATTAAGCTCTTCCTCAACCCTTCCCTATCCATAGATATAGCTGTTCTTTTCATAGGAAGTACACATATGAGTCTCAAGAAAAGAAAATGTATTTATTTGGAGCTAGAATGTGGTTTATCCTGTAAGCCCACTTAGAGGTGTGTTTGTATGGGAGGTGGAAGCTGCCCTTTGAGGTATGATGAGGTGAGGGTGTTGTAAGCGGTGCTTGGTACCCTGCTATTGGGTACTGATGTAAAAGCAACCTTTGCCTCCTTACTATTCTTTTTCTCCTGCAGGTGGATGGGAAACAGGCTGAACCTTAGTTCTACCCCATTTAACACACACAAACATACACACACCACTTTCTACCAATCAGCACAACCAAGCAAAAGCATCAAAGGTAGTTATATGTACCAAGTATTGGACTGCAGTGGATTAACTCCTGTGGAAGCAAAAAGGTAAACAGGTTGCAAACTGATCTCAGCCTGCCCCTTGCTCAGAGCTCATGGACAGGCCAGAAACTTATTCTGGTGACTTACATGTCAAAAAGGCCAGACCCTTCATATCCCACTGTAGCAGAAAGCCCCCTTTTCCTCTTGTCTGCAGTTGCTCTTGCCTCCTTGGATATGTTTTTCCTCTTCTAACTTTTCTTCCTTCCTCTTTCTTTCACTTTAAGATAAGGAATTGTGTTTTAAAATTTGTGTGTGCGCATTTTGTATCTCCCCTTGTATTTTGGTATTTTTATCTATTTGTGTGCCATGGCATTACTTTTGTAGCTTATATTTTATACTCCTTACCTTTCAACTTTCAACTAGATGTGTTTAGTTTCAGAAGTAAGTTATACATTGTAACAATGTTAACAAGGGCAGGAGTCAAACTGTCGCTTCCCTGTATCAGGTGGGCCCCTGAAAGAGCGAGTGAATCAGTGATTGAATGCATAACACAGTAGCAGGCAACAATTAACACCTAGGAAAACCGCAGCTCAACCAACAGAAGAAATCAATAGAAGACAATGTAGCAACTGGGAAATCTCTAAATGTCACTGTTCAAGGGCTAGAAGCCCTGGTCTGAGTTAACCAATGCCGGGGACCACATTTTGGGATGAATATCTCCAGATCAACCGTTCCCAGAGCCCTATTCAAAATTCATCAATGGACTCCCAAACCTGCATGTACATGCGGATGACCCCTGGGGCTGACAGATATCATCCAGTAGCCACCAAGGGGGAAGTCCCACAAGGGTCAACGACCCCTGGATTGGGCAAACCTGAAAACTGGGGAGTCACCAAAGTCTGCCAAGGACAGATAAAAAGCAGTGAAAAGTGACCCTCAGTGGCACCCTCTTGATCTCCAACTTGACCAACACCCAACCTGTCCAGCCAGAAGGACCAGCTGACGACCCCCTTCTGGAAGATAACACCACGCTGAAAGAAGCCTCGATGGCAGACTCCAATGCCTGTGGTATAGGTATACCTGACTCTTGTAGCTCACTACTGTGTGTGCATGTGTGTGTGTGTGTGGGGACCAGCCCCAAGGTTTATGATTTAACCTGGGAGGTCCTGCTAGAAATCTGGCAGCCCTCAAAGGTCCTGCAGGGAGGAGCCCCGCAGGCTGAGGAGCTGCCAGTTGTATTGGAGCCCCCGGAAGTGGCATAGGAAAGTGCGCCCCAGGTGGCCCCATGCCACATGGCTGCCAGCACCATATAGAAATTGCTGCAGGGTCTGAAGGTGGAATGCCAAGCTCTGCAGTGACCTAGTGCTGTCCTGGCCAGAAAAACTCCAGCGCCCATCTCTGGAGTCCTGCCAGGACCTCAGAGCATACAGACAGAGTGTGTAGGTGGTGCCAGAGCATGGACAGGACCAGCTGGTTCAGCACCAGCACTCTCCCACACAGAGAGAGACATCTCAGGAGCCCTGCCTATGCCTGGAGCTGCTTCACCACCATTGCCTCCAGCTGGTGGGGTTTGTGGGGGATAGGTAGACCCCCAAGTAGAGCAGCGAGCCCATGCTCCAGCAGATCCTGCAGAGCATGGGTGGGAGTGAGGCCACCTGCCACCTGTTACCCACCTCCAGGCCAAAGCTCTTGACCCAGCTGACCCAGGCAGAGGAGGCTGCTGAGTACAATGCTTGGCAGGCCTCCATCTGCACCAGGTCACCTGAGTTCTGGACCATGAGGAGTACATCATCAACATACGCCGACAGGACCAGCTGCACCACCGGCTCCTGGAGCATCAACTCCTTCACCTGCTTTTGCAGAAGAACGAGGAAGGGCTCCAGGGCCAAGGCGTACAGCTGGCCTGACAGCGGGCAGCCTTGATGCACCCCTCACCTGAATGGGATGGGCTCCAGCAGGGTCCAGTTAAGCTTGACCAAATGTTCTGCAGAGGCGTACAGCACCTAGAGAGCTTGCACAAAGCAGGGCCCAAAGCCAAAGGTCCGCAGCATGCCTGGGAGGTACCCGTGATCCACTCTGTCAAATGCCTTCTCCTGGTCCAGGGACAGGAGGGTGAAACACAGGCCCTCCCAGCACGCTAGCTCTAGCAGGTCCCAAACCAGGTATAGGTTGTTGAAGATGGAACGTCCAGGCACTCTGTACATCTGGTTGGGATGGATCATGTCTGTCAGCATGGACCGCAGGCACAGCGAGGTGGCCTTCTCTACCACCTTGTAGTCCATGGAGAGGAGGGACTTGGGACGCCAATTCCTTAGGTCGTGGGGATCTCCCTTCTTTGGCAGGAGGTTCGGCACAACCCTCTGGCTTGACAGGGGGAGCTCCCCACTTCCCTCGGATTCAGCCCAGACTGCATAAAGGTCCAGGCTGAGGACATCCCAGAAAGCCTGGTAGAACTCTGAGGTCAGCCCATTTATGCCCAATGCCTTGTTGCCAGGCATCAGGCGGAGGGTGGCCGAAAACTCAGCCAGAGTGAGAGGAGCTTCCAGCCAGCCCCAGTCACCCATGCTGACCTGCAGGAGTCCCTCCCACAGAGTCTAACAGGCCTCGGCATCGGTCGGATCCAGGGAGAAGAGCTCTTTATAGAAGGCCTGCACGCACTGGCGCATCTCGTCTAGATCTGTGAGGGGAATGCCATCACCCACGAGAAGGCAGGTGATGTACTTCTTGGCCCCCCGTCTCCTCTCCAGGGCATAGAGGAACCTGGAAGGAGCTGGACATGCAAGCAGACAAATGGACCACAGGCACGGTGGTCATCCAGAGGACAAAGCTCTTCAAGCCTCTCCCGACACTCTCCGCAGGGGGACGGGTTGGCTGGGTCAGTGGCCAGGCACCTCTTCAGCTCTAGCACTTCCTGCTCAAGCTGCTCCTGGACCGTCTCCCTCTGCCGGGTGTGCCCCCGAATGTAGCCACGGCAAAAAAGCCAGATGCGCACCTTCCCCACATCCCACCATCTCCGACCCGAGGGGAAAGCTGCTTGTTGCTCCCACCAGGCCAGCCAGAACTTCTGGAAAGCCTTCCTGAAGCCCACATCCTCCAGCAGGCTGGCACTGAAATGCCAGTAGGCTGACCCCGGATGCCCAGGCCCCAGCATGCCCTGGGCCCAGACAATGTGATCGCTGAAAGGGGTCGGCCAGATGCCAGAGGAGTGGGTGCGGGTAAAGTGTGGCAAAGAGATATAAACCCGGTCTAACCGGGAGTGGCATGCCTGCTCTTCCCCCACCCTCACATAAGTGAAGGCAGGGGGTTCAGTGGGGTGACAGGCACACCAGACATCCACCAGGGAGTAGTCCATCAAGATCTCCCTGAGGACACCCACGGCAACTTGGTTCTGCTCCTTACCTTACTGGTCTTGTGCATCTAGGGTGATGGTAAAGTCCCTGCCAAAGACCAGGCACTCCCGAGGGTTGAGGGTGCCGATGTATGTGGCCACCTGGTGGAAGAAATCCTCCAACTCTGGGTCCTTCACAGGGGCTTACACGTTCAGAAGGTTCAGGACGTATCTACGCACCTGGACCCAGAGGTGCAGCAAGTGGCTTGGCACCATCTCAACATCCTGGAGAACTTCCGGTTGCAGGCCTGGGGAGAACAGGGTGGCCACCCCACAAAAGGTGGCTGAGAGGTGACTGAAAAAAAAGACCCTGCCTCCCCCCTCCAGCCACCAATTAGGTTAATCGGCTGGAGTCATCAGGGTCTCCTGCAAGAATGCCATGGGGTACCCTCCCTCCCAAAGGAAGGAGAGCACCCGGCACCTCCGGAGACCTTTCCTGCAGCCGTGAACATTGAGGGTTGCGATCTTAAATGACCTCATGGCTGCAGGGGGTGGAGTAGATGGTTCAGCAGGAGCTTCACGCATCTCAACACCTGGTGTGGGGCCCGCTGATTCATGTAGCACCCTCCCATATGTATAGAGGGCATCTATGAAACTGTGGGCCCGCCTATAGATCCGGGCGTTGCAGCTTTTGGGCCCCTTGCCTTCCCCTGCCAGTGCCCTTGCAGTGGTGAGGATGCTATCAAAATCTCCCCAGCCATCCAAGGCTAGCTGTACATTGCTGTTGGACTGGTGGGTGTAGTCAAGGTCAAGAAATGCAAGAAGCTCATCCCTGGGGACTGCTGGGACCAAGAGGTCTGCAGGCTCCATGGAGCCTGCTGGTTCTTGGGCATCCTCCTCCTGGTCCTGGAGCTCAGAGGGCTCCTTCGGTGCCATCTGAATCCCCTGGTCTGCTAAGACCCTGGACTGCGGTTGGGATTGGGAGAGCTTTGCAGCCCCCTGGGACAGGGGTGGGGGTAAGAGTGGAGGTGGGGGCTCCTTCACAAAATGGTGGGGTAGAGCTGGAGCCCTGAGGGGTCTGTGCAGGGTCCCCGATGAGATCGGTCCATTGATTAGGGGACCCCAACGCGACCCCCTCTGGTGCAGGACTGGGGCAGGCTGGAGTTGAGGTTTTCCTGGAAGGGGGAAGGAAGAGACCTGCCAGGCACCCTGGTGGCTCTGGCATCTGTCTCAGGGTCCTGGGAAAGAGTACTTCCTCCCTCAGGACTCACTGGGGTGATCCCCAGGGCCTCTGTATCCCCTAGATCAGAGGGAGGAGGCTCTGCCATCAGACCTTCCTTTGGATAGGCCTCAGCCTTGGCGCCCATGGTTTCAGGGGTTAGGCCTTGGTCAGCAGAATGAAGGGCTTCCCCCATGGGCTCCTGTTCAGGACTATCCAGCAACCCCGAAACCTCCTCCATGGGGACCACTCATTTGATCTTTCCTGGGGGTGGGATGTCAGGCACAGCTAGGGAGGTTTTTTCCCCCATGTAGTGCTCTTGGGAGGGGGAGGAGTCCTCCATGTCAGAGGGCTCCAGCTTGCCTGGGACTTCCTTTTGCCTTTATGCCCAGAGGGGACCTGCACCCACTCAGCGATGGGGTGGTCCTCAGGTGGACAGGCTCCAGCAAGAGAAGGTGTGGGTTGGGGGGGCAGCCATGACAGGGGTATGACTAAGGGCAGGGGGGCCCTGCTCCCTCTCTCCCCCTGGTTGCTGGTGCCCTCCCTGGGACTCCACTAAACTTGGTTGGGGGGGGTGGAGTCCCTTGAGCTCATGGGCGGGCTTGTAGTTGTGGCTGGGGTGCTGGGAGGCCTGAAGGGAGTGGGGCACCCCTCTTTCCAGTGGGACCCACAGATGCCCTCCCCACCTGGCTCATGGGGCACTCATAATGCAAGTGCCCCGGGGCACAGCCCCAGAAGCATTGCAGGTCCCCCAGTGTATAGAAAATCATCACCAGGGCCCCCTGATAAGGAATTACCTGCTATCCCTCAGCCTCCAGCTGCGCTCCCATCACCAGATGGATCATGACCTGGCGACAGAAAGAGCACATGGCGGAGGCCAGGGTCTTGGCACCCCAGTGAGAGGGCCATCACTGAGGAATAACTCTCTCCAGGGATTGGAGCTGGGAGAGCAGGGCCTACTTGGGGATATAGGGAGGGATGGAGATGAGGATCACCCTGGTCCCCAGCTCTTCTACAGGCTTGAGAGGGGCGTACTCACCATCTACCATGGGCCCCCTCTCCACCGCCTTTTGTGCAGTGGCCTCCGAGGCAAGGCAAAAGACCCCCTTGCCATGAAAGTGGGAGGCCACCATGATCTTGGGGGCCCCCACTACCCAAGCCAGGGCCTGCACCCAGGTCTCAAAATGCAGGTTCTCCCACCTGGGCAGTTGGCACTTCAACCCATGCCTGTGGGTGAGTGCCAGAAAGGGTCCCTGCTGTCCAAGCTGGAAGGGCTGGTGGTAAAGGGTCCAGGCGCCCCAGCTTGAGGTCTCCCTGCAGCTGCCTGTGTATAGCTGAGGTTCCCCCCCTGCCCCCACCTGCTGGGGGGCCATGTTGGTGGGGCTGGAGCTAGGACCAGGGACAGGCTGAGTGGGTGTGCTGGCTGGTGTAGTGTACCTGGTCCCCTCAAGCACTGGTGGTCTAGGTTTTGGGGCAGGGCCCTTGCCCTTCCCACCCCCAGCTGTGGAGGAGGCTGAAGAGGGGCCCTTCCCACTGTTCTTGCCCTTGGTCCCCGATGATGGGAGAGGGGACTTGGGAACCCCTCCAGGCACACAGCAGCAGCAGCAGCAATAATGGTAGGAGCCGTCCAGTTCAGCTACTCAGGGTGTGCTTCTGGTGAAAGTGGAGGTGAAGGTGGGGGTTGGCCTGCCAATGCAGTCGGGGCAGGCAAGGTTCCTTTAGGCTCCGGCAGTGATGGTGGGGGAGGGGCCCACAGGCAGTGTAGGTGGGAGCTGTCCCCTGACCGTGGCTTGGCGGCAGGCTGGGCAGCAGGCTGGAACAGGGGTGCAGAAGCTGGGTTGCGGTGCGGTGCAGTGCAGTGGGCCTCTCCCTGAGGGGAGGGCAGCAGCGTGCAGCAGAGGACCCCCCCCCCCCCGGGGGGGGGCAGGCAGCAGCAGGAGCAGCAGCAGCCCAAGGCAGGAAGGGGTGAGGCCAATTTATTCCAAAAGCTCTGAGACCAAGCCAGCAGCTAATAGTAGCCAGAGGCAGGAAAGGGCCTGGCCTTCTTCTCTCCAGAAGCTCCTGAGACCAAGCTTTCAGCAAACAGCCACAGCAGCAGCAGCCTGGGACAGGAAGGGACGTGGCCAACTTCCTCCCAGAGGCTCCTCCCCCAGAAGCTCCTTAGAGCAAGTAGACCTGAGCTAGTTGCTAGGGCAGCTTTTTGTACTGCTGGGGACAGCACAGCTGCTGGCACCGGGCTCTAGCTCCACGTGGCTGCAGATCTGGGAGGAGCCAGGCAGGGTTATTTTGCCCCAAGTGGCACGATTTGCTCCATAGCAAAGTGCATGTCCGAGCACATGCGTTGAGGCAAAAGCCCCAGCTCAAATTTGCACTGCTTCTATTTGCACATACTTGCATGTGTGGACGTGCCCATAGAAGTCAAGGAATTTCGACTTCTGGTGGGAGCAGGATTTGAGGATGGTAAGACTTGCAACCTCTAGCTGTGTTTGGGTAAGTAAGTGCACATCTTACTAGGTGTATTTCTAACTCAAGTTAGCTAACTCCAGGTAAAAGCCTAATGAAGACAGTGGAGTCTGTACCTTTCACAGGAGTTGGTATGTCAAGATTAAAACAAAGCTCTCCCAAAGTCTTCAACTTGACCTGCTAACATGGCTACAACCTACAAAAAAATTAATCCTCATATCAAGTATTTACCTCAAGTAATTTAACTCAAGTTAAGAACATACTTCTTCCCTGAGTGAAGACAAAGCAGTGAGAACTGAAGATTTTATCCATTAAAGTCAATAGGGATTTTTCCATTGCCATGAGCTGGGACTTACTCCCTTGTTCCCTGGCTTAGAGCTAGAAGCCCCAGAAACTATTACAGTAACAGAATGGCAGAGAGAGGAGTGACCAAAAGATCAATGGGCCAAAATCTGCTGCAGAGGCTCTACTAGCAACAAATTGGGCATAGTTCCACTGCACGCAGCACGGTAGGGGTTGGGGAGTACATGTATGTCTGCTGGTATGTCTGCTGTGTACTCTTTGGGCATGTCTACACGTGCAATTAATGGACCTGAATTTTCTGCGCAGAAAATTCAAGCTTGTTAAAGCACTCTTGGGCATGTATTTGAATGTACACCTGTTGGGACAGCTCCTCCTGCCCCATGGAGATTGGGACTTAGCCAGGCAGAAGCTGTGGCCTCCTGCTGTCTGGGCTGACTGGGAGGAATTTGTTCCTGGTCAGGGTCTACGTATATGCTTTGGCACATAGGTTAATGTTCCGTTTTTCTAGTACCTCTATGTATTGGTACTAGGAAACAGCGCATTAAACTATTTAATGCACCGTAATTGCCACACATGTGTAGACAATGAAGTTTTACTGCGTATTAGATTAGTCTAATGCACAGTAAAGCGTCTGATGTAGATGCACCCCCTGTATGCCAAAAAATCCACATCTGCAGGTGGTACCTGGATGTCACTGTACATGCAAGATTGGAGGTGGGTGCAACTAGTAGAGCCACAGCTACAGCATTGCATAGGCCATTCTTTCTATTTAATGGTTTGCAAGTGGCACAGAGGCTTATGCAAGCACTGATATAAAACAGCTGCTGTCAAGCAGTTTTTCTATTGCTTCACAGGCTTCCTCCGACTCTCAGCCCCAACACAACTTCATGGCACACAGCAGATGGCTGGGCTGTGTTTTGGGGCTATGGTCTGTGTTAAAGGGAGAATGAGAAGACTTATATGTACCATATTTTAGAGCGTACAAGTCAATGAGGTGTATAAGTTGACACCATATTTCTGATCCAAAAAGTTAGGATTTTTGTAGCTCTGGTGTATAAATTAACCCTGCGTTGCTGGTGCCACCTCTAGGAGAGGCTCCATGGGAGCCTTGCCCCATGGGCAGTATGGGGGGGCGGGTAGCAGGAGGGTGGCTGGGTGTGCTGGCAGCGGGAGAAGGCAGCAGGGACAGTGTGCAAGGTGCTGGGTTAGCACCTGGCCCTCTGGCAGCCCACCTGGCCAGGCCGAGGGGGTGCCACTGCCACCAGGGCTGCCTGGTCCATCAGCAGCTTGACCCTCGGCTGTGGGAAGGACAGCCAGGCTCCTCAGAAAGAAAGGATTGGGCCCCTCACCACTTCTGCCTTCAGCAGGCTCCTGCAGGTGCCAGGATACCTGGGGCTGTCCAGGAAGGGGCTGGCTTGCCCTGTGGGAAGTGCAAGGAGGTGGCAGGGGTGTGGCTGGGTGTTCTGGATGCAGGAGAAGGCCCCCTCTGCCCCCCCAGCTTAGGGGCTACTGTTTGTTACCCCCCAGAAGGATAGTACTTGTATTTACGCCTGCTGTGGAGTAAATTAGTTTACTCCAGCCTAAGATGGGTGCACGTGTAGATGCCAAGGAGTTTGTTGCACACCTATTTAGTCTACTGCACAGTAAATGTCTTGTGTAGACACACTCACACAGACCAAAGACAACACACAGAGAGCTGATCATATCTTCTGATGTGGCAGCAACAAATTATCCAAACCACACATCAATGTACAATTTTTGAATTTTGGTTTTGAATACGATTACCTAATAGACAGTAAGCTGAGTGCTTACTTTCATGCCCTATCATTCCACAGGTAGTATAACAGCATTTTAAATGCAGGGCTAGCTTTGGATGTGTGATGAGTAGTCTCATTGTAAATCACAGTGGGCACATCTACACATGCATTAATGTGCTTTTCCTCACATGCATTAAATTTAGTACCTCCAATCTGAGGTACTAAATAAAAGCGCATTAGGCTGCCCTAATGCACAATACCAAAAGCACATGTTCTTAAAGTGATGCTTAATGCATAGTAGCCTATTTTACTGTGAATAGTGTAATTGCGCTTTTTATGTGATGCTTTAATGCACAGTAAAATAGGCTACTGCACCTTAAAGTGCATGTATAGACGTGCCCAGTATTCTGTAATAGCTTGCTCCCAAGATAGCAAAGCCTCTCCATGATTCAAGAGGAACATTGTTAATCTTCATAACCAACTGGATTGTCCA